>NC_138769.1:412318596-412786096 GCF_965119305.1 Pelophylax lessonae
TGTAAACGTAAGGTTAAAGTCATTTTTGTTCATTCTAGATAAACAGTTCTGTAGTAAGTCAATTGAGCCTTGCCATAGCATGAAAACATCGTCAATATAGCGGACCCACATAATAATGTGGTCCGTATAGATGGATGTTGATTCATCATGCAAGAAGGCTTGTTCCCATTCCCCCAGGTACAAGTTGGCGTAGGATGGGGCACAGCATGTGCCCATCGCTACGCCCTGCACCTGGAGGAAATGGGAACCGTTGAAAGTAAATACATTATGATGCAGTATGTAATGTAAAATGGATAATACAAATTCACCATATGCATCAAATTTGCCACTCTTTGTTAGTGTGTGTCGGATGGCGGATAAACCCCGATCGTGTGGGATTGAACTATATAAAGTTTCCACGTCTATGGTGACTAATAGACAATCATCAGGGGTAATGATGTTATCAATTTGTTGCAAAAAATGGATTGTGTCACGTACGTGTGACGGTAACGCAGTAACAAAAGGTTTTAAATAAGTATCCACTAGTTTGCTCGCATTATCTGATATCGATCCTCTTCCAGAAATAATAGGTCGCCCTGGTGGATTAGTGGCGTGCTTATGAATCTTGGGAAGGGCATAAAGGGTCGGGGTAACTGGAAAGGTAATCCGAATAAAATCCCATGTTTGTTTGGGGATTATACCATTAAGATATGCCGAGTCTATGAGCTGGTAAAAGGTTTGTTGGTATTTGACCACAAGGTCTGAAGGAATTTTACGATACCAATTGTGATTTTTCAAAATGTTTTGACACATCAGAATGTAATGGTCACTGTTCATAATGACAACATTGCCGCCCTTGTCAGCCTGTTTGATTGTGATAAGGTGATTGTCCGCTAGTTTTTTTATAGCCTGTCTTTGTTGAAATGTAATATTTTGTTTGGAAGAGGGGTGTATACGAATTTTTTCCACCTCTTTAGAGACTAGCTTGACAAAGGCGGCAATGTTGGCATTAGAGATATTGGGATACTTGTCAGATTTTTTCTTCAGCAAAGATGTCTGCGCGTTGAGGGCAGGTTCATCAGTATTTGCATCTGCTAATAGTGCCTTTAGATCTATCCTATCTATCAAATCCTCATTTTCATCAAGTAAGGAAATCAAGATTTCAAGAGCTGGATCTTTTTTGGTTACAGACGTTTGTGTGGAATCTTGTTTGTCAAACAACACCTTAAGATTAAGTTTACGGGCAAAAAGGTTCAAGTCCTTTATAAAATCAAACTTATCTAGTTTGGTATTGGGGCAAAAGCTGAGGCCTTTCGATAGCACTTCAGTTTCATCTGTAGATAGTTTATAATTTGAAAGATTCACAATGGACAAATCGGAGGGCTCTGAGGGATTGGAAATGATAGGGGACATAATTGTATCAGTGTTAGTTAAGGTGATAGTGCAGGGGTTGGAGTGAAGCTTGGGGCTCGTTGGTGGAGTGCCTCTAAAAAAATGGAATCCTGCAGATTCAAGGTAGATAGAAGAGATGGTGGGGGGTGAGAGGGAATGGGTGCATGGGTGTTAGTATAAGAACCTTCTATTGGTTCATCCATATTAGGTGGTCTAGTTGAAGGGTTTTGTGGTTTAAATAAGGAAAGATTGGTTTGGGAAACTGTTGTGTGTTTGATTTTTTTTGTGGATTGTTGAATTGGTGGAGTCACCTTGATATGTGCGTTTACCTCGATCCGAGGTTTTGGGTTTAGTGATATTGGACGGGGGGTGTGAAACATTTCTAAATGAGGGGTGTGTTGAAGTGTCATGTGGAGGTTGATTGGATGCCATGGGATAGGTGGGTTTATTGGAATTCATTTATATGCTTTATTTTGTTGAAAAGCATGAATGTCTCGATTGAGCTTTTTTTTGTTTTTTGATTAGAATGTTTCTATTAAAAACCTCCAAATGTTCCTTCAATTGTTTTTCTTTTTTCTTGAAACAATTTGTGAGTTTTATATTTTTGGATCTTTTCACAGATCTTGCTCAATTTCAACATCTAATTTAGCCGCCCGTGCAGTGTGTTCATCTATCAAAAGGTCATGAGAGAAGCTGAACATTTATTGGAGTGTTTTTCCCATTTGGCTTTAAAAGTCCCGGTCTAAATCCTCAAGAAGAGGAAAGACCTGGACTCTAAGTCCAAAGGGATTAATTTTTTTGTCTATATATTCACGAAAAGATTTAACGTGCCAAAAATGCGCTGACTTCTTTTCAAGATTTTTTGATAGTTGGAAAAATAGTGAAAAGATGTCAGTTTCTATGAAATCCCTCTGTTCATAATCAGCAAGGTATTTTGACATTAATGTAGTCCAATCATCGCCAGTAAATTTGGCCATGTTGGATTTGAAAGATTTTCAAAATCAACCAAAATTGTAATGTAAGGTGGATGGAACAATTGCAGATGGGAAAAGGGGAAGGGAAAAGGGGAAGGTCAAGTAAAATGTGGGGAGACAGAGGGGTTGGTCCACAAGTTTAAACAAATTGGTATATAATCAATAAACAGTATACATTTGACAAAATCGTTGAAAAAAGAAAAGAAAAAAAAAAGAAAAAAGAAAAAATGGGATGATTTCACATGAGCGAAAAGCGGGGATAGGTATTTGCTACCTGGTAAGATACATATAGTGTGCTCATGTGAGATCAATCCCAAGTGTGCCACATCCCGTAATGGAAAGCTAAAGGATAATTCCCCTTGGGGTGGGACTTTATAGGCACATATTGTAATAACTTGAAAAAACTTTATTCAAAATATTAAATTTATTGAAATTAACATATACAAAAGGGATAAAAACATATGGCAAGCTGATAACAGATCATATGGTTATGTGGCAAAGAAATACCGCTGTATTTGAAGAAGAGTGCCCGACGCGTTTCAGAGTTCCTTCTTCAGGGGCAAACTTTTAAATAGCGGTCTGTAAGTGATTAATCACAAAGTAATCAATCATTGAGTGTGTATTGAACAAAAGATACAATTTTAACAAAATATATAAACAGTAAATGAAATACACAGCATCAAAAAATCACTCAAAATATTCATGTTATGTATTTAAACAGAAAATTGAAAAGATATAACACTTACAGGGTCTGCCGTATAACACTTTGAGGTGTATGCCTGCCAAGGTAAAAACAAGTAGCTGGATTGCTCTCAATGCTGTCTAGAATGTCTTAATGTAGGAGACGATTGATATGAAGGTGGAGTCATATCATGTAAGCACTTTCCAAAAATGTATGCCCGTCAGCACAAAGCTGAATGGGGACAGCTGGAACCCATAAAAATGGGAGATCTGTCAGGTGGGGAAAAAAGGAATAATTACCACAGCGATTGTGACAATGATTGCTTTAGTGGTAAAAATAAAAATAATAAACTGGTTGTGCTATATTGGTGTGTAACTGCTCAGAAAATGCTGCATAGGCTCACCAAAGCAACCATAGGCAAAATATCTCTATAATTAAGTTGCTGATCATAGCAAAATAGGTTGAACACTCGGTTAAATCACCTAAGCGGATGTGAGAGCAAGAGATTTTTTCATATAGAGCGGTATTAGAGTGGAACTTATAAGCAATACAGATAGATAAGAACTGGTTGGCATTAACTGAGCAGATGCAGCATTGATGGCAGGTGGGGCAACACCATAAGCAAGACCAGTATAGGATTAGAGGAAAAAATCGATTACCTTAATAGTTGTCTGGGCTGGTTTGAAAGTAGTGCTTCAACCATCAGTCTTCCGGCAAGTGAGCAATGCTGATCACTGCCCGAAGAGGGGGTGTTTATATATGATAGTTTGATTGAAATTAGCTGTGTATGATTACTCACCTTACACCTGAACGGCAGTCTCCTAGTGGGTTCCCTGGTGCGCAGCCGCCGGACAGACTCCCTACCACGCATGCGTGCGCATAGAGCGGCGGAAGTCCGTGCGGCCGATGCGCTCCACCGGCACGATCACTTCCGCCGACGTGGTACGCAAGCGGAGGTGAAATGGACGAAACCAAAGAAACTCGAGAGCCAATGGTAATCGTTCAAAAGGCGGACATCACATAGGGTGCCCGCCTACCGTGCCGGGCATGTCACCAAGGCATACTGGATGATTGGAAAGAAAAATGGACAATTCTGGGTACGTTTAAAAAGGTGAATAGTAAAAAATTGATGAGAATGAGATATATTGACTATGTACATGAATGTTAATGTATTAATTAAAGAGATTATATATATAAAATGAAAGGAAGCCACAGTGGGGCTGTCATTCTAAACTGCAATTAGAGAGCAGGGCAGCTAAATGCTAAGTGAACCAAACAAAGTCATTTCCCACATTGCTGAATGGAATAAATAGTGACCTAGAGGGAAAGACATAGGAAACACATATGATATAACACAATGATGTGAAAATTCAAAATGACAGATTGGCATGAATGCCCAATAATCAAGAAATAAGGGACAAAAAGGAGAGAGGAAGGGTAACTTAATATTCATCAGTGGGAAATCAAAATTCAATATGTTTGTATATAGGGGAGGTATATGATTATTGTTCCATGCCTCCTGATGTAAACCCTTCAAGGAAAGGTTTAAAGGAGACCATTTCATTCAGACCTGGCGGATCTGTCGCCTTCAAGGTATAAATCCATCGGAGTTCTAGCTGTAAGAGAGTTTTATTCCAGTCCCCTCCACGGGGACTGGGATGAACTCTGTCTAGAATCAAGAATTTTAATTTCGGAAATTTTCCTGCATGTACCAATCTAGTATGTCGTCCCAAAGGTAAATCTGGATTACAAACTTGCATGCTTTTGACATGTCTATTGGCCCTTTTGAAAAATGGCAGTTTAGTTTTGCCAACATAAAAACAGCCGCACCCACAGAGGAGTAAATAAACGACTCCGTGGGTGCGGCAGTTGGCAAAGTGTCTAGGAAAAAAGGTCTGACCATTGGGTAATGTAGGGTTTTTGGTGGTTAGCATGTATCTGCAATAATTGCAATTGCCGCAAATAAATGTGCCCTTGAGTTTACAGGGATCTTTATTTTTAAGAGTTTTAAATTCACTTTGAGTGAGCTTGTCCCTCAATGCTGGTACTTTTTTGAGGGTAAATTGAGGATGGTCTGGTACATGTTTGCCCACCGTGGGATCAAGGGTCAAGACATGCCAATATTTAGAGATAATATGTCTGATGTTTTTATGTTGTTCAGAGTATTTAGTGATAATTCTTAAGGTGTTGTCAGGTTCTTTTGGAGCCTTGGGGGCTAGTAAAGTCTTTCTATCACATGCAAGCGCTTTTTTGTATGCTTTTTTAAGAGTGGTTTTAGTATAGCCTCTCAAACGGAGTCTATCTCTAAGATCGTTTGCTGCAAGCTGAAAAGTTTGTAGGTCATTGCAATTACGCCTAATCCTGAGGTATTGACCAAAGGGGATCGAGCGAACAAGGGTGTCAGGGTGGAAGCTCGAGGCATGTAGGATGGTGTTCCCCGCAGTGGGCTTACGATGGAGACCACTGCGGAGAGCACCATCCGTGTCCCTGCGTACCTCCACATCCAAAAAGGTAATGTGATTTTCATGGAAGTTCATTGTAAACGTAAGGTTAAAGTCATTTTTGTTCATTCTAGATAAACAGTTCTGTAGTAAGTCAATTGAGCCTTGCCATAGCATGAAAACATCGTCAATATAGCGGACCCACATAATAATGTGGTCCGTATAGATGGATGTTGATTCATCATGCAAGAAGGCTTGTTCCCATTCCCCCAGGTACAAGTTGGCGTAGGATGGGGCACAGCATGTGCCCATCGCTACGCCCTGCACCTGGAGGAAATGGGAACCGTTGAAAGTAAATACATTATGATGCAGTATGTAATGTAAAATGGATAATACAAATTCACCATATGCATCAAATTTGCCACTCTTTGTTAGTGTGTGTCGGATGGCGGATAAACCCCGATCGTGTGGGATTGAACTATATAAAGTTTCCACCAGGGCGACCTATTATTTCTGGAAGAGGATCGATATCAGATAATGCGAGCAAACTAGTGGATACTTATTTAAAACCTTTTGTTACTGCGTTACCGTCACACGTACGTGACACAATCCATTTTTTGCAACAAATTGATAACATCATTACCCCTGATGATTGTCTATTAGTCACCATAGACGTGGAAACTTTATATAGTTCAATCCCACACGATCGGGGTTTATCCGCCATCCGACACACACTAACAAAGAGTGGCAAATTTGATGCATATGGTGAATTTGTATTATCCATTTTACATTACATACTGCATCATAATGTATTTACTTTCAACGGTTCCCATTTCCTCCAGGTGCAGGGCGTAGCGATGGGCACATGCTGTGCCCCATCCTACGCCAACTTGTACCTGGGGGAATGGGAACAAGCCTTCTTGCATGATGAATCAACATCCATCTATACGGACCACATTATTATGTGGGTCCGCTATATTGACGATGTTTTCATGCTATGGCAAGGCTCAATTGACTTACTACAGAACTGTTTATCTAGAATGAACAAAAATGACTTTAACCTTACGTTTACAATGAACTTCCATGAAAATCACATTACCTTTTTGGATGTGGAGGTACGCAGGGACACGGATGGTGCTCTCCGCAGTGGTCTCCATCGTAAGCCCACTGCGGGGAACACCATCCTACATGCCTCGAGCTTCCACCCTGACACCCTTGTTCGCTCGATCCCCTTTGGTCAATACCTCAGGATTAGGCGTAATTGCAATGACCTACAAACTTTTCAGCTTGCAGCAAACGATCTTAGAGATAGACTCCGTTTGAGAGGCTATACTAAAACCACTCTTAAAAAAGCATACAAAAAAGCGCTTGCATGTGATAGAAAGACTTTACTAGCCCCCAAGGCTCCAAAAGAACCTGACAACACCTTAAGAATTATCACTAAATACTCTGAACAACATAAAAACATCAGACATATTATCTCTAAATATTGGCATGTCTTGACCCTTGATCCCACGGTGGGCAAACATGTACCAGACCGTCCTCAATTTACCCTCAAAAAAGTACCAGCATTGAGGGACAAGCTCACTCAAAGTGAATTTAAAACTCTTAAAAATAAAGATCCCTGTAAACTCAAGGGCACATTTATTTGCGGCAATTGCAATTATTGCAGATACATGCTAACCACCAAAAACCCTACATTACCCAATGGTCAGACCTTTTTTCCTAGACACTTTGCCAACTGCCGCACCCACGGAGTCGTTTATTTACTCCTCTGTGGGTGCGGCTGTTTTTATGTTGGCAAAACTAAACTGCCATTTTTCAAAAGGGCCAATAGACATGTCAAAAGCATGCAAGTTTGTAATCCAGATTTACCTTTGGGACGACATACTAGATTGGTACATGCAGGAAAATTTCCGAAATTAAAATTCTTGATTCTAGACAGAGTTCATCCCAGTCCCCGTGGAGGGGACTGGAATAAAACTCTCTTACAGCTAGAACTCCGATGGATTTATACCTTGAAGGCGACAGATCCGCCAGGTCTGAATGAAATGGTCTCCTTTAAACCTTTCCTTGAAGGGTTTACATCAGGAGGCATGGAACAATAATCATATACCTCCCCTATATACAAACATATTGAATTTTGATTTCCCACTGATGAATATTAAGTTACCCTTCCTCTCTCCTTTTTGTCCCTTATTTCTTGATTATTGGGCATTCATGCCAATCTGTCATTTTGAATTTTCACATCATTGTGTTATATCATATGTGTTTCCTATGTCTTTCCCTCTAGGTCACTATTTATTCCATTCAGCAATGTGGGAAATGACTTTGTTTGGTTCACTTAGCATTTAGCTGCCCTGCTCTCTAATTGCAGTTTAGAATGACAGCCCCACTGTGGCTTCCTTTCATTTTATATATATAATCTCTTTAATTAATACATTAACATTCATGTACATAGTCAATATATCTCATTCTCATCAATTTTTTACTATTCACCTTTTTAAACGTACCCAGAATTGTCCATTTTTCTTTCCAATCATCCAGTATGCCTTGGTGACATGCCCGGCACGGTAGGCGGGCACCCTATGTGATGTCCGCCTTTTGAACGATTACCATTGGCTCTCGAGTTTCTTTGGTTTCGTCCATTTCACCTCCGCTTGCGTACCACGTCGGCGGAAGTGATCGTGCCGGTGGAGCGCATCGGCCGCACGGACTTCCGCCGCTCTATGCGCACGCATGCGTGGTAGGGAGTCTGTCCGGCGGCTGCGCACCAGGGAACCCACTAGGAGACTGCCGTTCAGGTGTAAGGTGAGTAATCATACACAGCTAATTTCAATCAAACTATCATATATAAACACCCCCTCTTCGGGCAGTGATCAGCATTGCTCACTTGCCGGAAGACTGATGGTTGAAGCACTACTTTCAAACCAGCCCAGACAACTATTAAGGTAATCGATTTTTTCCTCTAATCCTATACTGGTCTTGCTTATGGTGTTGCCCCACCTGCCATCAATGCTGCATCTGCTCAGTTAATGCCAACCAGTTCTTATCTATCTGTATTGCTTATAAGTTCCACTCTAATACCGCTCTATATGAAAAAATCTCTTGCTCTCACATCCGCTTAGGTGATTTAACCGAGTGTTCAACCTATTTTGCTATGATCAGCAACTTAATTATAGAGATATTTTGCCTATGGTTGCTTTGGTGAGCCTATGCAGCATTTTCTGAGCAGTTACACACCAATATAGCACAACCAGTTTATTATTTTTATTTTTACCACTAAAGCAATCATTGTCACAATCGCTGTGGTAATTATTCCTTTTTTCCCCACCTGACAGATCTCCCATTTTTATGGGTTCCAGCTGTCCCCATTCAGCTTTGTGCTGACGGGCATACATTTTTGGAAAGTGCTTACATGATATGACTCCACCTTCATATCAATCGTCTCCTACATTAAGACATTCTAGACAGCATTGAGAGCAATCCAGCTACTTGTTTTTACCTTGGCAGGCATACACCTCAAAGTGTTATACGGCAGACCCTGTAAGTGTTATATCTTTTCAATTTTCTGTTTAAATACATAACATGAATATTTTGAGTGATTTTTTGATGCTGTGTATTTCATTTACTGTTTATATATTTTGTTAAAATTGTATCTTTTGTTCAATACACACTCAATGATTGATTACTTTGTGATTAATCACTTACAGACCGCTATTTAAAAGTTTGCCCCTGAAGAAGGAACTCTGAAACGCGTCGGGCACTCTTCTTCAAATACAGCGGTATTTCTTTGCCACATAACCATATGATCTGTTATCAGCTTGCCATATGTTTTTATCCCTTTTGTATATGTTAATTTCAATAAATTTAATATTTTGAATAAAGTTTTTTCAAGTTATTACAATATGTGCCTATAAAGTCCCACCCCAAGGGGAATTATCCTTTAGCTTTCCATTACGGGATGTGGCACACTTGGGATTGATCTCACATGAGCACACTATATGTATCTTACCAGGTAGCAAATACCTATCCCCGCTTTTCGCTCATGTGAAATCATCCCATTTTTTCTTTTTTCTTTTTTTTTTCTTTTCTTTTTTCAACGATTTTGTCAAATGTATACTGTTTATTGATTATATACCAATTTGTTTAAACTTGTGGACCAACCCCTCTGTCTCCCCACATTTTACTTGACCTTCCCCTTTTCCCTTCCCCTTTTCCCATCTGCAATTGTTCCATCCACCTTACATTACAATTTTGGTTGATTTTGAAAATCTTTCAAATCCAACATGGCCAAATTTACTGGCGATGATTGGACTACATTAATGTCAAAATACCTTGCTGATTATGAACAGAGGGATTTCATAGAAACTGACATCTTTTCACTATTTTTCCAACTATCAAAAAATCTTGAAAAGAAGTCAGCGCATTTTTGGCACGTTAAATCTTTTCGTGAATATATAGACAAAAAAATTAATCCCTTTGGACTTAGAGTCCAGGTCTTTCCTCTTCTTGAGGATTTAGACCGGGACTTTAAAGCCAAATGGGAAAAAACTCTCAATAAATGTTCAGCTTCTCTCATGACCCTTTTGATAGATGAACACACTGCACGGGCGGCTAAATTAGATGTTGAAATTGAGCAGATCTGTGAAAAGATCCAAAAATATAAAACTCACAAATTGTTTCAAGAAAAAGAAAAACAATTGAAGGAACATTTGGAGGTTTTTAATAGAAACATTCTAATCAAAAAACAAAAAAAGCTCAATCGAGACATTCATGCTTTTCAACAAAATAAAGCATATAAATGGAATTCCAATAAACCCACCTATCCCATGGCATCCAATCAACCTCCACATGACACTTCAACACACCCCTCATTTAGAAATGTTTCACACCCCCCGTCCAATATCACTAAACCCAAAACCTCGGATCGAGGTAAACGCACATATCAAGGTGACTCCACCAATCAACAATCCACAAAAAAATCAAACACACAACAGTTTCCCAAAACCAATCTTTCCTTATTTAAACCACAAAACCCTTCAACTAGACCACCTAATATGGATGAACCAATAGAAGGTTCTTATACTAACACCCATGCACCCATTCCCTCTCACCCCCCACCATCTCTTCTATCTACCTTGAATCTGCAGGATTCCATTTTTTTAGAGGCACTCCACCAACGAGCCCCAAGCTTCACTCCAACCCCTGCACTATCACCTTAACTAACACTGATACAATTATGTCCCCTATCATTTCCAATCCCTCAGAGCCCTCCGATTTGTCCATTGTGAATCTTTCAAATTATAAACTATCTACAGATGAAACTGAAGTGCTATCGAAAGGCCTCAGCTTTTGCCCCAATACCAAACTAGATAAGTTTGATTTTATAAAGGACTTGAACCTTTTTGCCCGTAAACTTAATCTTAAGGTGTTGTTTGACAAACAAGATTCCACACAAACGTCTGTAACCAAAAAAGATCCAGCTCTTGAAATCTTGATTTCCTTACTTGATGAAAATGAGGATTTGATAGATAGGATAGATCTAAAGGCACTATTAGCAGATGCAAATACTGATGAACCTGCCCTCAACGCGCAGACATCTTTGCTGAAGAAAAAATCTGACAAGTATCCCAATATCTCTAATGCCAACATTGCCGCCTTTGTCAAGCTAGTCTCTAAAGAGGTGGAAAAAATTCGTATACACCCCTCTTCCAAACAAAATATTACATTTCAACAAAGACAGGCTATAAAAAAACTAGCGGACAATCACCTTATCACAATCAAACAGGCTGACAAGGGCGGCAATGTTGTCATTATGAACAGTGACCATTACATTCTGATGTGTCAAAACATTTTGAAAAATCACAATTGGTATCGTAAAATTCCTTCAGACCTTGTGGTCAAATACCAACAAACCTTTTACCAGCTCATAGACTCGGCATATCTTAATGGTATAATCCCCAAACAAACATGGGATTTTATTCGGATTACCTTTCCAGTTACCCCGACCCTTTATGCCCTTCCCAAGATTCATAAGCACGCCACTAATCCACCAGGGCGACCTATTATTTCTGGAAGAGGATCGATATCAGATAATGCGAGCAAACTAGTGGATACTTATTTAAAACCTTTTGTTACTGCGTTACCGTCACACGTACGTGACACAATCCATTTTTTGCAACAAATTGATAACATCATTACCCCTGATGATTGTCTATTAGTCACCATAGACGTGGAAACTTTATATAGTTCAATCCCACACGATCGGGGTTTATCCGCCATCCGACACACACTAACAAAGAGTGGCAAATTTGATGCATATGGTGAATTTGTATTATCCATTTTACATTACATACTGCATCATAATGTATTTACTTTCAACGGTTCCCATTTCCTCCAGGTGCAGGGCGTAGCGATGGGCACATGCTGTGCCCCATCCTACGCCAACTTGTACCTGGGGGAATGGGAACAAGCCTTCTTGCATGATGAATCAACATCCATCTATACGGACCACATTATTATGTGGGTCCGCTATATTGACGATGTTTTCATGCTATGGCAAGGCTCAATTGACTTACTACAGAACTGTTTATCTAGAATGAACAAAAATGACTTTAACCTTACGTTTACAATGAACTTCCATGAAAATCACATTACCTTTTTGGATGTGGAGGTACGCAGGGACACGGATGGTGCTCTCCGCAGTGGTCTCCATCGTAAGCCCACTGCGGGGAACACCATCCTACATGCCTCGAGCTTCCACCCTGACACCCTTGTTCGCTCGATCCCCTTTGGTCAATACCTCAGGATTAGGCGTAATTGCAATGACCTACAAACTTTTCAGCTTGCAGCAAACGATCTTAGAGATAGACTCCGTTTGAGAGGCTATACTAAAACCACTCTTAAAAAAGCATACAAAAAAGCGCTTGCATGTGATAGAAAGACTTTACTAGCCCCCAAGGCTCCAAAAGAACCTGACAACACCTTAAGAATTATCACTAAATACTCTGAACAACATAAAAACATCAGACATATTATCTCTAAATATTGGCATGTCTTGACCCTTGATCCCACGGTGGGCAAACATGTACCAGACCGTCCTCAATTTACCCTCAAAAAAGTACCAGCATTGAGGGACAAGCTCACTCAAAGTGAATTTAAAACTCTTAAAAATAAAGATCCCTGTAAACTCAAGGGCACATTTATTTGCGGCAATTGCAATTATTGCAGATACATGCTAACCACCAAAAACCCTACATTACCCAATGGTCAGACCTTTTTTCCTAGACACTTTGCCAACTGCCGCACCCACGGAGTCGTTTATTTACTCCTCTGTGGGTGCGGCTGTTTTTATGTTGGCAAAACTAAACTGCCATTTTTCAAAAGGGCCAATAGACATGTCAAAAGCATGCAAGTTTGTAATCCAGATTTACCTTTGGGACGACATACTAGATTGGTACATGCAGGAAAATTTCCGAAATTAAAATTCTTGATTCTAGACAGAGTTCATCCCAGTCCCCGTGGAGGGGACTGGAATAAAACTCTCTTACAGCTAGAACTCCGATGGATTTATACCTTGAAGGCGACAGATCCGCCAGGTCTGAATGAAATGGTCTCCTTTAAACCTTTCCTTGAAGGGTTTACATCAGGAGGCATGGAACAATAATCATATACCTCCCCTATATACAAACATATTGAATTTTGATTTCCCACTGATGAATATTAAGTTACCCTTCCTCTCTCCTTTTTGTCCCTTATTTCTTGATTATTGGGCATTCATGCCAATCTGTCATTTTGAATTTTCACATCATTGTGTTATATCATATGTGTTTCCTATGTCTTTCCCTCTAGGTCACTATTTATTCCATTCAGCAATGTGGGAAATGACTTTGTTTGGTTCACTTAGCATTTAGCTGCCCTGCTCTCTAATTGCAGTTTAGAATGACAGCCCCACTGTGGCTTCCTTTCATTTTATATATATAATCTCTTTAATTAATACATTAACATTCATGTACATAGTCAATATATCTCATTCTCATCAATTTTTTACTATTCACCTTTTTAAACGTACCCAGAATTGTCCATTTTTCTTTCCAATCATCCAGTATGCCTTGGTGACATGCCCGGCACGGTAGGCGGGCACCCTATGTGATGTCCGCCTTTTGAACGATTACCATTGGCTCTCGAGTTTCTTTGGTTTCGTCCATTTCACCTCCGCTTGCGTACCACGTCGGCGGAAGTGATCGTGCCGGTGGAGCGCATCGGCCGCACGGACTTCCGCCGCTCTATGCGCACGCATGCGTGGTAGGGAGTCTGTCCGGCGGCTGCGCACCAGGGAACCCACTAGGAGACTGCCGTTCAGGTGTAAGGTGAGTAATCATACACAGCTAATTTCAATCAAACTATCATATATAAACACCCCCTCTTCGGGCAGTGATCAGCATTGCTCACTTGCCGGAAGACTGATGGTTGAAGCACTACTTTCAAACCAGCCCAGACAACTATTAAGGTAATCGATTTTTTCCTCTAATCCTATACTGGTCTTGCTTATGGTGTTGCCCCACCTGCCATCAATGCTGCATCTGCTCAGTTAATGCCAACCAGTTCTTATCTATCTGTATTGCTTATAAGTTCCACTCTAATACCGCTCTATATGAAAAAATCTCTTGCTCTCACATCCGCTTAGGTGATTTAACCGAGTGTTCAACCTATTTTGCTATGATCAGCAACTTAATTATAGAGATATTTTGCCTATGGTTGCTTTGGTGAGCCTATGCAGCATTTTCTGAGCAGTTACACACCAATATAGCACAACCAGTTTATTATTTTTATTTTTACCACTAAAGCAATCATTGTCACAATCGCTGTGGTAATTATTCCTTTTTTCCCCACCTGACAGATCTCCCATTTTTATGGGTTCCAGCTGTCCCCATTCAGCTTTGTGCTGACGGGCATACATTTTTGGAAAGTGCTTACATGATATGACTCCACCTTCATATCAATCGTCTCCTACATTAAGACATTCTAGACAGCATTGAGAGCAATCCAGCTACTTGTTTTTACCTTGGCAGGCATACACCTCAAAGTGTTATACGGCAGACCCTGTAAGTGTTATATCTTTTCAATTTTCTGTTTAAATACATAACATGAATATTTTGAGTGATTTTTTGATGCTGTGTATTTCATTTACTGTTTATATATTTTGTTAAAATTGTATCTTTTGTTCAATACACACTCAATGATTGATTACTTTGTGATTAATCACTTACAGACCGCTATTTAAAAGTTTGCCCCTGAAGAAGGAACTCTGAAACGCGTCGGGCACTCTTCTTCAAATACAGCGGTATTTCTTTGCCACATAACCATATGATCTGTTATCAGCTTGCCATATGTTTTTATCCCTTTTGTATATGTTAATTTCAATAAATTTAATATTTTGAATAAAGTTTTTTCAAGTTATTACAATATGTGCCTATAAAGTCCCACCCCAAGGGGAATTATCCTTTAGCTTTCCATTACGGGATGTGGCACACTTGGGATTGATCTCACATGAGCACACTATATTTATGAATAAATTGAACAAGGTTGGTCCCAGGACAGTAATGGTGTGGGAAATATTTTCTTGGCACAATTGAGCAGCGTTTATTCACCAGGGTCTACCCAAGTACTGTTGCTGACCATGTCCATCCCTTTATGACTACAGTGTACCCATCTTCTGATTGCTACTTCCAGCAGGATATCGTACCATGTCACAACGCTCAAATCAACTCAGACTGGTTTCTTGAACATGATAATGAGTTCACTGTACTCCAATGGCCTCCATAGTAACCAGATCTTTCCAATAGAGCACCTTTGGGATGTGGTGGAACAGGATATTTGCATCATGGATATGCAGCCAACAAATCTGCAGCAACTGCCGGATTCTATCATGTCAATATGGACAAATATCACTGAGGAATGCCAAAAAGAATTAAGATAGTTCAGAAGGCAAAAGGGGGTCCAAACTGGGACTAGCAAGGTGTACTTGATAAAGTAGCTAGTGAGTGTATATTCCACACTTTACTTGCTTTATGAAAATTTGGATTCAGTTCTCTTTATATCCATAATTGCAGTGTTGCCACAGCTTGGTCAGTGTGCATGCACCAGCCCAACTTTGGGTATGTTCTAGTTGTTTAGTGCATGTGCACAAAAAGCCTTGATCATTTATTAGCTGATGCCAGTAAATACACATAAAAAAGTGGGACCACTAAGTGCACTTTGTGCAAAGATCACTTAGTGCTTTAGCTGCCTGATTCAGTTAAGCATACATTGAATAGAGGGTTACTTTAGCTGAGGGTGGGATGAGGACAAAATCACCTGCACTGCCAACTGATCACCCATGCAAGTGCACATGCAAGGGTAAATTAAGATTGCACATAAGCAAGCAGCATATTGCTGCCATTGCTGACAGGTCTTGTCAGCTTGTTGCTGGAACTGTCTTCACTTGAAAAATCAGACCCTAAACTGCTGTAAGGTCTGTGTGGCCACATAGAACCAAAATAAAACATGTCTTTTTTTTCTTGTTTTATTAATTATGCAAGTCCATACACTCAGATTTAAATTAACAGGAAGTCTTTCCCACAAATTTCTGACAGTAAACTGCTTTAATACCTTGATGCTTTAAAGTCATAGCCAGAAAGCACACTACTCTATAATCTAACACAAGATTATTAAAAAAAAAAAAACATCTAAATCTGGATGAATGACATTGTGAGATAATGTGGTTCCCTGGAGCTTGCATAATATGCTCTGGTTTTAGGAACACCAGTGAAAATTGTATGAAGTTTAGGACTTGTATCAAATCTGTCTAATCACACAACATGGATTTGGCAATAAAACACATACTAACCACTTCAGGTATGCCCATAGCAGTTTTACTGCTACAGGGTTGCACCTGTGTGCCAGATCACTTATACTGTATATACCTGATCGGACACTTCCAGGTAGGGGGCATGCATGAACGCTGCGGGCGGCTCACTTCGGCTGTAATTGCAGGGCAGAGGCAGAGCAGTGATCTGCCAATGTAAACAAGGCACATTGTCATTCTGACAGGAGAGAAGGGATGGAATTTGTGTCCCTGCAAAACAGGGAATAAATCTCTTCCCCTAGTAAAAGCACCTCCTACAGTTCACATAAACACTGGTTAGGCACACAGTTAACCCTTTAATTGCCCCTGATGTTAACCCCTTCCCAGCCAGTGTCATTAGTACAGTGACAGTGCAAATTGTATAGCACTCATCACTGTATAAGTGTCACTGGTCCCCAAAAAGTGTCAAGTTAGTGTCAGAATGTCCACTGCAATATCGCAGTCCCACTATAAGTCTCTGATCGCAGCCATTACTAGTAAAAATAATTTTTAAATAAATAAAAATATCCTATAGATTGTAGACACTATAACTTTTGCACAAACCAATCTATATACGCATATTGGGAATTTTATTTTTACCAAAGATATGTAGCAGAGGTGATCAAATACCACCAAAAGAAAGCTATATTTGTGAGGAAAAAAGGAGATACATTGTATTAGGATACAGTGTTGCACGACTGTGCAATTGTTATTTAAAGTAATGCAGTGCTGTATATCAAAAAATAGCCTGGTCATGAAGGGGGTTAAATCTTCCGTAGGTCAAGTGTTTAATATGTTCCAGGTGTAGCAGAATGTTATCCAAGTGCCAACTTTAGTTAAAAAAAGATGAGAGCATAGTTCTCATAGGTTCTATAGGTTTAATATGCTGCTCAAAAAATTGAAAGGAACGCTTTGAAAACACATCAGATCTCAAAGGGGAAAAATTTCATGCTGGATATCTATACTGATATGGACTGGGTAATGTTATGAACAAAAGGTTGCCACATCCTTTGAATGGAAATGAAAATGATCAACTTACAGAGGGCTAAATTCAAAGACACTCCGAAAACCAAAGTGAAAAAACATTGCAGTAGGCTAGTTCATTTTACTGAAATTTCATTGCAGCAACTCAAAATGGTACATGCTTGTAAGCATGCCTGACAACATCGGGGCATGCTCTTAATGGGGCTACTGGGGTATTTCCTCCCAGATCTGGACCAGGGCATCACTGAGCTCCTAAACAGACTGAGGTACAACCTGGCGGCATGGACCTTTATTTTTTTTGAGCAGTGTACATAGTTACATAGTTAGTCTGGTTGAAAAAAGACACAAAGTCCATCTAGTTCAACCAATAAAAAGGAGAAAACAAAATATATGTTTTTTCTTTTTACAATACTATATACACAATCGTATACCCACAGTTGATCATGAGGAAGGCAAAAAAATCAACCAAATCATGATCCAATTTGCTCCAGCAGCTGAAAAAATTCCTTCCTGAACCCCCAAGAGGCAATTGGATAAACCCTGGATAAACTTTACCTATAAATGTTAGTATCCAGTTATGGTATGTACATTTAGGGAAGCATCCAGGCCTTTTTTTTTTAAAGCAATCTACTGAGATGGACAGAACCAGCTCTTGAGGGAGCCTATTCCACATTTTCACAGCTTTTACTGTGAAGAAGCCTTTCCATATTTGGAGAATAAATCTCCTTTCCTCCAGATATTTATATATACGGTATATTACACTTTAGGTGTACGTTAGTACATAGTTACATAGTGAGGTTGAAAAAAGACAAAAGCTCAACCAATAAAAAACAAAAAACATTAGAGAAAACACAATCGTACAATCCCATATACACAATCCTATACCCGCAGTTCATCCAGAGGAAGGTGAAAAACCCCAGCAAAGCATGATCCAATTTGCTACAGCATCGAAAAAAATTCCTGCCTGATCCCCTGAGAGGAAATCTGATATTCCCTGCATCAACTTTACCTATAAATATTAGTCCACAAATATCCAAAAAAGAGGGGTGCAAATAGAAGAGTCCACCACCGAATAGAGTCACTAAATTACCTTACCAGCTCCTTAGACCCCACAGGGTCATAAAGCGTCCAAAGCACTGATATATATATGTATGAAGTATGCATATTCTTAGCCCCCAAGTGTAAAACTTTACCTTCATCAACAGTAAACCTCATTTTCCCCATAGTTGCCCAATTCTACAGTGCATTGAGGTTGGCTTGTAATACAAGCAAGCAGTTTTAGAGGGTATTGGTTTAATTAACTATAAGATGTAATTTCGTACTTCTTAACCACTTCCAATTGACAATGACAAATGTGCTGTAGTAAAACCATATAGTGCACAGGGCGAAAAAAATGCATGCATGGAAACGTCCAGCAAGCAAATGTTATCTTTACCCAGTGGGGTGATCAAAAATGTCAGATCCTAAAATGTCAGGGGGGGGAAGATGAGATGTTTTATTATCTGTATAGAACAAAACAGCATTGTTAGCATTGTGTTTGTGGAATACATTTCATTCCAATAAAGGCATGCTAATTTATTATTATTTGTTTTATTACCAGTTTGTGGGGTTGGGCCAACAGTTGAGTGATCCTTTTTGTGGGGGATTTTTTGAGTTTTGGCTGAAACTGTAAATAAAAAAGTGAGAGCTTAAACTATACTCATTAGATTGTTTTAAGATTAAGTCATGGTAATTCCAAATCTGAGTAACCAAGTCATGCAATACTGATTCAACATCATCCCTGGTGACTTTACAACCTGGCAGAGGAAGATAAGAAAACATTCTGTCTGCAAAACAAAATGAGGAGTGTAGCTCTCTTTTTAAAAAAAAAATGTTCTTAAACGCACAAATACCTAGAAAAAGCATTTTGTTAATCCAAAGGAATAAAAAAAAAAATATATATATATCTAAAGTGTTATTAAATAGGGTTATTTACACACACACTGGTTGCTGTTTCTTCAGGTAATGTAGTAGTTGTGTTTCCTTAACTGAATGAAATAAAGGTATTTGTTAATACAAATTTCTACATGTCTCTAGGAAAGATGCTGGTCTTGGGCTGGAAAAAAACTTAGGTATATAATGTTTTTCATGCAACAAATGAGAAATGAGAAATATATAAATGTTTTAAAATAACAAAGTAACATTATGAATTTAGCTGGCATGTTTTCTGAAGTTAAGGATTTATTTCTAAATCAAACACAGGTAAAGTAATAGTTATCATCTCCCAGAAAACTGCTGACTTTCAGAAAGTTCACCTTTTGTTTTCTGCAGTGCAGAATTCCTTAAGTTTCGGATTATATACATTGTAAGGACAGGCCATTGACACCTGCAGTTGACTTCTTCCGCACACACTGACAGCTAATTTCTAACTATGCCTGTTATTGACCTTTACTGGTGATAATTGATTTTACCGGGTGATACTATTATTATGTGCACTTGCACTGCTATGAGAGTTCATAGATTCTCCTATCTCAAAAGCAGAAAATTATCTTTTTCTGGGATTAAAAAGCCAGTGGAAATACGGATAAAATATCAGGCAGTTAGCCATATTTATATATGGGATTCATTGCTATTAGAAATTATTTCCATTAAATGTATGAATAATTATATAGGAAGCTGGTAGATTTGTTAATGTGTATTGGTGGACAGGCATTTAAATTACTTTACTATTCTTACTTATGTTTAAATGAAATCTGTCATATTAAATGTATGGAGCAGACCAGAAAATTAGGAGTAAAAATCTGAATTGCATACAGTATATGTATATTCTTCCAGGTCAGTGACTTAAAGTATTGAAGGGTCAGCATGACAGCAAGGAAACCAGTATTTTAGGAAATATAACTTAGCCATGGCTCCTTCAAGGCTGGACTTTACTTCAGCAACATTGTAGTATTTATCTTTATCCTTTTATGCTGCTTTTTGACAGTTTAGGAAAATCACACTGTTATTATGACTATGAAGAACATGCTGCATAAACTCAACAATTAATGCCTTTACTATACCAGTTGTAGTTTGTGTCTTTTTTGGCAATGGAATTTTAGGTTGTGCAGGAGAAACTCGTTGTCTCTTTGATACTGTAAAATAATGGCAGTTTTAGTTAATAAAACTCTTGCTATAGATGTGCAGGTCATTTCATCCTTAGTCTCTATTGCTGCTCATCAAGCAAAAAAAATGTATTTAGGCATCATGCAAAATTAATTAAATTGTCATATGTAGCAAGATTTTCTATTTTTTACACACTAAGCTTTCTATATATAAGCAGAAAGGCATTAAAAGAAGGTTTCAGATACGCAATGAATACAAATCATCTTGGTAGCTATTGGAGAGAATGTATAGACTAGAAGGTATGCACAGCCAATACTGCAAGCAAAACATTTGCAGCCATAGCAGATACCCTATTTGCTTCTCTAGTATAGCAAGCTATACAGAAACATTTTACCCGGAGTCGATTGTGTCCTTTGGGAAGTAGTGGGAGTATTAGTTGAAAAAGTTGTAGTTGTAGTCCGATACGCTAAGATTAGAAAACAATATATACTTGTATATTAATATTTACTCTGGTTATGCAGGACAATTCATTCTCATTCATTTGGGCATAACCACCAATTTGGTTCCCCAGAATAAAGCCATCCCCAGATACAAAAGCTGTAAAAACTAAAATGTTTATTTCACACTTATTGTGAAGGCTAATTTCAGAGCAAGCAAATACCCTTCTGCACTTATAGTCCAAAGATATCTGTTTTGTTTATTTACTACTATTGAATCCAAAATATTTTACCATATTTTATCATTTTGGTGTGTTTTATGTGCATTGGACAATGCTTTTATTATGGCATTACTACAGCATTGTTATATCCTTTAGTGATATGTGTCACTAAAGGATATAATAGTCAAAGACCCATGTCAAAGACCCATGTGTAAGTCAAAAAGCCCGAATCATAAATTGACTTTACCAATTCTGGTATGTGACTTGGCTGTTGATGTGTGCTTCTGAACAACGAAGTGACCATCGGAAGCTGCAAACAAAGGCTCATAATGATTTAATGTTCCCATAAATATTACTATGACAACAACAGTTTTGTACTATTTCTATCTCACTGAAGAACCATCTTGCACAGTTAAATAGTAAGTGGTATTTAAACCATTGTATCAGGATTTGAGTATACTTGTACTTAGCGGTATTCATGAGATTTATCAGGCTCTTAAATGGGCTACTTTGATCTAGAAAAAGACTCTTTATATTAGACTCCTGGTAAAAAAACAAAAAACAAAAAACAAAAACAAAACATGAAGAACACCTCCTGTGGTATCCTTGCCAGGGGGTTCCTTTATCCGATCACTTCACTTTGGAATATTGGAGCACCACTATGTCTGTATAGCTGGGCCACCATCATATTTAAATTTTACTACATATGAAATATGCAATTGTAGGGCAGAGATCTGCTTCTTCTGTAGTGGACTGCCAGTTGTGCCATTTTTTTTCACAGAATAATTAAACAATCCTGGTACCCTTCTAGTGGGATTGCAGATGGAAGTTATGTCTAGAGTCTTTTTATTGTGTTCTTGTAAAAATGAACCACAGTATACAATGGGAGAGTCACTATAGAAATACTCATTGAGTTTTTAAAATTGTTGATGGA
This sequence comes from Pelophylax lessonae, assembly GCF_965119305.1. NCBI lineage: Eukaryota > Metazoa > Chordata > Amphibia > Anura > Ranidae > Pelophylax > Pelophylax lessonae. The sequence continues at coordinate 412,340,613 of NC_138769.1, forward strand.
GCCACTAAAAGAAAATCTTAAAATAAAAAAAATCTGAGCAAAAATGCTATATCCATACTGAAAATAATAACATCCAAGATGATTGTTTAAAGTACCAATATTCGGTTCTAAATAAAATATATTTGCTGGCTTCAGAGCATATATTACCTAAAGTAGTTTTTTCTGGTTCATATATATGAGGTGCATCTGTTGTAATTATTTCAGACCCTGGCAGTGTGCTGTCTGAAATAAAATTAAAACAAATAAGAAATGAAGCCTGTTAGAAAAGAGAAGAATTCTGTCAAAGATAGCATACATTATATCCAATAAAATGCACATAATGATTTTACCAGCTTCATATTCTGGTGCCTCAGTGCTAGGGACAGGTTTTGGATGAAATGATAAAATTTCATTTGGAACTGAAAGAAAGAATAGAATTTATATTGAGCTTCTAGGCAGTTTAACTGAAGATGGAATTATTTAGTGTGTGAGGAAGAGTGCGCAAGGTTCACTCAGGATAATGAAAATACTTATCCTGTTAAAGAAAATGTCGAAGCTTAAAAACGTATGTAGTGATAGTTTATTGAATTCTTATTATTTATAGCAGGCACTGTAAGGTTCCTGTATGCCACATTTGAACCATCTATAGTGCCCCTTCTTCCAACATACAGTGGGTACAAGTACCAACCAGTTTCCCATTCGGCTGGCTCTGATTGCTACTCTGTAACAACTTTTTTTAGTGATTACCTTTTCGGACACTTTTTGTTTACATGTAACAATCAGTATTTATTGCAACCCCCCCCCTCCCCCAAAATTATATTTTTTTTATTAAAGTACAGGCCCTAGAGAATAAATTGGTGAGTGTTTTGTACAAAAACACAATATAATACCCAATTGTTTGGTAAAATGTAAAAGATAATGTTACGCAAAGTAAATAGATACCAAACATGCCCCTCTCTAAAACTGTGCACGCCCATGCAGCAGCAACAAACACTGTAAAGTTTACTATCCATAGGCAACGATTTAAAAGCCCGTATAGGTTACCGCTTTAGGTTTACAGAGGAGGTCTAATGCTAGAATTACTGCCTTTTATCTGATGTCCATAGTGATACCTCACATGTGTGGTACAATCGCTGTTTGTATGCGTGCGGGACTGACGTATTCGTTTTCCTTTGTGTGCAAGCACAGGAGGATAGGGGCGTTTTAATTTTTTCTTTTAGTTATTTTATTTTTTTTTCTATTTTTACATTGCTTTTACTATTTAAAAACGGTGCTGTTTACATCTGGAGAAACTGGAAGGGACGAATGCTGATCGCTTCTGGTTTCTTATACTACTATAGCCATTTCAGTCTCGGGTGGGGCGGGAGACCCAGAGAAAGCCGCAGAAGGCAGTGGAAGGGGGAATGTCCCCTCCCTCCTGCTGCTTGTAAAAGTAATTCAGAGGCTAATTAGCCACTAAGGTTGCTTTTACAAGAAAGCTGACCATCAGCTCTAAAAACAATACCGGGATAAAGCCTGCAGCTGCAGACATCATCGACGTATAACCACAATCTGTGTTTCATAGAGAAGAGTGCCAGATTAGGTATAAAAAAAAGTTATAAAATATGGTTTATTAAAGTGTATTATTTATTTTACACTGCTTATGGATATAAAACTTAGGAATATAGTACACTACACATTGCTCCTGGTACTAACAATATAATACAAGAATAAATAATGCCTTTGGGAGAGTCTATTGATATTAGGATACTTGCATAGTAAAGGTGAAATCCATACTGATTTGTGGACAATAATCAGTAATCTTGAGCTACCAGAAAGTGTCTTTTATTTTCACTCTGCAAATATTCATTGTTAGCCTAAAACAGACCTTACAGCTAAAATGCAAGGTCCACTTTTATCTGTTCCTCCTCCCCGTTGATCAAGGCAGCATAAATATTTACTCCTGCTACGTCAGGGTGATGTCATTCTCCTTTCTGGATGGAGAATCCTGAATCCTGAGAATAATAATAGTCCTACTCCTAAAACGCTTCTTACTAGATGAAATGTGAATGTACTCTATGACGTATGCCATTACTCACATATTTTAACCCACACCTGAATCTGCTTCCTCTATATCAAGTGGTCAAAAGATCTCCAGGACTTGCATAAAAAAAATATATTTCGCTGAACTACACCAAAATACATAAAATTACCAAATTACATAATAACATGGTTCACAAATGTTAGTAAAATATTGGCTTACATTTTTTCTCTTAGGGCTCAACCATCATTGACGTTGCAATCTCTTGTTTAGTATGAAATGTAACTCTTTGTTGAAAACTACTTTAGATTTCTGTCCCTTGTTTATTTGCCTCAGACACAATAGACAAAAAGCATCTGGTCCTACACTTTCCAATGCAACCTGATCTCACGAACAGAATGCTGTTGTATGATAGATTGTGATTCACCTAAAAAAGTGAAAGAATTCCAGGAATAATAAATTTGTAAATTTTACATTGTGTCAGCTGGTTACCTGTACATATAGATAGATCTTATCAAATGTAACATGTTTCCTAAATGAAGGAGGGGCTAAGCAAGTGACACTCTTTCATCACTGTACCAAAGGGTAAGTTGCTCCAGCACTGCTGGAACAGGAATATGCTTCCTGTATGTGGCACAGACTACTTCACTGATTATAAGACTCCTCTACAGCCCTCTGGATTTGACATATCAATAGATACAGGTAATCAAGCTGGCCCAATTTAAGTTTTAAAAATTAATTATTCTTAAAGTTCATCTTAAAGCTGTGTTCATTATGAATACTAAATCAAATGCACAGGAATTTAAATAGGACAGGAATCTGCCTTGCACATGATCGACGTGAACGCCTGTCTTCTTTATTCACTAAACTTCGGGGGCTATTTATAAGAATTAAAAAGAAAATGTGAAAAACTGAGCTTTGGCTTTTGCTAGCCAGTTTGTATTTAATTTTTTTTTCAGATTAAACAAGCAATGCATTCAAAGTAGCCCAGGTATTGATTACTTGGATGAATGCCAAATTTAAGCTCACAGCAGTGCATATATTGATTTATATTTGACTTACACCAAATCTTTTGCTGCTGGGTGTGGGCATTGATGCAATGTAAGCATTTCAGGATAAACAGCAACAATAGACGTTAGAATGTAACCCTTATTCTTCTGATAAATCCCCAGAGTTTATGTATAGTACATCCATAGTACAAACAAATACATCCACCCAATAATGATAATTTCAGGTGTAAAACACAATTCCCTGGGACATATAGACCACTATTCAGGCGAAGAATGTTTTGCAAGTGATATGTTTCTTGGTGGCTGAGGCTTTTTACATGTGAAACAATTTTTGGTGGCTGGGGGAATTTTTTGTATGAACTATAGATGATTTTTTTAAATAAAGGCTGGTGACTTTAGAAGAAGAATAAGGGGTGCATTCCATCTTCTATTATTGCTTTTAATTTTGTCTGTACTATGAATGAATTTAAATAAAGGTGGGTGACTTCAGCAGAAGAGTAGGATTGCCTCTCATCTGTCTTCTATTGTTCACAGTTTTGTGTGTTCTATATAAATAGCCCCACTTTATTGAACAATTACTTTACTAAGTGAGCATTTTCAATAAGTTTAGTAAATTAACCTCGTCCATCTATCTGTTCAGTTGAGTTGGAAAGGATCTAGCATGAATACACTGATTTTCAAGCAGAAATCAAATTAAAATCAAATGAATATTCATTAAAAACAACTTGATATAATTAAGGATATCAAGGATTAGAGATCTTAATTATAAATTAAATGAAAAAGAATACAATTATTTCAGAATAGGCCAGCAAAATCTAACCATATAATTCTGGCATAAGCCAACCAAAAAGTATAGCTTTAAAGTAAAAATATAAAGAATATTATACCAGGCATGGGATGCTGTACTGTAGTCCTAACACTGCTTTTCGGTGTAGTAATAACACTAGGATTTCCAATCAATGCTGAAAAGAAATCCACCCCCCCCCAACAAAAAAAACATTCAGTTATGTTATTTTACAAGTGCACTGATACATGCATGTGCTTGCAATGAAAAAATGCTTGCTGAGAACCTGTTGAGGTAGATGCATCAAAGGAAGGGAATCAATGCTGCTTTGTGAAATATTTTTTTTCTATGATAAACATTGAATATACATAAGCTCAGAGCTGACCATCTTTGTCCACTATAGCTTCACAAAATAATAGAGGCCCTTATCTGATAAGGTTAAAAAAAATAAGAAAAATGTGGTAGCTTGTTCAACCAGAAGTATTTTTTTCATAGTTGTGAATGTTCTTAACTCATAAATGAGTGAACTAGCTGCTTCTTATTGTTTTCTGTGAGTTACTGCACATCCTTGGTCATTGCACTGCCTTAATAAAAAGTATGATATGCTGTATTTGAAAAGATGCTTGCATTCACTGCATTCAAACTTTGCTTTGATATGTCTACCTCAAAGTCCGATGGTGTGGTTTATGGAAGCAACAAAAAAAAAAAGTTTTTATACTTTTTCTGCAGAAGTACTCATTTTAAAGGCACAAATACACCTTTAAATTTATCTTTCCCCATATTGGAAAGGATAGAGAAAATGGTAGGATAATTGACACTGTGTCAATGTCTACATCATTTTCTTGTACAAAAAACAAAGCTGACAGCAAAGTCATAACATGGGTGCTGCAGCAGAATGAGCCACGTGACGGCAATCAAGCTGTGATATTTTCTTACTACAATGGATGGATTGTGTGCATGTAAGCAGAAAGAAATGCTGAAGTAATGAATGATGATGACTGCCAGTGTGCAATGATTAATAAGCTCAACAGACCATTTTGTGAAAAACAAGCATTACCCGTGTTTTTTTTGTGAGTTTGAGAGGACATGGTGCTTTGTTTGACTGGGATAAATTGACTTGTGGTTTCTGGAAAAAATATTAAATTAATTGATTAATACTTTAATAGAAATCCCTCCTCGTGAATTTGATCATTAATGATAGCAATACTACAAAAAGTGTGCAGTAGTAAACAACACACACATTAGACACTTTAATATATATAAAGCCACTGTTTTTGAAAATAATTCAACTATATTACTGTACAGTATATTAGTGATGAATTAGTATTAAGTATTTGTATTAACTAATAAGTATTTGTATACTAATAATGTACAATGTAATAAAGTTTACAAACACAAGTCTGCCCTTTTATCTATATAATAACTTCTACATAAAAATGTAAGATACTTGTTTTTTAAGAAAACCTTTAAAGTGATTGCACAAATTTGGTTTATTAAGAGGTGACAGCGGGCATAGAGCGGGTGGAAGAGGGTAGTCACCGGCCCATTGGTCAGGGATTTACCTTGCCGGAGGTCTGAAGTGGAGGAGGCAATAGTGGATGTCAGTGGAATTACAAGCGCCTTACATCTGCTGTTTGAGAATTTACCTAACCGTAGGCTGGATACGGAGGAGGTGAAAGTGGAGATCGGTTTATTTATAAGCGCTTTTTTATCTGCTGTCCGGTAAGAGACCATTTTGGGTGGTACACTTGGATTCTGGAAACACTTATAATTTGTGGTGATCAGCATATTTGCTAATCTTACCTTATCTCCGTCTGGTAAGGAGGAATTTCACCTGGTGGTGGGTTTTACTTTCACATTGAAGTTGAAGATCATATTGTGGAGCACCAGTTTGATTTTATCACATATGGACACTTATGATTTATTTTCAATGGACTTTTGAAACACACCATTCACCTATTATCCAATTTGATTTTGTGTTTGATTGCAATTTACGTTAGATTCTTATAACACACCATGTTTTAGCGCACCTATCTATTTACACATGTATTAATTGTAGCTATTATTATTGTTATTATATATATCTATATATATATATTAAAAAAAATACAAAACATCAGTTCATAAAACAATATACAAATTGTTTTGTTATTGTTAAAAACAAATAAAATAAATAAATAAAGGACTAAAACTCAATTCATCCAAAAAGATTATAACTGCTTTTTATTTGTACACTGTTTATTCTTTAAAACCATTAGAGTGAGACAGCGCTTAAATCAACTTCAGCGACCTATATAATACCTCATATATGAGCAAATTAAACAAATCTTATAAATCTTATAAAAAAAAAATAATTTAAAAGATTATATAAAAAAATTCAGTCCATATATATTTAGTGCTCAGTCTGCTTAATAAAGTGATAAGTCCACATATACAATTGTTTACTCATGCCAAGAACCACCATGTGTTATTCCTTTCCAACACACACTGCACTCACCAGAACAATTTGACCCCTTGTATAATAAAAGAAAGTCAAGATTTTCCAATCATTGAATATCCTATTTTATATATATATGTCCAGCCTCCATCAGCATCCACAACTGGCACCATACACTGGGCCTTCCATTGGTATAAGCAAAAACTTGATTACCCCTTTAAATCCTCTCGGACTACCAGACTGTGCTCAGTAACATAATAGGAAGAAAGGGAGCCTCTCACAGTTTAACCAGTTTATTTATTACCACATTTTAAAATAATATTTTGCATTTACAAGGTTAAAAAAAAGTTCAGGGTTTCACAAAACACAATCAGGATTTGATGCTGTGCCCTCCAGCTGGTATTCCAGCCAAGCGGAAGTAATGTACCGGAAGACCCGCCCTACGCTGTTCATCATAGATGTGCGACATTCTCAGGAGACTATGGTGCTAATAGTGTATGCTGATGGAAGGCTGTAAGCAGGATATGATATATCCAATTATTGGAAAAAATGCATCTTGACTTTCTTGGGTACAGTGTGTGGGGGGAGAGGATTTACACACGTTGGTTCTTGACAGGAGTGAACAAGAATAGTGCACAGAGCACAAATGTATATATTTGGACTTATCAGTTTTTTAAGCACACTGAGCACTAACTATACAGTATGTGGACTAAATCTTGTATATGACTTTTTTATTTATGGTTTTTATATGATTTTTTTTTTGTTTGGTTTAATTTACTCACATATGTAGTATTACCTAAGTCACAGAAGTTGATTTAATCTCTGTCTCACTCTAATGTTTTTATGCATTAACAAGTTCATTTGTTTATGACAGCTGCTACTTGGGTTTCTTCTTGTCAAATTTTGATTTTTAGGGTAGTGCGGGTATATTTGACACAATTAGTTGTTTATTCCTAATTTCAGCTCCCTGTGACCAGAGGTCACTTTGTTTTTTAACCTACTGTCAGTCCTACATGTTTGTTAGAAAACTACAGGATGTTTTGTGCCTAAAAAATAAGAAAGCTATGAGTTACCATGGTAAGTGTGTGCCTTCTCCAAACTGGATATTGTAGTGGAACCATAAATAGGCTGTTTCATTTTTGCAGCTAAAAAATATTTTTGAAAATCGTTATTCATTGATTTTGCAAGCAGCTTTGTAAAAAAACATATTTTCATTGCAATTGACAATCAAACCAAAAGGCAATTGCAGACAATTTCAACTGAGGCCTGTTTGTTTTGATAAAAAAAAAGTTAGAACCCTTGTCAGGTTTTTACTAATGTAGAGAGTTGCCTTCACGTCCAGTCAAGTAATAAGTTATTACAGAAAGAGAGCAATGAAACACATTTTTACTAGTAAAATTAGCACAGGTGCACCCATTTATGAAAGGCTGGTAGAAAGGTGTTTAGTGAGGAATCTTTCCTTGACTCATGTTTTCCTCTTTTAAAAAGATGAAGAGAGGCAATAAGGAAAACAAAGTAATGATGATGCCCACAGTTTAGTGACCCATAGAAACTTGAAACATCAATTCAGCTGATGCTAGTAAGATAAATGGTATAGTGACATGCAGACAGAGAGCAAAAATCCGATCTGTACTTCTGTTTTTCATGGAGGATTTGCTGTAGTGGAGAGCCCACCGATTCCTTTTTTTTCCTGTAGTCTGGGGATTTTTGAGCCTGTTCTAAGCGGTTTCTCACAGTCATTAAGCTATTGTATCCCCCCCCCCCCCCAACCAGAAGACTGAAAATGAATTGTGATATAGTGACAAAGGGCACTGCAAAAACTTCAGGAATTCTAAACTTCTGCTCCTTCTACTCAGCTGCTAAGGTGGTCTGTGTGGTGGTATGTGTTCAGAAAAAGATATTATAGCCCGTTCCCTTTAACAGGGCTAATGAAATGATTACATCAGTCTGGTACCATCCACCTAACATGACCTGCTACCACACGATTCTTAACTTGGCACATGGATAGAAATACTATAGAACAACAGTCTTTACCTATGGTAGTTGTGTGCTTTTGGAAAGGCAAGTGTGTACTCAATTTTGACACTAGAGTTGATTTAGGATGAATCCCTGTTGAAAAAGCACAGCTAAATGAGTATATTATGTCTAATATACTTTTTATTTTTTAAAGCTATCATGCACAGAGTAGATAGAAATCAATTTGTCATAAGAGAAGAATTAGGGGCAATGGTTGTATAAAGAAAAATGAATGGTATATATAACTGTACAATTTAGCTGCAAAGCCTGGTTCAGTGTTTAGGTCTTTTAGGTGTACAGCACAGCAAAAGCATAATGTTCAGGAAACCCTTTTATTACATGTACCTTTACCAGACGTTGTGCGCAGTTTAATAGGAATATCAGTGCTCACTTGTTGTACATCAATAGACTTTGGTACATCTCCTGGCGATACAACAATTTTGAAATCAGATAATATAAAAGAATTCATCTGTGGTCAAATGTCCAGAATTACTTTAACATCAGAGTACATAGGTATGGAATAATAATGTTAGAGCAAAAGTTGGATGCTACAAATACTTTTACAAGAGGATATGCAGGGAAAGTTTTCCTAGATATTGTTACTACAACAGAAACAGGCTTACTGGTGTTTAAAGTACAGGTAACACTACTGATAGTGTACATATCATTGTAAATACATTACAGGAAAACTGTGCCCTGATGAGTTTTCTATTTTGGATGGTACCATCTACCAAGCAAGTTTTAATCCCTTGCTTGATCTCTACTGCTGGCTAGGAGATCTTCCACCAGCAGCTGAACCACTGTTGTCACTGGTCAAACTAAATTCTACATGTATTCCTGTAAGGAACACATTACAGCATTATAATACCAGGTGGCCTTAAACCTTCAACCAATTCTACAACAGTGAGAGCTCAACGTCCCTGTGACTACAATAACTGAGCTAAAAAACAAACTTTAGCCTTACAGAGGTGTAGCTAAGGCTAGGAAAGATCTCTAACTGTGTTCTAAGCAGGATGAACAAATCCTACCTTACTCCTTTTGGTAGGTGAACAAGGAGTATGGGAAAGGTAAGTGTCCGCATCAGAATATGAAACATATCTGTGATTTTCCCTGGTGGGTAAAGTATTGTTCTTTTATTAAAGCTGAGCTTCACCCAAAAGCGGAAGCTCCACTTGTTTGCTTACTCCCCCCTCCGCTGCCACATTAGGTACCTTTTTTTTGGGGGGGGGTGGTTTTTGACAGGTACCTGCCCCCACTTCTGGGGGACCTCGCAGCAGTATGGTCCACTGAAGTTTGGCCCCCCTCCTCCTTTCCCCACTGCCGACCATTCACTAAGCCCAGCGCTTTTCCTGCATGTGCAGTAGGGAACGGGCTGTGAAGCCGTGAGGCTTCACTGCCAGATTCCCTTACAAGGAATGGCGGCAGCAGTACCCGAGAGATTATTAAAAAATCGTGACATTATGGGATCCCTGGACAGGTAAGTGTCCTAACATTAAAAGTCAGCAGCTAAGTAATTGCTTTAAGGAACAGAACTCCACCACAAAAAACGTAACAAAAAAAAAATGACCAGCCCCGATTACTATTGTGCTTCATTGTCATTCCATAAAACTGCAGAAGTCAAGATTACTGCAAGCTAATTAAATGTATCAGATGTAATGTATAAAGTCAAAATCTACCTTTACCCGCTATGGTCCTGTGTGGCTCTGGAAGTAAATCACTGCTCACTGTGGAGCTTTGGAGCTGTGGGACTTCACTGTATTTCGGCTCCTCACCTGCTGAAAAGGTGACCACTGAACTTCACTGTACCACAAATGTGGGATGATGAAATCATTTATGTAAGTATCTAATGTAACACCTGGTTTGGTTGCCACATGACAACCTATCAAGTTTAAGATTGCACTGGAAAACAACTGATGAAAAATGAAACTGAATCTTCAGATTCAGATTCAGAATACTTCATTAATCCCAAAGGGAAATGACTAAACTTACTATTTGTTGACACCAGACACGTTAATAAATGAAGCCTATTATGATTTGATGCAGCATACCTGGCTAACACCAGTATTTGTAATGCTGCTTTAAACACATTTCAGTATTTGCCCTCATTGATATCTGATTACATTGATTTGCTAGCAAGCAACCTTGGACTTTTCATGACACCTGGTGATCATTTCAAACTATAACTCTTCGTAAATGGCTATTAGGAATATTTAGTTGCAGCTAAACAACACATCGCCACCACTAATATAGACTTTTACCATAGTGACATTTTTTTTCATGTTGATAACAAAAATCTCAACTTTACCAGGCATTATGTGTAAAAATGTCATTGGTTGCGGTGCATAAGTAGCCAGCTGATCACTTGTTAAAAGACATGATCAGTATTTTAGTTTTTGAATTTGGCAATAAGATAAAAGCATGGATGGGATAAGAGAAAATATGAATTATTGTGCCTTGAAAGTATTTTCCTCAAAGCTAAAATTCCTAAATAATGTACTGCAATTAGTAAACATTACTAAAAGCCCAAACTAGTATGCATAGAATTTCATTGTTAAGCCATTCATAGATGGACTGTGCCAACTTAAACAATTTTGCTAGCTTTAGAAGCTCTTCAGTACATTTATGAAGCCAGAGAAAGGTCACAGTGTGAAAGCAGCTGAGTATTGCTGTGATAGAATTATGAAGCCTCCTTGTTTACCCAATACAGTCTCTGGCTGTACAATTGGAACCTCCTTTGTAAATGAAACTGGTGATATTGTAGACGAGGCTGTTAAAAAAAAAAAACAACAACAAAAAAACAAAAAACAATAAAAAAAGGATTTTAACGTGTTCTTTTCTTTTTTTAAAATTAATTTTTTAATTCATGTGTTCGGAAAAAAGTTCTTATAGCCCTTCCCCCTTTCTTTTTTTAGGGCTAATGAAATGATAGAATTTTATCTATAAAAAAAGGGGGGCTGGGTGGATTTGACCATAACACACTAGTGACACCACATTTGAAGATAAGTCCGAAATTCCAAAAAAGATCACATGGACTTTTTAGGTGATCCAAAGAGTTACACACAGAAAACTCTTGAATTAAAATCAACAGGGAGGGACCCTCCACACATTATACTTTATTAATACCATAGATAAAAGCTAGAAAAGACCACCTAAAACACAAAGAAAAATAATTTCTTTAGAATAAAGTAGCAAAGCCCACAGTGTGCCACATGACTTACATTTATATATTACATAAATATAAAAAAGTATGGGAGCAAGAACTCTTAGTAGAATATCATGTCTTTTTCAAAGAAGGCTGTAACTCCTCGACATGTATATGTTTGCATACGTTTGTTTGTATGTATCAGGTTCTATTACAACATTTTGTTATACTTATATATGTATTTACCTATACTTAAATGTATTAGATAGTTATCATTATGTTTTTTCTTAAGTATCAGCTATTGTCCTCCTAAAGAAGCAGGCATAGATTCATACGAAACATGTCGAGGAGTTACAGCCATCTTTGAAATAGGCATTATATTCTGCTAAGGGTTATTGCTCCCATACTTTTTATATGTATGTAATATGTGATTGTAAGTCACAAAGCACACAGTGGGCTTAGCTGCTTTATTTTAAAATAATTGTTTTTATTTGTTTTATCTTGTTATATTGTGTTGCTCTTTGTCTAGTTTTTATCTACAGTATTATTAAAGTTTAATATAGGGAGTGATCCTCCCTGTTAATTTTAAATTATGTGTTTTTCCTGTGTGTTACTCTTTGGGGCACCTACAAAGTAAATGTGATCCATTTTGGAATTTGTGATATAGAATAAGAAATCTTGACTGTGTGGTTAAAAGACAATCAATCATTCTGGTATTTTCCACATGACATGACCTGCTACCACAGGATTCTTAGCTTGCCACATGGATAGAAATACTATAGAATAGTAATCTTTACCTATCGTAGTTGTGTGCTTTTGGAAAGGCAAGCGTGTACTTAATTTTGACACTAGAGTTGATTTAGGATGCATCCCTGTTGAAAAAGCACAACTAAATCAGTATATGATATCTAATATACTTTTTTTTAAAGCTATCATGCACAGAAAAGAATAAAAGTAAATTTGTCAGGAGAGACGAATGAGGGGCGATGGTGGTATAAAGAAAAATGAATGGTATACATAACTTTACGATTTAGCTGCAAAGCCTGATTCAGTTTTAAAGTCTTTTAGGTATACGGCACAGAAAAAGCATAATGATAAGATCAACAAGGAAACCCTTTTTTCACATATACCTTTACCAGTCGTAGCGCGCAGTTTATTAGGCATATCAGTGCTCACTTGTTGTACATCAATAGACTCTGGTACTCCTAGCAATAAAGCCATTATGAAATCAGATAATATAAAAGTATCAATCTGTGGTCAAATTTCTAAAATTACTTTAAGAATAACAGAGTACATAAGTAAAGAATATTAATGTTATAACAAAGGTTGTATGCTACAAATATGTTTACAAGAGAATATGCAGGGAAAGTAGTCCACATTAAAGTCACTACAACAGAAACAGGCTTAACCGGTGATTGAAGCACAGGTACGACTACTGCTAATGTAAGTATCATTGCAAATACTTTACAAAAAAACTGTGCCCTGATGAGTTTTCCATTTGGGATGGTACCATCTACCAAGCAAGTTTTAATCCCTTGCTAGATCTCTACTGCTGGCTAGGAGATCTTCCACCAGCAGCTGAACCACTGGCCAAACAAAATTGTACATGTATTCCTGTAAGGAATACATTACAGCATTATAATACCAGGTGGCCTTAAACCCTTACGCCAATTCTACAACAGTGAGAACTCAACATCCCTGTGACCACAGTAGCTGAGCTCAAAAGCAAACTTTAGCCTTACACAGGTGTAGCTAAGGCTAGATGAGATCACTCTAACTGTGTTCCAAGCAGTGGTGAAGATGCAGACGAGAAACAAATCCTTCCTTACTCCTTCTGGTGGGTGAACAAGGAGTATGGGAAAGGTAAATGTTTGCATCAGAATGTGAAACAAATCTGTGATTTTCCCTTAATAGGTATTGTTCTTTTCTTAAGGCACAGAGCCTCACCATAAAAAAAGAAACAAAAAAAAATGACTAGCCCTAAGTACTGTTGTGTTTGGTTGCCATTTAATGAAACTGCAGAAGCCAAGGATACTGTAAGCTAATTAATTCTGTCAGATGTAATGTATGAAGTCAAAATCTACCTTTACCAGCTATGGTCCTGTGTGGCTCTGGAAGTAAATCACCCTTCACTGTGGAGCTTTGGAGCTGTGGAACTTCACTGGATATTGGCTCCTCACCTGCTGAAAAGGCAACCACTGAACTGAATTGCACCACAAATGTGAGATCATGAAATCATTTATGTAAGTATCTGATGTAAGACCTGGCTTTGTTGCCACATGACAACCTAATAAGTTTATGATTGCACTGGAAAATGACTGATGAAAAATGAAACTGAAACTTCAGATGAAGCCTTTTATGATTTGTTGCAGTATACAGTATCTCACAAAAGCAAGAACACCCCTCACATTTTTGTAAATATTTTAATATATCTTTTCGTGTGACAACACTGAAGAAATGACACTTTGCTGCAATGTAAAGTAGTGAGTGTAGAGCTTGTATAACAGTGTAAATTTGCTGTCCCCTCAAAATAACTCAACACACAGCCGTTAATGTCTAAACCACTGGCAGCAAAAATGAGTACATCCAAATTGGGTCCAAAGTATAAATATTTTGTGTGGCCATCATTTATTTCAAACACTGACTTAGCCCACTTGGGCATGGAGTTCACCAGAACTTCACAGGTTGCCACTGGAGTCCTCTTTAACTCCTCCCTGATGACATCACGGAGCTGGTGGATGTTAGGGACCTTGCGCTCCCCCACCTTCCGTTTATGGATGCCCTACAGATGCTCAATAGGGTTTATGTCTGGAGACATGCTTGGCCAGTCCATCACCTTTACCCTCAGCTTCTTTAGCATGGCAGTGGTCATCTTGGAGGTGTGTTTGGGGTTGTTATCATGTTGGAATACTGCCCTTCGGCCCAGTCTCCGAAGGGAGGGGATCATGCTCTGCTTCAGTATGTCATAGTACATGTTAGCATTCATGGTTCCCTCAATGAACAATAGCTCCCCAGTGCCAGCAGCACTCATGCAGCCCCAGACCATGACACTCCCACCACCATGCTTGACAGTAGGCAAGGCACATTTGTCTTTGTACTCCTCACCTGGTTGCCACCACACACGCTCGACCCCATCTGAACCAAATACGTTTATCTTGGTCTCATCAGACCGCAGGACATGGTTCTAGTAATCCATTTCCTTAGCCTGCTTGTCTTCAGCAAACTGTTTGTGGGCTTTCGTGTGCAACATCTTTAGAAGAGGCATTCAGACCAATTTGATGCAGTGTGCTGCGTATGGACTGAGTACTGACAGGCTGACCCCCCACCCCTTCAACTTCTGCAGCAATGCTGGCAGCACTCATACGTCTATTTTCCAAAGACAACCTCTGGATATGACACTGAGCACGTGCACTCAACTTCTTTGGTCGACCATGGCGAGGCCTGTTCTGAGTGAATCCTGTCCTGTTAAACTGCTGTATGGTCTTGGCCACCATGCTGGAGCTCAGTTTCAGGGTCTTGGCAATCTTCTTATAGCCTAGGCTATCTGTATGTAGAGCAACAATTCTTTTTTCAGATCCTCAGAGAATTGTTTGCCATAAGATGCCATGCTGAACTTCCAGTGACCAGAATGAGAGAGTGAGAGCGATAACACCACATTTAACACACCTGCTCTCCATTCACACCTGAGACCTTGTAACACTAATGGGTCACATGCCCCCGGGAGGGAAAATGGCTAATTGGGCCCAATTTGGACATTTTCACGTAGGGGTGTACTCCCTTTTGTTGCCAGCAGTTTATACATTAATGACTGTGTATTGAGGTATTTTGAGGGGACAGTAAATTTACACTGTTATGCAAGCTTTACACTCACTACTTTACATTGTAGCAAAGTGTCATTTCTTGATTGTTGTCACATGAAAAGATATAATAAAATATTAACAAAAATGTGACGGGTGTACTCACTTTTGTGAGATACTGTACCTGGCTAACACCAATATTTCTAATACTGCTTTAAACACATTTTAGTCTTTGCCCTCTCTGATATCTAAATACATTGATTTGCTAGAAGTCAACCATGGACTTTCCATGACAGCTGGTGAGCATTTAAAACTACAACTCTTTGTAAATGGTGGGTATTAGGAATTTTCATGAGTTGCAGCTAAACAACACATTGTCACCACTAATATACACTTTTACCATAGTAACATTTTTTTATGTTGAGAAAAAAAATCTCAACTTTACCAGGCATTATGTGTGAAACTGTCATTGGTTGAGGCACGTAAGTAGCCAGTTGATCACTTGCTAAAATCAGTATTTTAGTTTAGGAATTTGGCATTGAGATAACAACATGGACGGGATAAGATAAATCATGAAGTAATGGTGCCTTGAAACTATTTTCTACAAAGATAAAATAATTAAGTAACGTACTGCAATTAGCAAACATTACTAAAAGCCCAAACTAGTATGCAGAGAATTTCAGTTTTAAGCCATTCATAGATGGCTTGTGCCAACCTAAAGCGTTACTCCACTTTTGTTGAGGAAAAAAACATTCCCTTCTGGGTGATCTATGGACATTGCAAGGATTATAACAAACTTTGTTGCAGAGTCCTACTTTTTGTTATTCTGAAGAAATTCCTCTGTGTTTCTCTGTGTCTATGTGCTAAGCGGGTCTAATGGGAGTGGTTTCATAATTATCATTCAGCTGTGGCAGCGGCAGAGCACTAATGAGGAAATCTGCTGGGTCTGCATCCTTTTAGATGTGTTCCTATTGGTATAGGGCACGCACTACTGCCTTTAGGTCAGGCGACGCTCAAGCCTACAGCACATCCAGAGCTAACCTGAAGCGGGGCATCAAAAAGGCCAAGCACTGCTACAGGCAAAAGATAGAGGAACATTTTTCGAACTCTGATCCTCGACGCATGTGGCATGGCATCCAGGCCATCAGTGATTATAAACCCTCTCATTCCACCTCCGCTGCCATTGATGTCCTCTTTTTGAATGAGCTTAATGACTTTTATGCTCGCTTTGAGAGAGACAACAAAGAAACTGTTACAAAGCTCAAACACTCGGTTGATCACTCTCCATTCACACTCTCCTCCACATATGTCTGTAATGCTTTAAGCCGGATCAGTGTACATAAAGCTGCTGGACCAGACAACATCCCTGGACGCGTACTCAGGGCATGTGCTGTGCAGCTTGCTGGGGTGTTTACCGACATCTTCAACCTGTCTCTTGCCCAAGCAGCTGTTCCCACTTGCTTTAAATGCACCTCCATTGTGCCAGTGCCGAAACACTCCAGTCCAAAATGCCTGAGCGACTATCGCCCTGTAGCACTGACACCTATTGTCATGAAGTGCTTTGAGCGGCTGGTCCTGGCTCATCTGAAGGACTCTTTGCCATCCATATTAGATTCTCACCAGTTTGCCTATCGTAGCAATAGGAGCACAGAAGATGCAATTTCCATGGCACTGCACTCTGCGCTCACACACTTGGACAAAAAGAACACTTATGCACGTATGCTGTTTGTTGACTTTAGTTCAGCATTCAATACTATTATTCCATCCAAGCTAATAACCAAACTTGCTGATCTGGGCATTAACACCTCCACCTGCAACTGGATCATGGACTTTCTGACCAATAGACCCCAGCAGGTTCGATCTGGTTCCATCTGTTCCAACACCATCACACTCAACACTGGTGTACCACAGGGCTGTGTGCTGAGT
This sequence comes from Pelophylax lessonae, assembly GCF_965119305.1. Lineage (NCBI taxonomy): Eukaryota > Metazoa > Chordata > Amphibia > Anura > Ranidae > Pelophylax > Pelophylax lessonae. The sequence continues at coordinate 412,357,724 of NC_138769.1, forward strand.
CCCTTCCTCTACTCCCTCTTCACTTCCGACTGCAGGCCTGTGAATGGATCTAACTCCATCATCAAGTTTGCAGATGATACTACCGTGATCGGTCTCATCAAAAACAACGATGAGACTGCCTATAGGGAGGAGATCCAGTACCTAGCCACATGGTGCAATAACAATAACCTGCTCCTTAACACCTCTAAGACAAAGGAGATTATTGTGGACTTCAGGAAGGGGACAGGAGGCACACATGACACCACCCACATCAATGGGATGGTTGTTGAGCGTGTCTCTAGTTTCAAGTTGCTGGGGATCCACATCTCAGCGGACCTGTCCTGGGCTATTAACACCTCCAGCCTAGTCAAGAAGGCTCACCAGCGTCTTTTTTTCCTGAGGACACTTAAGAAAAATCAGCTCTCCTCGGATATCCTGGTGAACTTCTACCGCTGTGCGATAGAAAGCCTCCTGACCAGCTGTGTCACAGTCTGGTATGGGAGCTGTTCTGTTGCAGAGCGCAAGGCACTGCAGCGGGTGGTGAAAACTGCCCAGCGCATTACAGGGACTTCACTCCTAGCCATGGAGGCTATTCAAAAGAAACACTGTCTGCGTCGAGCGCGCAGCATTCTTAGGGATTCTTCTCATCCGGCCCATAGTCTGTTTACTCTTCTGCCCTCTGGAAGACGTTTCAGGTGCCTCCGGACCAGGACTAGTCATCAACTAAAGAACAGCTTTTTTCCTAGAGCTGTTTCTTTAGTGAACTCTGTCACTCACTGATACACTATCATATATAAATCATGTAAAAACTGTATATCCTGCACTTGCTGTTATTTGCACTCTGGTTAGACCCAAACTACATTTCGTTGGCTTGTATTGTACATGTGTAATGACAATAAAGTTGAATCTAATCAAATCTAATCTAATCTAATAGGAACAAGATAGAGACACTCCAATTGGAGTATCTCACCAAAAATGACATTTTTGTTGCAGGGGATGCTTGATATCTGACTTGTATCTTAGGCAGATTTCTGGAAAAATCAATGAGCCAATCACATAAGCAAGAAATTATGTTTCTGGCGGTGTTCTTTACACATTCTGTGTACAGAACAACTTCAGGTAGCCATATTGCATTGCATTTTCAGAAAATTACAGAGTTGCAGATTGAAAAGGAAAGGTCTTTTTTAATAACATTCAATTACAATATGACTTGTGTCGCAATTGTATATGCTATATTGTTTTTTCTTTGTTTGCTTTTTTTTCCACCACGAAAGTGGAGTTACCCTTTAAGAAATTTTGCTAGCTTTAGAAGCTCTTCAGTACATTTATATAGGTCTTATTGTGAAAGCAGCGTATTGCTGTGATAGAATGATGAAGCCTCCTTGTCTACCCAGTACAATCTCTGGCTAAACAATTGAAAGTTCCTTTGTAAATGAAACTGGTGATATTGTAGGCGAGGCTGTTAAAAGGGGCTTAAAACGTGTTAAAAAAAGTTCTTATAGCCCCTCCCCTTTCCCTTTATCAGGGCTAATGAAGTGATTGAATACTAGAAATCTGGACTGTGTGGTTAAAATCCAATCAATCAGTCTGGTACTTTCCACCTGACATGACCTGCTACCACACGATTCTTAACTTGCCACATGGAAAGAAATAGTAGAGAATAGCAATCTTTACCTATGGTAGTTGTGGGCTTTTGGAAAGGCAAATGTGTACTCAATTTTGACACTAGAGTTGATTTAGGATGCATCCCTGTTAAAAAAAAGCACAGCTTATATCTAATATACTGTTTTTTAAGCTACCATGCACAGAGTAGAATAAAAATAAATTTGTCAGGAGAAAAGAATGAGGGGCAATGGTGGTATAAAGAAAAATGAATGGTTTACATAACTGTACAATTTAACTGCAAAGCCTGGTTCAGTTTTTAAGTCTTTTAGACATAAAGCACAGCAAAAGCGTAAATTTCAGATCAATGCAAAAGGAACACTTTTATCACATGTACCTTTACCAGACGTCGTACACAGTTTTACCACTTGCCGACCAGCCGCTGTTATACTGCGGCAGGTCGGCCCCATTACGTGAGACGACATACAGTGCATCCGGAAAGTATTCACTTTTTCCACATTTTTTTTTATGTTGCAGCCTTATTCCAAAATGGATTAAATTCATTATTTTTCTTAAAATTCTACAAACAATCCCCCATAATAACAACTTGAAAGAAGCTTGCTTGAAATCTTTGCAAAAAATAAAAAACGAAAAAAATCACATGTACATACTGTAAGTATTCACAGCCTTTGCCATGACACTCAAAATTGAGCTCATGTGCACCCTGTTTCTACTGATCATACTTGAGATGTTTCTACAAATTGATTGGAGTAAACCTGTGGTAAATTAAGTTGATTGAACATGATTTGGAAAGGCACACACCTGTCTATATAAGGTCCCACAGTTAACAGTGCAAGGAATTGTCTGTAGACCTCAGAGACAGGATTGCATCGAGGCACAGATCTGGGGAAGGGTACAGAATTATTTCTGCAGCATTGAAGGTCCCAATGAGCACAGTGGCCTCTATCATCCATTAATGGAAGAGGTTTGGAACCACATGGACACTTCCTAGAGTGGGCCGGCCAAACTGAGTGATTGTGAGAGAAGGGTCTCAGTTAGCCTTGAAAGAGCTCCAGCATTTCTCTGTGGAGAGATGAGAACCTTTGAGAAGAATAACCATCTCTGCAGCACTCCACCAACCAGGCCTATATAGTAGAGTGGTCAGACGGAAGCCACTACTCAGTCAAAGGCGCATGACAGCCCACCTGGAGTTTGCAAAAGGCAAATGAAGAGCTCTCAGACCACGAGAAACAAAATTCACCTGGCCAATACCATCCCTACAATGAAGCATGGTGGTGCCAGCATCATGCTATGGGGATGTTTTTTAGGGGAAGGAACTGTGAGAATGCAGAAACGTACAGAGACATGCTTGATGAAAACCTGCTCCAGAGCACTTTGGACCTCAGACTGAGACGAAAGTTCATCTTCCAACAGGACAATGACCCTAAGCACACAGCAAAGACAACAAAGGAGTGGCTATGGGACAACTCTGTGAATGTCCTTGAGTGGCCCAGGCAGAGCACAGACTTGAACCCGATCGAGGTCTGAAAATGGCTGTGTTCCGATGCTCCCCATCCAACCTGATGGAGCTTAACCACTTAACGACCAGCCACGTAGATCTACGTCGGCTGACTTTGAGTGGTTATACCGGGATGATGCCTCTAGCTAGAGGCATCATCCCGGTACCGTTGTTTGAAGCCGACGGTCGGCTTTCCGTCGGTAACGATCGATGCGGCTCGGGAGCCGCTCGATCGTTACCCGGGGGGGCGGGAGGGGACGTCCCCCCCTCCCGCCGCCTTCCGTGGCTTTGCTCAGGGCTCCCGTCCCACCGTTTTCAGTGTAGTGGAGGGTTCTAGGGTCTTTTAGACCCTCGATCCCTCCATAAAGTGTACCTGTCACACATATTGGTGTCACAAGGGATGTTTACATTGCTTGTGACAGCAATAAAAGTGATCAGATTTTTTTTTTTAAAAAAAACTGTAATAAAGTTAAAAAAAAAGAAAAAATAAATAGGAAAAAAAAAAAAAAAAAAATTTAGCCGCCCCCGTCACCGTTAGCTCGCGCACAAAAAAAAATGTATACGCAAGTCGAGCCGCAAATGAAATCGCTGTTCAAACCACACATGTGAGGTATCGCCGCGATCGCCAGAGCGTGGGCAATAATTTAAAAAAAAGAGCTACACTCTAACTCTAAACTGGTAACCGTTAAATACATTTAAAGCGTCGCAGATTGAGATCTCTATTGACCGTAGTTTGTCGCCATCCCACGGGGGGGCGCAATTTTAAACCGTAACATGTTTGGTATCTATTTACTCGGCGTGACATTATCTTTCACAATATACAAAAAAAATGGGCTAACTTTACTGTTTAGTATTTTTTAAATGCAGTGAAATGTGATTTTTCAAATTTTTTCCAAAAAAATGGCGTTTTAAAGACCGCTGCGCAAATACCGCGTGACAAAAATTTTTGCAATGACCGACATTTTATTCTCCAGAGTCTTTGCTAAAAAAATATATATAATGTTTGGGGGTTCTAAGTAGTTTTCTAGGAAAAAATACTGGTTTTAACTTGTGAACAAAAAGTGTCTGAAATAGGGCTGGGGGTAAAGTGGTTAAGAGGTACTGAAAAGAAGAATGGGAGAAACTGCCCAAAAAATAGGTGTCAAGCTTGTAGAATCATACTCAAAAAGACTTGAGGCTGTAATTGGTGCCAAAGGGGCTTCAACAAAGTTTTGAGCAAAGGCTGTGAATACTTATGTACATGTGATTTTTTTTTTTCATTTTTTATTTTTAATAAATTTGCAAAGATTTCAAACAAACTTCTTTTAAGTTATCATTTTGAGGTATTGTTTGTAGAATTTTGAGGAAAATAATACATTTAATCCATTTTGAAAAAAGGCTGTAACATAACAAAATGTGGAAAAAGTGAAGCGCTGTGAATACTTTCCGGATGCACTGTACCTGAACATCCTTTCATGTAGCAGTCAGTGGGGACACATGCACACGCCAATTGGCTAGAGGGGGACCCAATCAGCAGCTCTGGTGGACGCAATGTCCTCCAGGCACCGGCGATCGCTCCCCATGGAGACAGAACTGCGGTCTGCCGATGTAAACACGGCACATTGCTGTTCTGTCAGTGATGAGCAAAGGGATCCTGTGTTCCTCTTATTTAGGAACACAGGTTTCTGTGTTCATCCAGCAAGAACAGCCCCCACACAGTAAGAAAGCATCCCCTAGGCACACATTTAACCCTTTGATCGCCCCTGGTGTTAATCCCTTCCCTGACAGTGTCATTAGTACAGTAACACTATTTTTAGCACTGATTACTGTATTAGTGTCATTGGTCCCCTCAAAAGTGTCAAAAGAGTCAGTTATGTGTCCAATCTCTCCGCCACAATGTTGCAGTCCTGCTAAAAATCGCTTATCGCCGCCATTACTAGTAAAAAAAATAAATAAATGACATAAATCTTTCCCCTAAATTGTAGACAGGATAACTTTTGAACAAACCAATCAATTGAGATTTTTTTTTTACCAATAAATATGTAGCAGAATACATATTGGCCTAAATTGATAAAAAAATTTGATTTTGATTTTTTTTTTATTGGGGATATAGCAGAAAGTAAAAAAAATATTGTTTTTTTTCAGAATTGTCGCTCATTTTTTGTTTATAGCGCAAAAAATAAAAACCACAGAGGTGATCAAATACCACCAAAAGAAAGCTTTATTGCGGGTAAAAAAGGACATACATTTTATTTGGGCACAGCATCGCATGATTGCGCAATTGTCAGTTAAAAAAACGCAGTGCCGTATTACAAAAAAATGGTCTGGTTTAAGTGGGCAAAACCTTCCGGTCCTTAAGTGGATAATAGGTATATCAGTGCTAACTTGTGGTACATCAATAGACACTGGTACATCTCCTGGCGATAAAGCCATTTTGAAATCCAATGATATAAAAGTAATAATCTGTGGTCAAATTTCTAAAATTGCTTTAAGAATAACAGAGTACATAGGATATAATATTAATGTTAGAATAAAGGTTGGATGCTACAAATACTTTTAGAAGAGGATATAAAAGGAAAGTATTTCTAAATATTGTCACTACAACAGAAATAGGCTTATCCTGTGATTAAAGCACAGGTACTACTACTGCTAGTATATCATTGCAAATGCAATAAAGAAAAACTCTGCCCTAATGAGTTTTTCCATTTGGGATGGTACCATCTACCAAGCACGTTTTAATCCCTTGCTGGATCTCTACTGCTGGCTAGGAGATCTTCTACCAGCAGCTGAACCACTTTTGTCACTGGCCAAATTAAATTCTATGTGTAGTTCTGTAAGGAATACAATACAGCATTATGATACATGGTTTCTGTGACCTTACATCTTTGACCAAACAAGGGACAATCTTTGACAACAGTGAGAACTCAATATCCTTGTGACAACAGTAGCTGAACTAAACAGCAAACCTTAGCCTTACAGAGGTATAGCTAAGGCTAGGAAAGATCACTCTAACCGTGTTCCAAGCAGTAGTGAAGATGCAGACAAGGAACAAATCCTACCGTACTCCTTCTGATGGTTAAACAAGGAGTATGAGAAAGGTATATGTCTGCATCAGAATATGAAACAAATCTGTGATTTTTCCTGATTGGGTAAAGTATTGTTCTTTTCTTAAGGCACACAAAAACTAAGGCACCCCACCACAAATAAAAAACAGAAATAGACCAGCCTTGAGTACTATTGTGCTTGATTGTCATTCAATGAAACCGAAGAAACCAAGATTACTGTAAACTAATTGAATCTATCAGATGCAATGTATAAAGTTAAAATCTACCTTTACCAGCTATGGTCCTGTGTGGCTTTGGAAGTAAATCACTGCTCACTGTGGAGCTTTGGAGCTGTGGAACTTCACTGGATATCGACTCCTCACCTGCTGAAAAGGCGACCACTGAACTGTATTGCACCACAAATGCGGGATGATAAAATCATTTATGTACTGTAAGTATCTGATGTAAGACCTGGCTTTGTTACCACATGACAACCTATCAAGTTTAAGATTTCACTTGAAAATGACTGTTGAAAAATAAAACTGAATCTTCAGATTCAGAATACATTATTAATCCCAAAGGGAAATTACTAAACTTACTAGTTAATGACACCAGGCATTTTGATAAATGAAGCCTATTATGATTTGATGCAGTATACCTGGGTAAAGCCAATATTTGTAATACTGCTTTAAACACATTTTAGCCTTTGCCCTCTTTGATATCTGATTACATTGATTTGCTAGAAGTCAATCATGGATTTTACATGTCACCTGGTGAATATTTTGAACTACAACTCTTTGTAAAGTTTCAGATAAACAACACATCGAAAACACTAACCACTTTCATACCGGGCGATTTTTGACACTCCGCTCCTACATGTAAACATTATCATTTTTATGCTAGAAAATTACTCATAACCCCTAAACATCATACATTTTTTTTAGCAGAGTCCCTAGGGAATAAAAAGGTGGTCATTGCAACTTTTTATGTCACACGGTATTTGCGCAGAATTTTTTCAAACACGTTTTTTAAAAAAAAAAAACAGTTTTATGAATTAAAAAAAACAAAACACTAAAGTTAGCCCAACTTTTTTGTATAATGTGAAAGATGATGTTACGCATATGATGAGTAAATAGATACCTAACATGTCACGCTTTAAAATTGTACACACTCGCGGAATGACGCCAAACTTCGGTATTTAAAAATCTCCATAAGCAACGCTTTAACCTTTTTTTACAGGTTACTAGTTTAGAGTTACAGATGAGGTCTTGTGCTAAAATTGTTGCTCTCGCTCTAACGTTCGCATCGATACCTCACATGTATGGATTGAACGCTGTTTACATATGTGGCCGCGACGTACACATGCACATGCGACAGGCATCATTCAGATATCCCCACTTAAAGTTCTGGAGGTCATATGACAGTGGTAAGGAAGTGGCTAATATATACTTTTACCATTTTACCATAGCAACATTTTTTTCATGTTGAGAATAAAACATCTCAACTTTACCAGGCATTATGTATAAAACTGTCATTGGTTGGGGCACATAACAAGCCAGTTGATCACTTGCTAAAAGACGTAATCAGTATTTAAGTTTGTGAATTTGGCATTAAGATAACAGCATGGATGGGATAAGTGAAATCATTAATTAATGGTGCCTTGAAGGTATTTTCCTCAAAGCTAACATTCCTAAATAACGTATTGCAATTAGCAAGTGTTACTAAAACCCAAACTAGTACGCGGAAAATTTCAGTGTTAAGTCATTCATAGATGGACTGTGCCAACTTAAGCAATTTTGCTAGCTTTAGAAGCTCTTCAGTACATTTATGAAGGTCACAGTGTGAAAGCGTATTGTTGTGATAAAATGACGAAGCCTCATTGTTTACCCAGTGCAGTCTCTGGCTGTACAATTGTAAGTTCCTTTGTAAATGAAACTGGGGATACTGTAGGTGAGGCTGTTGAAAAAAAAAGGACTTCAAAGTTTTCTGATAAAGTTAGTTTTCTAATTCACAAATTCAGAAAAAAAAGGTCTTATAGCCCCTTTCCCTTCCCTTTATCAGGGCTAATGAAATTATTTAATGCAAGAAATCTGGACTGTGTGGTTAAAACACAATCAATCAGTTTGGTGCCTTCCACCTGACAAGGCCTGCTACTACACGATTCTTAACTTGCCACATAGAAATAAATACTATAGAATAGCAGTCTTTACCTATGGTAGTTGTGTGCTTTTGGAAAGGCAAGTGTGTACTCAATTTTGACACTAGAGTTGATTTAGGATGAATCCCTGTTGAAAAAGCACAGCTAATTGAATATAATATGTCTAATATACTTTTTATGTTTTTTAAAGCTATCATGCACAGTAGAGTAGAGTAGAATAAAAATAAATTTGTCATAAGAGAAGAATGAGGGGCAATGGTGGTATAAAGAAAAATGAATGGTATACATAACTGTACAATTTAGCTGCAAAGTCTGGTTCAGTTTTTAAGTCTTTTAGGTATTACAGCACTGCAAAAGCATAATGATAAGCATAAAGAAACCCTATTTATCACATGTACCTTTACCAGACGTTGTGCGCCATTTAATAGGCATATCAGTGTTCACTTGTTGTAATACATCAACAGACTCTGGTACATCTTCTGGCGATAAAGCCATTATGAAATCAGATAATATAAAAGTATTAATTTGTGGTCAAATTTCTAAAATTGCTTTAACAATAACAGAGTATATAAGTATAGAATATTATGTTAGAACAAAGGTTGGATGCTACAAATACTTTTACAAGAAGAAATGCAGGAAAAGTATTCCTAAATAATGTCAGTACAACAGAAACAGGCCTAACAGGTGTATAAAGCACAGGTAACACTACTGATAGTGTAAGTATCATTGCAAATACATTACAGGAAAACTCTTCCCTTAAGAGTTTTTCCATTTTGGGTTGTACTATCTATCTACCAAGCAAGTTTTGATCCCTTGCTGGATCTCTACTGTTAGCTTCCACCAGCAGCTGAACTACGGTTGTCACTGGTCAAAATAAATTCCACATTGTAAGGAATGTAAGGAATACATTACAGTATTATGATACTTGGTTTCTGGGGTCTTAAACCTTTGACTAGCTCTACAACGGTGGGAACTCAATATTCCTGTGACAACAGTAGCTGAGCTAAAAAACAAACTTTAGCCTTACAGAGGTGTAGCTAAGGCTGGGAAAGATTGCTCTAACTGTGTTCCAAGCAGTGGTGAAGATGCAGACAAGGAACAAATCCTACCTTACTCCTTCTGGTGGGTGAACAAGGAGTATTTGAAAGGTAAGTGTCTGCATCAGAATATGAAACATATCTGTGATTTTCCCTGATTGGGCAAAGTATTTGCACCACTAATTTGGGGTGTGAGACTTAACTTGATTGTCACATGCCAACCTATCAAGTTTAAGATTGCACTGGGAAATGACTGATAAAAATTAAACCGAATTTTACTAGCTGTTGACACCAGGCACTTTGATAAATTAAGCCTTACGTGAATTTATGCAGTATACCTGTCCAACGCCAATATTTGCAATACTGCTGTAAACACATTTTAGTCTTTGCCCTCACTGATATTTGATTAAATGCACTTGCTAGAAGAGAGTCATTGACTTTCCATGACAACTGGTAAACATTTTAAACTACAACTCTTTGTAAATGGCCTATTAGGAATATTTATGAGTTGCAGCTAAAAAACACATGGTCACCACTACCCTATATTTTAACCATAGTAACATTTTTTTAAGTTGTGAAAAAAAAATTTAAACTTTACCAGGTATTATGTGTGAAACTGTCCTTGGTTGAGGCACATAAGTTGCCAATTCTTCACTTACTAAAATAAATAATCAGTATTTTAGCTTGTAAATTTGTCATTGAGAGAACAGCATGCATGGGATAATGATGAAAGAAATGATGAAGTCATGGTGGCTTGGAAGTATAGTTCCCAAAGATAAAATGCTTAAAATAAGTACTGCAATTAGCAAACGTATTAAAGGGCCAAACTAGTATGCAGAGAATTTCAGTGTTAAGCAATTTATAGATGGACTGCGCTAACTTAAGCAATTCTGCTAACTTTAGAAGCTCTTCATTACATTTATGAAGCCGCAGAAAGGTCAGTGTGAAAGCAGCTGAGTATTGATGTGATAGCATGATGAAGCCTTTTTGTTGGTTACCCGATACAGTCTCTGGCTTTAGAATTGGAAGTCCTTTTTTAAATGAAACTGGTGATGTTGTAGGTGAGGCTGTTAATAAAAAAACAAGTTTGCATATCTTAGGATAGAGGTAAAATGTTGTGTATATAAAATAACATTTATTTACAACAGACAGAGATCTTCTTCCTGTAATTTAGATAATCTCTCTTCAATCCCTTAAGAGGTCTAAAGGTTATAGACCCACACCCTAATCTTTAATAGTTCATAGTGTACATGCCTTCAGAAATGTATATGCTTGTTGTACATGTGAATTGGCGGTAATGATGTATACTGTGGTATGTAAATGAAGGTGCACAGAAATATGCACATATATGTGCAATGTGACCCTGCTGTGACCTTAATAATATTAATTGCATTGGTCTCAGTAAGGGTCTGTCTTGATTAATTTTTGCTAATTTAAAGTGGATTTCTATTCTTCAGGAACGCAAAACCTGCTTGAAGCAGATGAAATGCAGATCAGAAAGAGATCAACTGCAGTTATCAGTGAATTCTGAATATTCTCAAATGAGTCTCAGACTGATGTCCAACTGATGTTGTCAACACAAGCCCAAAGCTTATTGACATAAGCCCTAAAGGTACTCATAGAGTAACACATCATTATCCAGCTGGTTGCCTCTGTCATGTAACAGCAATTCACTGCAAAAACACTGCTTTGTCATTAATTCTGCCCCCTCTGCCCTTTACTATGAAGGGGCAAAGAGGGATGGATAGCTACAACATAAACAAACACTTTGTAGCCATCCAAGAAGCAATACAAAATCGAAAGACCTGGGAATATTTATTCTGGTCATGGAGGCACATCATTCTAGTTAAAGTAGGAAAGGGCCTCTGTCGGGTTTTTATTATTATCTATGTCCTCACTGATGAGATTTACTTTACAAGGACAAAGATATCTCTGAGAGATAAAGGTGACAAAAACTGTAGCTCTTCTTCTCTAAAAAAAATGAAATTGAAAGTACACCTAAAGCTAAAACTTTTTTCTAAATTCTGGATATAATCAGGGGAGTGTTAGAATCTCTGCTAGGCTTTTATTGTTGAATAAATATATAATTGAAGTGCCACGCTGCAATATTTAAAAAGTCCAGATACCAGTTTATTTCCAGTGTTAAATCTTACATCGGAAACACCATGAAATAATGTATTTGGATGTATAATGATAATGAGAGATACTTTGATATAAAATACTTTAATTTGACAGGCTGTTCATTAGCAGGTACCCTCTACCAGCTGCTAATGAGTAGCCTGCCACACTAATGTCAAACATTGTTTCCAATCCCTCAAGCTCTGACGAAGAGGGTGACAGCTCTTGAAACACATTCACTGTCTTTGTTTACAGTACTTCTTCAGGTTTTTTTTTTTTTTTATACTGCAGTGAACCTGCATCTAGTCTTTGAATTCTATATTTACTCAATTCTGCAACAACCTAAGATAACTATGGAAGTCCCTTGGTGTTCAGAAGCTGCCCACCTATTGTACAGATGCTGCAGATCAACAAAATCTCTGCAATATTGGACGGTAACCTTTAGGTATACAGTGCCATTACCCACTCCCTTCAAATGGATTTTTACTGTTGTCTGTGTCACATAATGGACATTCATCCTCTCTGTTTTTCTTTGTGACCATTGTCTCCAAACTGGAAATCTTCCAATGGGGACAGTTTTAGATAGATTTAATCTTGAATTTCTAAAAGTAATAAAAATAAATATGGCTAAAGGCTCAATTCCCCCATCAATACAGACACTGTTGACAGGGGAATCCATCCAGCTGAGGCATTGTGTTCTCACAGTGGGGGCTGGGGGGGTTCGAGCCATCTATGGCTGGCTTTACTTTTTTATCCTTTACTCTATTGAGATATTGGGGTCAATTTGCCAACATAAAGAGCATACATCATTTTCATTATTGTGCATAATTTGCTAATTTTTGTGAGTCAAATATTTTTATATATAGAAGTGTAATTACCATCTAACTTAAGTAGGGTACACATTATAAGAAAATTAAGCAAACGATTGTCCAATTTTCCTCGTTGTTTCACAGAAAATCAGAACCGATGAACAAAAGTTCGTATGAAAATTCTTGTACGAAAAAAAGGCTTTTTTTTTGTTGTTTATTGTTTCTGATCATGCGCAGTCTTTATTTTCAGATTTTTCTTGTACAAAAATCGTACGACAATGGTACACATTAAACGAAAATCGTTCGTTTTTTCTCGTACGAGAAAAAGTTTAGAGTCTGTCCCTTCAAGAATTTTCGTACGAAAATTCTGAATCGGCTGTAGAAAGTTGTGTACACACTATATGAAAATTGTACAAAAATGTTCGCCCGATTTTCTTATAGTGGGTACGAACCTTAACTGAGTGCTTCTATGAGGTGTCTATTAAAGAGAATAAAAACAGAGCCATGTAAGGTTAAATAAAATAATTGTTCTTGGAAAAACACAGATTCTTTGAAAACAAAGGGATTTATTGTTAAATTAGTATTTTATGCAACTAAATAAATAAAGAATTTGCATTTATGCCATACTTATTTATGAATTAAACTTTTTGATGAGAAAATATATGTGAGCTAAGGGAATGAGTAACTATACAGAAAAGCAGATGCATGTCCAAATATATCAAAGTGGAAACGTTATTCTCACAATATTCTCGCAATAAATAGGTCTAATGTGCTTTGCATAGGGAGTCCTGAATTGTAACAACAAAAAAGCGTGCTGCTGATTATTCCTAAATTGTATTAAGCGAAACAGGGTCTGAGCATAGTAATCTCCTGCATATGTAAAATAATGAACGTAACAACCCCACAGTGTTTTAGTTAAAAACAATTCAGCTACTTGAACTTTTCAGTATGTCATATGACTTTGGTTTAGCACATTATGTTGCTGTGTTGGAAGCATTTCTGATAAGGAAATATTGAATATTTCTGGGAGACTAATGACTTGGATGGAAATATAGTCAGAAGAGTTGAATTTATTTTGGACTGGTAAAGAAAAACTTATGGGAAAATTTGACGGTTAGTTTACATAAACTTGCCACATCATATAAACATAATACAATCAAATTTTACTTTTTGAACATGTTTTTTTACCAATGGAAGTAGTTACTGTAAATATCTTATGCTCCAAAATACAAATTATATGTGACTTTATAAAAAAATAAGTAACAACATATGGGAGTTTCTGTGGTATGATACATGAAGGAGAAATGGCTGAAAGCATGTGTTTATTGAATTAAAATAAGTAAATAATGAGAAATAGAGGCTGTGGAAATAGCCTGGTCTTTCCTTGAGGGAAAGATGGAATCCTAACCCAAGGTTTTCTGCCAAATAATGTGGAACTCTCATATCTATTTTAAAACATAGATCTCTTCCTGGCAGATAACTACATACACAGAGTTATCTACATTTTGTGTTTTTTTCATTCTGACCTGGGGTTGGTAAGTCTGTAATAACTCCGCTCAAGAGATCAACAGGACTGCAATACATTTTAACCCCATGTAAAAGTGCATGACGTTGCACATTTCCTGAGATCTGTTTTTATATTAATCAAAAAACTACATGAAGTCTAATATTCTGTATGACAAATATTTTAGAATGAAGAAGGATTTTACTTGGATTACTGCAAAGTCCAAATTAAGTTAACTATGTGTAGGAAATAGTGATTTCTGAAATATTCCTATTAAATATATGTACTCAAATGGTTAAAAAAAAATTAAAAAATAATACAAAAAATATACTGTATGTATATATATATATATATATATATATATATATATTCCTCAATAGCCACAAATTATATAAATCTATTTGGTGTACGCCAAATGCTTTTGCTAATCCAGATATTTGCTTAAAAATTTAGCAGTGATAGTCACTTCAGCAAAATTTTACCAACTACGCAATCAGTAATTCTGCAGCAAAATCAATTTTGCAAAGATTACCATGCTAATCCCTAGTCTCCAAAAGCTGCCTAAGTTATTAAAGAAACAATTGCTGAACTAATGGAGAGCAAGTTGAGAAGAAGACTTTAAAAAAGTCAATATTGCCTGAGGCATTTGAAGCAAACTCTTGCGCCAGTGGTATTTGGTACCAGACAGAATATCTAAAGTAGTTCACATATAGCCTGTGACCTACTTTAGGGGATGCTTGCCCATCTGCACCACCCATCTGGTTGGACTGTCCCAAAAAGGACAATAAGTAAAGCTTGGAAATCTTCCTTGAGGAACTCAGAAACACAGTTTCCCAGTCTATGTTCTTTGAAAAACTTACTGACTGGAACAATTCAGGCAACCTTGGATTGATAACCCCCTACCTTTTTTTTTTTTTTTGTCAATTTCTTTTTATTGCTTTTAAAAGAGAAAAACCTCACCACACAGGGCAGAACATACAAAACAAAAAAAAAAAAAGAACTCACGATGAAGAGCGGAATATACAAAACAAAAAAAAAAAAAAAACATCAAAAGCCGCCCCCACTCCCATTCCCTCCCCAACCAGGTTCACCATCCCAGGATATAAGTCCCCCTTAGGAGACGTGAATAATCAATGCTATAATACATGCAATAAAACACGTACATATGCAGTCTCTAGGATGGTAATGTGATTGAGAACATAGTCAGGTGCCTCCTACATCACCTTCAATCCAATTATTGCCCAAGTATCCATTATTAAGACTACCTTATGCGACAAAGGCAGGGTTCTCCAGCCAGATCTTCCACACCTTATCAAACTTCTTTGGGCAGCCTCTGCTGAAATATGTGGCTTTATAGAATGGTGTCACCTTATTCACAAGTCTTTTCCAATAAGATATAGAGGTTGTCATTGGCTTTTCCAATAGAGGATCAGTGCCTTGTGAGCATAGAATAGACGCAGACTAAGTAAGGTGCGCTGGGCCCTAGTTGGTGCCAGGTTCTCCCCTAGACCAAGCAGACAGGTGGACACGATCATAGGCACCGGCACAGAGGTGATCTCCACGACACAGCGCACAACAGCAGTCCAGAACTGCCGGGCAGTGCCAAAATATATGACTAAAGTTAGCCAGAGTGTATGCGCAGCGTGAACACTCCGCTGAGGTCCCCGGGTAAATTTTAGATAGTCTTGCAGGAGTATAATATATCCTATGCAGGAATTTAAATTAAATTAACTGATCCCTTGCAGATACTAAATGTGCAAAGGGGAAACCCCATACACCATCCCAATCCTCTCCTCCCAAGTCCGGAACCTCCATCACCCATTGTTCTCTATACCTGGCTACTGAGGGGGGAGAAACAGGGAAGAATTCCTTATATAATTCCAATAAAGTTTTTTCATGGCTTCATCCAGTATGACGTTCTTTAAGGCAGAGGGCCTAATTTCCACCCTGGTGGTGCCAAACTGGGAGATAAATGTGTGTCTTAATTGAAGCTAACAGAAGAAAAACGGGTTGGGCAAGCTAAATCATTGTTTCAGATTGGCAAATTGAGATAATTTGCCACAATTGGTGATATCACCTAAGGTCTTAACCCCTTTGGATGCCCATATAACAGGATCAGGTATGGAGAGAAAATTAGGAAAATAGGGATTCAACCACAGCGGTGAGTCGGGCGATAAGGAGCCAGACGCAGGAGCCAGCAATTCCTGAGCATTATCCTAGGCCTTAATAGTAGCTTGCATTGTACCCTGTTAAGGGAAATTTGGCCCCTGAACCACAATACACCAGGAGATGAAGGCTCTCATATGAACCCAGCACCACTGCCTCTAACACTGTGGGGGAATCCCCATCATCTCCAAGGAGCCATCTGTGCGTAAAAATTCTCTGACCAGCCAGATAATATTTGTACAAATCCGACAATGCCAGACCCCCTTGTCCCCAGGGCTCCTAAAGAGCCCGAAGACCTATCCTGGGAGTTGAGTTTCCCCATATGAATGAACCAATTAAGCCATGCACCTGATAGAAAAAGGAACGCAGGACCCATATAGGAGAATTGCGGAGAAAATATAGAAAAAAGGGTGGATCTTCTTTTTAAGGAGGTTTGTTTGTCCCAAAACCGACAAAGGGAGATTCTTCCATACCTCTGCCCTTCTTTTAAGGAGGTCCAGCAGAGGCAGCAGATTCAGATTAAGATAATTCTGCCACCCTTGCAGAAAAGCGAACCCCTAAATATGTGAAGCTAGTAACCTATTGCAGGGACAATGCTGTATTGGCCACTGCCCTGGTACCCGGGTCAAGCGGAAGAATGGTCGATTTGTCCCAGTTCACTTTAAGGCAGGAAAATTTTTGCAAATGTATCCAAAATATCAAAAACTGCTTGCAGAGACTGACCCGGATCCTGTAAAAACAATAACATGTCGTCTGCATACAACACCAGGCATTAACCTCCTACCTTTAAGTCACCAACTCTTATATTATGAACTCAAAGAGCTCCTCATTTTGTTTAACCTATATCCCAATTATTCCTCCCTTTTTTCTACCTTTTTTCTCTCTTCTTTTTCCTATTTTTTTCATCTTATCTCCCATGTTACTCCCTTGTATTTTTACCCCTGACCTCACTTCAGCCCATGCTCCTTCCCACCCTCATGCTTAACTGAGGCTACAGCAGTAAAAATCCAGATAGGGGTGGTAATCCTTTTCAACTCTATCTAAAACTGAAAACAAATTTGGCTTGACATACACTTTAATTTTCAGCTTTGCTAATGTAGAAAAATAACATTTCCATTCAAGTTTGTGATCATCCAGAAAAATACAAAATATAGGTCTAATCTAAAAACATTCCAGAGTAAACTAGATCTTCTCAATTAGAATTATACTGAAATTACGCAGGATATTGAAATTTGTTTACATCTGTTTTATTCCCCTACAAAGTTTTAAGGGCCAGTTTTACTAAAATAAACTCGACTGAAAGGATAATAGCTGTGATACAGAAAGTTATAATTATCCAATTTAGTATGTTGTTCTTCTGTGCTGGAAAGTACCTCAGACTCAGATACTTTTGTTTTAGTGGAAGCTGAAGCAAAGGGAATAAATATAATTTAATAGACAGATCTAGTATATTAGCTATGCTTCAAAAAGTCTAAAATATTAAAAAGGATACTATGATGAAAAAATAAAATAAAATGTCCATTTTGGAACATGCATATGCGCATATATCATTCTGAAGGATTAATTTGTAGAATTTAAGGATTAGAGTTCTATAATAAAACACATGGTAAGAAGAAAAGGAATGCTTTTTACAGCCTATATTTCTGTTTTTATTTTCCTAGTGCAAAAGGTTGATTCCTGTTGGGAAATACCCAAACTCTTCCTTTGATGTAAACTTTCAAAAATCAGAGTCCTTGGGGTTAATTTACTAAAACTGGAGAGTGCGACAACTGGTGAATCTCTGCATAGAATCAATCAGCTTTCAAGTTTTTTGTTAAAGCTTCATTGAACAAGCTTAATTGAACGAGCTTAATTGAACATTAGCAGCTGATTTTGAACACTCCAGTTTTAGTAAAAGAACCCCATTGTCTTTTGAGACGACTACAAATATTATTTATAAAATATTACTTCTACTACAGAACATGCTCACATAGATACATCCAATACCCATATAAGCCATATAAGAAGAAATAATTTAGTTATTTCTCCTTTTTTTCACATAAAGTAAGATTACAATTTTAGAATACTTTAAACTTCATGGTTTCACCGAAGATTGATCCACTGGGGTGGATTTACTAAAACTGGAGTGTGTAAACTCTGGTGCAGCTGTGCCAATCAGCTTGTTCAATTAAGCTTTTAAGATAAAACCTGGAAGCCGATTGGTTTGTATACAGAGCTGCACCAGATTTTGCACTCTCCAGTTTTAGTAAATTAGCCCCACTGATTCATGGAAGGTACACTTTAGGCCTGTTGGTTCTTGTTTACAAGTAGTTCTCATCAGCCTGCCATATGATACTGTCATAAGTAAGGACTGCTTGCAAAGTAAAAGGGCTAGTATAAATCACTTAAATCTGGAACTAAAACCAGGCACTCATGAGCAGAACAGCTATATTTTATCTGAGCTATACTGTGCTGAAACAAAGTAGCACATGCACACTTCATAATGCCTATACATTTGCACTGAATCAGTATCTTCTAATATGCATACATTAATCACTATGAGTGGAGGTCACCAAGAATCCTAACAAAACCAGTGCACACTTTAAATGTACTCACTCTACTATGTGTTAGAATCACATAAGAAGTAAACAACCATTCTTATTGTGATCATGATAAATAATCTGGGGGGTATGCTATACATCTTCTGTATTAGATTGAATTGTCTTAATTTAAGAAAACTGTATAAGAATGAACATGTGGAAGAACTCTCAAAAAGTATAAAAGAAAAAGTATACTTCACAAATTATGTGATCCATGGAACATTCTTGGAAATGTAAATTTGCTATAAACACTGTCGTGGGAAAAGTATGCACGCCAATATTTTCTCTCAGATGAAGCAATTAAATAGCACATGATAATTCCATATCATGACTCTATCTATGAAAAGATGTGTTACAAAAATATATTAAAATAGATCTAGTTTAGTAGCTTATAATATCTATGGCATGAACATATCTATCAGGTTGGATCAGGAGTTATGGAACATGATCTGTATCACCTACTACTTTTGGAGGCTTCAAAGAAGGAAGATAATTGACTGTTGCTATTTTAGATGGAATACCATATGATTCTTGTACAATAACTAAGAGTGATCATTTAGGTAGATATAAGGAAACGGTTACATGTTTTAATCTAAAGCAAGAAATTAATCAACTATTCTTTTATGATATCAACCGCATTACAGATACAGCTACAAGACTACCTATTTAATAAATACGAGCATGACCTGAGTAGTCCTGATCATTCTAGGGCAATTGGTCTAGCCCCACAAAGTGGAGATCTGGTTTCAAACACTCATACCAGAGGCTTGAAAGCAGGGACATAAAAGGAATAAGAAAATCTTTTTAGCCACTTCAAGACCAGGCCTATTTCTGACATTTGTTGTTTACAAGTTAAAATCAGTATTTTTTTCTAGAAAATTACTTAGAACCCAAAACATTATATATATTTTTTTAGCAGAGACCCTAGTGAATAAAATGGTGGTCATTGCAATATTTCATGTCACCCTGTATTTGCGCAGCAGTCTTTCAAACAAAGTTTTTTTGGAAAAAAATACACTCCAACGAATTAAAAAAAAACTAAACAGTAAAGTTAGCCCAATTTTTTGTATAATATGAAAGATGATGTTACGCTGAGTAAACAGAAACCTAACATGTCACGATTTAAAATTGCGCACACTCGTTTGATGCTTTAGAATTATTATTTTTTTTATGCTTTAGAAAATTTTAACAGTTACCTGTTTAGAATTACAGAAGAGGTATTGTGCTAGAAGTATTGCTCTCACTCTAAGAATCATGGCGATACCTCACATGTGTGATTTATACACTGTTTACATTTGCTGGCACAACTTACATATGTGTTTTTTTTTAAGGCGCGAGCACAGAGGGATGGGCGCTTTGCTTTAATAAATACACTTTTCTTATTTTACTTGTTTATTTATTTTTACACTGTTTCTTTAAAAAAAAATTCTAAACACTTTTATTGCTGTCACAAGGAATGTAAACATCCCTTGTGACAGTAATAGGCAGTAACAGGTACTCTTTATGGAAGGATCTGGGGTCTAAAAGACCCCAAACCCTTCCTCTGCACTTGAAAGTATTCAAAATGCCAAGATCAGCATTTTTGAATAATTTGGATTTTTTAAAACTCCTGCCATTGGCTGCCAAGAAAACTGGAAGTGAGGTCCTAATGTCGCTTCTGGGTTACTACATCGGAGACACAATCAAAGCTGATTCAGGCTTTGTTCAGGTCTCCGGCCAGCTGGCGGACATGCCGGCTAGATGCTCATTTCTCCCAGTGGGACAGGAGACCCAGGCATAGCAGTGGGAGGGGAGGACGTCTTCTCCCGTTGCTTGTAATAACAGCTGAGTGGCTGCTTAGCTGCCTCAGTCGATATTACAAGAAAGGTACAGGCATCACCCCGGTACAACCACTTGAGCAAATTGACGTACAGGTAGAGTGAGTAGATGAATTTAAAATCTAATGTAACATTTATATTGCCCTAAAATTAGGTCCCATCATTGGAAAAAAGTTAATTTCTATTGCTATGCTATTCCTTTGCATAAGAAGGATGCTACTCATTCTTATTTTAATTACTGTACAATAATAATGCACAGATGTAATCAATCCACCTACAAAATGGCTACATTGTATCATGGTACATTCCTGAGTCCCTCCCTACATCAGGAATTTCCGTATTAGAAGCTAAATAATGAGTCATTTGTCCTGACCTTAGAGATATGATTATCATAATTTCTAGAGAAAAGTAACAAAAAAATTGCCTAAACGACAAGCCATTTCCCATTTCTTCTCAAGGCATTATATTCCATTTCCTTTTTTCTTTTGTCTATTTAGATATAACAGATCTCTTCTGACACCGTTTGTGAATAATCTACTGACAACAAAAACAGGATAGCAAATATTAACATGCAGAAGTTTTGACTTGCCTTTCTATCCTGCATTTGGTGACAATATGTAATATAGAACAGAATTCAGTAATTCTACCCCTGAAATATTTACCTAACACAAATGAAACCTTAAAATGATTACCCAAAGAAGAAGACTGTTCATCGAGGACAGAAGATTCAGCTGGTATATTAGTTACTTGAATGTAAGGATGAGTTGCTGTGGGATGGGGACAAAATGAGACTTATTTGATATATCAGTCGCAGTACTGTAATAGTGGAAAATGACTGTGCATAGAGAGAAAGACATTGCTTTAGTATTGTGTGCAAGCAGGCCACTCTGCATACAAACAATTCACATTCAGTTTTATTGATGGTGACCTAATAAATACCTAGAGGTAGAACTACAGCTACAAAATGTAATTCTCCAGTACCGTTGTACACACAAGATGATAAAGTAACAATTTGACAAATGTATATTTCTTGTCATTGAGGTGGATTTGTTAAGGAGTAAAGTATATTCACTCTGCAAATGAAAGCTAGTCAGGAAGGTATTTAAATTACTAATCCTGTATAAGAAAAATGAAAGAAGCAGGATTTTGATCCATTTTCATTTCATTAATTTTCATTACTAGGTTTAATAAATTTACATTTTGCAAAGTAAATATTTTCTATTCCCTTAGAAAAAAATGGTATTAATAAGTAACCATGACATACTTTATATAGATATCACATTACTTGATTGCTACAACACTAAAAACGAAAAGACTAACATCTGTTCATGGATTAAAAATCAACAGGCATAATTCTGGGTAGATGTAGGCCAACACATTTGTTTGGGACTTTCCTATGCCAATTAGAATAAAATGAATAAACTAAAGCCATGAAAATATAATTTACAGTGATGTGTTTCCTTTTTAAGAAGAAACATTTTTCTTTTGAAACAAAGGAATTATTGATAATATAAAGACATCACAGCTTGATTTCATTGTGGCTGCCTTGGAATGCTGTCATATTTATGTTATATTGAATTCTTGGTCACATTTTTACAATGTGGTTGGATATGTGACATTTAACAAATCTTTGCACAAAGGGTTTCCCTAGATTTGTGCAGTTATAGCAAGTAAATTGCAGCAATATATATTTTATTGGAAATTTCATTTGCTTTAGATGCCAGATCTCCACAATTAAAGACAATTAAGACACTCCATAAAATTTGAGCTTTTACACCCAAAACCAAATTTGTTTCAGCAATGTTTAAAAATGTTGGTTCTTGAGAATGTAGCATAGATCATTTGCCTAGATCTAATAAAACTCATTACAATGCAGGCATGTAAAAATTCTCTGCTATTAAAAGAGAAGTATGAGAGTTTTTTTTTTATATTTTAGGTTCGATGCTGCATCCTTCCCCACCAGCTCTAAGGCTGAGAACCGAGCGATCAAATACTGCCAATTCCTCAATTCTCAGAGTTCCCTGGGTAGAGAGCTGGTGACTGTCAGTCACTGCTGTCTGATCTTCACCCTGCACTCACTGGAGCACTGGGCTGTGGAGGTGGCAGGAGCAGCCGGCTCAGGCTTTCAGTGGCTTGCCGGTCCAGGCATGTGGGTGGATTCCGAACATATGGGCGCGATTTGTCCTGAGCCTTGACCGGCTCTGTGACGTCAGCTGACGGTGGACAAAGTCTATCTGCTGAAAATGGGTAACAGGAGTGCAGAACAACTTGCACTCCTGTGATCCATAGGAGAAGTACAGCCAAACAAGCCTTTTTGGGTGAAGCATGTCAGAGTGAGGCTTGGTCAGGGTGGATTCCTCTGTGATCTAGTCCTGGAATAAGAAAGCTTTGTGAAGGTTGATGCCATTGGCGTATGTTTGTTCATTCCATGTAAAATAATCAAGCAAAATGTTTACCCATTTATAAAATGTTAATGTTGAATATTTCTTTCTAATTTGTTTGCATTGTTTTAGCCAAGTGGATGTACTATTGCAATACTTTAATGCCCAACCCCAGTCCAAACATTTATTTTTCTTGCTTCAAAAGGGGTGCAGGAGGGAACAGAATCCTTTTATTACTGTCTCTGTCCCCATTGGAGAATGATACCCCTCATTTTCTGTCCCAGTAACAAGATGTCACAGGGACAGGATGTAAAGAATAATCCCCAATGGGTTCACATGGTAAGAATCTTTGTAGGTTTTTTTATTTGACCTGTGTGTCTCACTGTGACTCATAGGCACAGGAAGTGAGGCCAATCCTCACAGACAGCAATAGAAACACTTAAAAATCAACAGACTGCAATGTTATAAATGTTTCCTTTTGGATTTATTACCACTTTAATTATAATAGTTTACCACATCAGGAACAAGTTAATAATAGAAATTTAAATAGCTCAGCAAATATGTGCTCTTTTAAACTTGAATCATTTGTGCTCTTTTAAACTTGAATCATTTTAAAGGATACTGTTTTTTGTTTTGTTTTTTTTTTTTTTTTTAAATTTAGTTCTCATAGCCCCCTTCTCTGAATGCATTCCACCTAGTTTTCTACTTAAATTCATCCAGATTTATTGATTTTACTGCGCAGCGCCATTCAAAGCCAAGCAGCTTTTCCTCCAAAAATGGCTGCTGCCTACTGCAGATGCACACCCTAATCCCATTAATTTCTAAGGGAAAGCCATACTCAGAGTGACCACTTGAGGCTGCCATTAGTATGTGTTTGCTATAGCAATGAATAAGGCTGCAGCACGCATGTGTAGCATGATGTAGAGAAAATGCTGTGTGGCTCAGTGGGGCTGCACAGTGAAGCTTGATGGATCATGGCTAAAGGTACGTATAGGACCAGGTAGGTAGCACTCAAGGAGTTGAGGTGAAATAAAAAAATAAAAATAAAAAACAAGCACAGTTGTCTTTTAAAGAATATTTGAGAAACAATTCCCTAGATATTTTAAATAAAAATAGGTTTTCAGTGCTAGCATAAGAGAAATTCTTTTAGAAAACCATCCTAATAGGTGTATCCAAGAACTGCTGAATGCTGGAACAGGAGCCTAAAGGGAACATGCTTTTGATGATTCCACTTATAGCAGATATTATTTGGTTTGCTTTTCACTGTCTATCCGCCCCCACTGATTTGTATTTTAAAAAATGGAGGGAATATGGAGAGATATAGTATACGTGCCAATAAAGAAACAGCTGATCTCTATGCATTAGCACAATCCTATGCACTGGACAAATGTAGGGAACAAAAGAGTGAAAAATGTGTCTTGCTTTTTTCCATGTTTTTGTGCTTCAAAAATTATTCTGTATACATAGCTGCTTTAGTAAGAGTGCAAACCAGCAGTCTCTTTATAGTTTTAAATATACCTTAGAAAGCAAAATATGAATATCCTGTAACGGAATTATCAGTTGATGTTGCATTTACATCTGTATGTATTTACCAGGTTTTGTATTTGCAGATACATTTTTCGGAGACCACATAAATAAGCAAATGGGAAATTAAAACAAAGACCAAACAGAAAGAATTAAAACTGTTCTTTCTTGCTATTGTGTGCCATAATAGAAAGGGGTAATTTGTAGCCCAAAGCAATGCTAAAAATGCTAGGAAAAAAAGAGAAAAAGCAATTTCCACATGCAGAGCTAACAAATGATGAGATCATTGGCTGGAGAATGATTTCCAAATGAAGAAAGAATGGATGTCATAAAAGGAAGAGGAGGATAATTTGCTGTGGAATGCAACAAATGAATCTGAAGGAATGACAAAGATCAGCCATGGTTTCCTAGAAAGACAAGCGACATGTTCCTTAATTCACATGAAGGAGAGATGGAGGCAAGTAATTTGAAGTTATGTTACCGACTCGGACCCATTCTAGGGTACCAGTTGATGAATCTGGAGTGAAAGATTCCACAAGGGTTTGGCTTGTTATTGCTACAAAAAATGTAATATTCATTATACCAATACATTAGTGTATGTTATAAAACCAAAGCAACAAAGGGACCAATGTGATAGACTTACTAAAGGAGTTAAGAATGTATAGTTAGAAAATGAAATGTTCACCAAGGAAATCTGTGGTAAGTTTGAATGCCCAATTATGCAGGAGTTTGCCTTGCACATCAATGGTTGAATGAAGTAAAGCTTTACTTTATTCACTGTTATTTACTTTTATACTTCTCTAGTAAATCAACCAAGAGTAATTTTCATCTTAGGTGGTGTTTACATCAAATACCTAAATGGGCTCAGTGAAATGATATAAAATAGAAAGAGAATAATTGGGGATTCAAAGTGACCATAGTCTAGGGTAAAAAAATAAAATAAAAATAACATAGACAGTAAGGGCACCTTAAGCACAGGATTTCCAGGGCTCTGCTTAAAGAGCAGAACTTCCACATTCTCATGTGGAAACACCAGTATAGGAGATGGTCAGAAGTATTAAAACAATTGGCCCCATTTACTAAAGGTTTTGAGACTAGTCTTTTACCAGAATGAATGTTGACTTTGCAAAGTGAATCTTCAAATAATATATAATTGTCAAATAGTAAATAAACCCTATTATGGTTTATCGTGTTTGCTATACTTAAGAGCTTTTAACTTGAAGTATGTTATTTATCAGCCCATACATTAATTGAAATTCGTTAAACAGGGACTGGCTGAATTCTAATCTATGTAGAGGCAGGCTACTTTTTTGCTTGACTTGTGTACAACCAGTCCTGTCAAGTTTTTCTGGGAACAATCAGTACTGCTGGCTATTCTGATGACAAGGAAGGCTCCCTGCTGTCAGAATACAATACCAAAGTGGGAAGATTCCCCCATCCACCTCGAATGTGTGGATGAGGGAATTGGATTATTATTTTTTTTCATTTGGTCTTCTGGTTGAACCTAAAAAAAGGATCAATGCATTGGCTGCGTTAGTTTCACTTAGGGTTGATTTACTAAAAGAGTAAATATTTTATTTTTCAAAGTACATTTTCACTTGGTTTGATGAATGAGGTGAAGCTAAGTAAAAATTTGCAAAGAATAGCCAATCATGTGTAAGGAAAATAAGGAAACCAAGCTCTTTGATCGCACATGTTTGGAATATAGCACAGCCTCACATTACTCACTTGCAAAGTAACTTTTCACTTAGCTTAGTGAACATGCTCTACTCTATTTGTAAATCATCCCCACTATCTGAAAATTGTTAAACAACTTCTTTACATAGTAAAAATTATTCATTTAGTAAATCAGTGCGGGCTTCATTTTACTCCATAACAATTTTTACTATTAAGGAAATATTCAAATATAAATATAAATAAGGCATTACAAACAAAAGTGTTAGCAGTCCTATAAAAGTCAAATATTTAGCTTTTATAGTTTGTTAAATATGGCTTGTTAAATGTCATAATGCGATTATTTAAATGTGCATTTGAAAGCAATCAGACAAAAGCTGTTTATTCTAAAACAAAAGGAAATATAATTATGATAATAATATGAATTGATAGAAATATGGAAAGATACTTTTAAAAATGCTGAGGTTTCCATTGTAGTTATTATGCCAGGGATATAAAAAAAAAAAATAAAAAATTCTGGAGAAAAAAGTTAGGAGAAAAGTGATACCTGGTTTGGGTTCTTCTGCAATTGTTTTTTCTGAAGTTTTAGGAATTGGAAGGGAGTCAGTAACTTTGGAAGCTAAAAGAAAAAAATACTTGAGTGTTATTAATTAAATTATATTGATATATCCTGTGGGTGATGAGATCCTTGGATTTCTAACTAAATCTGTGCAAAAGAGCTTAACAAACTAATAAATAACGAAAATGCCAAATGATACACATAACAGAGGAAAAAGAATTAACTATCACACAAAGCAGAGCAGTCTAGTGGGAGCAATGTTATATTGATTCTGCAAGTTCCTCTGAATTTAGGTTTAATCTTTGGAAAAAAAATGTCAGCACAGAGATTTTCCATCTTATTAGCAACAATTAAACAAAAATATGCACAGTACCAATGTATGTTCCAAACATTGAACCATTACAAGGGTCATTTTACTTGTATCACAGTACATGCTAGAGTCCAGTGTTATGGACTTTCATTAATGAACGAGCCAGACATTAAAAACCAATAGGAAATACATCAACCCTTTACAAGCACATTCAATTATTCATATAACAGCAGGTTCCACAATTCCAGAATAGTTTAACTTTCTTTTGTATAGCATTAAAAAAGAAACATTCGGTAAGAGGGATTTATTAGGGGAATACATTTTTACTAACTATTCACTTTGAACACACACTCAGGAATAGAAGCATTAAAAAAAAAAAAACATTTGCAACTAATAAGGGCAATTGAAATCAAGGCAATCATCTAAGTGCAAATGTAAATAAACCCCAGCAGATAAAATCCGAGCTTACCTACAAGTACAAAAAGCATTTGATAGAACAGTGGTATGATCGATTAGTTGAACTGACTGAACAAGTAGAGATGTCACTGTTCCAAGACTGTATAAAAATCCCCTGATTCTTAAAAGCCAGGTGCCGACCAAAGGGAGCCCAACCATGCTCTATAAACTCCATATTAAAGCAGGAAGTCGCACACAGAGGATGTCAGATCACATTCAGCTTTACTAAACCCTGACATAATCCAAAGTAGCCCCATCTAGGCAACATGAAGGAGCTGCACATACAGCAATGTAAGTCTTGAGGTTAGCTGCTGAAAGGTTTTTTAAAAATGTAGAATTTAATATCACTTATGGGTATTAGAGTCCATCCTCTGCTACTTGATAAGCCCTAGCTTTGGGCTTCATAACCGATGTAGTAGGAGAATTGAAGTGGAGAGTTTAGGTGACAAGAAAATGGTGGCCAGCACCACATAAAAGAAATACATTGGGAGGGGTTCTTCAATTGGTGAATAACCGAGCTGATCCTGTATGTGGCCGGGCACCATTTCTTGTAGTCTAAGGTGAGCCTGATAAGCCTTCTATCCTGGCCAGCACACAGGGGGGGGGGAGATTTACTAAAACTGGTACAGTAAGAATCTGGTGCAGCTGTGCATGGTAGCCAATCAACTTCTAACTTTAGCTTGTTCAGCTAAGCTTTGGCACTAAAACCTGGAAGCTGATTGGTTTCTATGCAGAGCTGCACCAGATTTTGCACTCTTCATTTTTAGTAAATAACCTCCATTGTCACCAGACACAGGACTTACCTTCTGGCATTGAGGCTCAATGCCTCTATACATAGCATATTGGGCCTTTGTAAAACACCTGAAATCCCCAAGCCAAACCTATTATATTCTTTAACTTCCATTCTCTTTTTATCTGGGTTAGGGAATCAAGTATTTTCTTCTTTTTTTTTTTTGTTGTAACTTATTTAAAAACAGATAAAGATTTCCATGGAATTGGAACGTAATGGCTGGCTTATCAACTGATGTGTTGAAAGGTCACTGAAGATGTGAGAAAGATCACATCTGGGTAAGAGCAATACTTCATGCAAATATGCATTTATTTAATTTCTGTTTATTGTTAAAATGGTTAAACATCTTTTTAACCTGGACCAATGACAGAAGTACTTTCCGTTGACTTAATATATCCATTTGTTTAAAATGGGCAATTTCCTTTTATCACCAAAGAAATGATTTAGGAGTGATAAATCAAGATCCTCTGATACAACATTATTAGCACACATCACTTCCATTGCATTACATCTTTGATTTAAGGAATGAACTATTATTAAAATGAAAAAAGAGCCAGATAGTGGAAGAAAGTACCTAAACATGTGCCAAAATGTTCACAGCTGTGGAAAGGCTGCATAGAAAATATCAGAATTGAACTCTGGCTATTTAGGAGATCATCCAGCAGAGAGTTGTCTTCTCACAGGGAGTGTTAAGTAAACAGTCAGTATTTATATCCTTGCTTGTCATAACCATGAAAAGTTAGTACAATGCATTTAAACCAACCCTACACCTGCTGTGTTGAGAAGATCCGCAACGCAACTTTTTCTTCCTGGCTTACTACTAATGGTGAAAAGGATATTTTGCAGTTACCCTTTGTAGAGTTTCCCCACCAAGCAGTACACCTACAAAGACACCTACTGACAACCATTACTATGATGAATGTGCCATAACTCCCATGTCCTTACAGACTAGTAGTTGGGTATGCCTACATTACCAAGATGACAAATGTCAAAACAGTGAGAAGAGTTTACACATGACATTAAACATTTTGTATGGATTACTGTACACCTCAGTCAAAATACACTGAGGTATGAAGGATGTTGCTTTACCTGCATCTTAGACATTTGTTCAAAACATTCAGTCTACAGTCGTCAATTTCCCAGCGCAAATCTGAATCTGTTTAGTGCTTGCGGGGCAATTGTTAATTAAGACAATGTGATAAATGAAGCCTGTTATCTTTCTAAAGATCAATAGTGACAGCTTCATGCATAACAAGCCTTTCAGTCCACCAGCTTTTGAAAAAAAAATGTAGATTAGTGCAATCGCATATTTCTGTAATGTTCTGTCTGTTCCCCAGGGCTATGTCGGATGTTTCTCTGACTAAACACAATTCTTGCACAGTTTGTTTATTGTTCTTTACTAACAGAATGTTTTCTTGGTTAACTCAACCTGCACAAGCACGGATAAATGGTGATATGACATAGACTATGCCATACAGGACCGTTAGCTGTATGCTTGGTTAATCATAGACAGTGCTGTCTTTTAGCTGTATTTTACACACACACTCAAACAATTTGGCTATAAAAATAATAAAATAGAATACTATGGTATACAACAGTCAGCATTTCTAAATATTTTCCTGGTTTTTGGGAGAAAGAAAAGTAAGCTTGAAAGCGAATATAAAGCCAAAACCTTTTTCTTTTAGTGTTGGACAGCGTGAGGAGGGTTAAGACTTTTGGAAGGTTTTTAATGCTAAATGGGAAAGCACCCAAAGCAGAACGTATAAGGTCCAGATTTAATTTTTTCAGAATCTTGTGTCATAAAAAGTCAAAGTATTTAAGCATCTTTAAGCATTACCCGGTAAACATCTTAACTGTTATCTGGAGTGATCATAGCAATTGCCAATCAGGATCCCTGCAACTGTACCAGTTCAGTACACACTTCATTCAACAGTACCAAACCCTGATGTAGGGGGACCCTATTGAACCCCTGAAACGCATTAAATTTTTATGATACAAGATTCTGAATACAACTTAAAAGAATTGTAATGTCTGGGTGTTTTTTTATCTTAATGCATTCTATGCATTAGGATAAAAAACCTTCTGTGTGCAGCAGCCCCCCCTCGGCCACCCCAACACTTACCTGAGGTCCCTCTCTGTCCAGCGATATCCACGAATGTCTCAGCCGTCCTACATTCTCCCCCCTGATTGGCTGAGACACAGCAGCGGCGCCATGGGCTTCCCCTGCTGTCAATCAAAGCCAGATAGCCAATCAGGGGAGAGAGAGGACGGGCCGTAGTGGGGCTCTGTGTCAGAATGGACACAGGGAGCTGTGACTTGGCTCGGGTGCCCCCATAGCAAGCTGCTTGCTGTGGGGGCACTGAACAGGAGGGATCACAGAGGAGGGACCCGAGAAGAGGTAGGAAAAAAATGAGACTTTACAATCACTTTAATCTGGACCTTTGACAACTGTCTAAGATAAGTTTTTCCACATTTTGAAGAGATTTCCTCTAACTTCCTGTTTTGTCACTTTTTGAGGAGAGACCTCCAGAATAGGACCTGAAAAGCAAAACCCAACTGGGTTTTAAAGTCCATATCTATCCAGGAAACCTAAAACTTTTCTCTTGCAATGGAGCTACGCCCTCGCTGCATGGGTTAATTGCTCGTTTAGGTCTAGGGGACTTGTTAAAAATGATTTAGTTACCTTGCTGATAGACTGGTCCCTGCTTTGTCTTCTCCCCTATGCTCCAGCAGTTTAAAGTCCTGACTTCTTCAAGACCAATGCAGGTCCAAACAAACTATTACCAATACTAAAATGTGTGCCCACTGGGCGTGCTGTACAAACTGTAAGTAGCCTTAGATACATATAGTATACAGCAGTGAGTTCTGGGTTGAGATGAGAACTTCCACCCAGTAGCACTCAGCTATCCATAGGGAGCTTTATATTCTATCAATGCATACAATGCTTTTTCTAATTGGAGTGGGAGAGGCAGGCCAATGACGTCATGATCTCCGACTCACACATTGATAGAATACAAATCTAATCTAATCCTTACTCAATCCTGATCACATTTTACCATTACCATTTCTCTATGGGTTGCTTCTGACTGCCTCCCATACCATACAAAAGTAAAAAAAACTGTAAACTATCTCACCTCACTAATATATCACCATTATGCAAAATAGCATTTCTGCCTTTTTTTACATGAAGGTTCATATTGTGCCACAATCTAACAAAAAAAATGATACCCGCATGAGTTTTTTTAGCTGTATTTGACTATTTTGTATGATTTTTTTTTTTTTTGCTGCACTTGAGTGTTCCGCACACCATGTAAGCATTTTCACTATTTCCACAGTTTACATACAGGTTTCCATTGATCTGCAACTACTCCATTTTCTATATGTTGCACTTGACTGTTCCACAAACTTTCATAGAGCTGTTTATTGCTGCCAATTCTTGCCATCTAAGCATTGATACATTTATAAGCCCAATCATAAAACTGACCTATTTAGTATCTAATCAGTATTAGAATTTGTCTTTTACTTCTAATTTTTTAGTTTTTCTATGACCGTTTCACATTATTTTTCTCAGTTTTTTGAGTATGGATAGTAATGGTGGCACTAGGGTCAAGCAACATTGGCCATATGTATCCCCTTGTTCCTAAAACATGTAGCCACATCCCCTCCACTTTCTGTCATCACCCAGCTGAGAGTAGTGCTGTTTGAAGCTGCAGCCATCTTGCTATTTCTGGAAGCTGCTGATGCTTGGGTCCCAGCCCTAAGCCTGACAGCTGCACTTCCATCAAGAATTCTGCTTCAACCTGGCACATGCCTGTTGAGCTCTGCAGCCTCATGGTGATCCATTGGAGGTCTATATGGGTCTATGACAAGCCTTGATCTACTTTTATCTAGTGAGTGCATTTTTATTGTTTTTCATGTTTTTTCAATAAATCGCTACACTTAGATGGAGGCGCCTTCTTGTGTTTGTTTTTTAAAGAATACAAAGCTGCTTATGAATGGCTGGGTGCCACTTAACCCGACACTATTTTGTTGCTAGGTGTGAGACAGAAAGGTCTCAATGCTGCATACTGTTTGCAGCTGAGGCTACATATAGTTTATACAGCTCACTCAGTGAGGGCACATGTCAGTTTAGGGAATGGTTTGTTTGGGTCAGCTTGGCCTATTTCAAATGAAAGTAAAGCTGGAGATCAGCTTTAATCAAAACTGCACAGTTTGTCTTTATCTACAGACACCCCTTACCTGCATTGGCAATTTTTTGTAAAGGTGAACTAACTCCCTGGGAGGTAGAGCCCCCCCCTGCAAGGGATAATTTCTAAGTTTCCTAGAACAGGGCTTTAACCATTCTCAATTGTGTCCATAACTAAGAAAAACATTTTGGTTTAAATAATCTTGAGCTAGTGATAAATTGTCATTTTTACATTAGTTCTTATACTGACATATTTAGAAGAAAAAAGGCCCTATATTCAGAACAATGCATTTTTATCCATGGTTAGTATTGTTTCAATTCATAACACTATTGCATTCCAAAAATATTCCATACCAAAAAAGGATTACCAGCGTTTAATGCATCCCTACACCAATATTTTAACAAGAGGGGACAATAAGGAAACTGCTGACTTCCAATGTTATTCTCTGATACATCAGCATTACTAGTGTTTATCTGCACACTTTGCAATATTACAATTTGTTTTTCCCAGAAGGTGAAAAGTATGATGTCAGTAGTGTCTATAGAATACAGCAAGGGTGCATAAGCATCTAAGGTAAGTTCAAAAAGAATAGGATCTTACCTTCCACTGTCTGCCTTTTTTTTAAGAAACGCTTAAAAAATAGGGTCAAAGAAGTATTTGTCTTTTATAAATGTAAGTGATTGCCTTTTTGATGCATAGAATTTTTCTTTTCAGGTTTATATTACCTTATTTTGAAAACATTCAGAAAGGAAAAAGAGAAGAGTCTACCTGGTTTTGGTTTAGGCGTTGGTGGCTGTGTAGTGGTCAACGGTGGCTTTTTTGTCTCTTCCCTGAAGACTGAAAAAAAAAAAAATACTGTAATCTATAATGAAGCAGCTCATAGAATACACACATACTGGGGAATGTAATAAGCTTAGAGCACTAAAATAATGGTGCAGGAAACTGTCTGTGGAGTAGTGTGTGCCACATTAAATAATTTGATGTTTCAGGCCTACCTGTGCTACCTGCACCAGTTTTTAATACAGAGTGAAATAGAAACTAGCACAGGTCTGCCCTTAAAGCGGTAGTATACTCCGCTTTTTAACTTTTACCTACAGGTAAGCCTATAATAAGGCTTACCTGTAGGTAAAATGAATATCTCCTAAACCTGCATGGTTTAGGAGATATTCGCCCTGCATGCAGCCGCTGACACCAGCGGCGCATGTGCTCTGAAGCTCCTTGCCGGAAAGTGAACTCCTGCGCTGTGAGTGGCCGGAGCCGCCAAACCCGGAAGAGACGCTGAGGGAACATGACAGCTCCCTCAGCGGTGTCCGGGAGACCATGTTGGGGCTTCATTCTAAGGTAAGCATTTCATAATGAGCTAGTATGTCTTTGTCCTGCAGGGTTTGTTTTTTTTTTTTTTTGTTTTTTCTGTGAGGATACAACTGCTTTAATTAACACAGGGAATATTGTGTGTGTGTGTGTGTGTGTATTGGGTTGAATTTTCAATTACACAAAATATTTCACATAAATAGTCAACATTGTTAAAATTGCATTTTTCACGTAGTTCAGTAAAAATATAATGCTTTCACCAATTGTTGAGGACTGGCATCTGGGGAGTTAGATAACGTATATGCATCTGCATGGGTAAAAAAAATATAACAAGAATGTAAGAAAAGGGGGGATTGATTTCTAGTCCCCCTTTCCTCATGGGACAGTGGTAAGAGAGAGCAGTTTCAAGTCCCCCCACGAGCCTGTGGAAATAGACATTCAGGAGGTCAGGTGACATTAGTAGGGGTCAGGTGACCTCTCCTGTGGTCATGTGACATTTGAAGAAAAAGTTCTAGAAGCCCTAAATGGGGCAATAGAAAGAGGGTTCCATCCTAGCGGGCTCAGTCGCCTCAGAAGGCAGAGCTGTGGTGCTACCCTCCCGCACCTTTTTTTTCCCGTTGCAGACATTTTTATGCGGTGGTGTCACTTTTATAATACCAAAGAGGGACAGTTGTTTTACAATGAATATGTTTGGTCAGTTGTCTTTATATTGAATTTAAGTTATGGGGAAATATTAGGGTATTAATCACTTGACCTCTGGAAGGTTTTACCTGCTTCATGACCAGGGCATTTTTTGCAATATGGCACTGTGTTACTTTAACTGATAATTGCCATGTGATGCTGTACCCAAATAACAATTTTGCCCTTTTTTCCCACAAATAGAGCTCTATGTTGGGTGGTTTTCATTTCTTGCGCTATAAACAAAAAAAGACCAACAATTTTGGGGGATTAAAAAACAATATTTTTTTTCTTTCTGCTATAAAACATACCCAATAAAAATATTTAAAAAATCTAATTTCTTCATCACTTTTGGCCAATATGTATTCTGCTACATATTTTTGGTAAAAAAATCTCAAAAAGAATATATTGATTGGTTTGCGCAAAAGTTATAGTGTCTGCAAACTATGGGATATATTTATTTATTTATTTTTATTTTACTTATTTATTCTTTTACTAGTAATGGAGGTGATCAGCAACTTATAGCGGGACTGTGATATTGCAGCGGACAAACTAACACTTTTTATGCTTTTTGAGGACCAGTGACACTAATACAGCGATCAGTGCTAAAAAAATATGCACTGTCACTGTACTAATGACACTGGCTGAGAAGGGGTTAACATCTGGGGCATTTAAAGGGTTAACTGTGTGCCTAGGTTGTGCTTATTCACTGTGGAGGAGGTGCTTTGATAAGGGGAAGGCAAAGATCTGTGTTCCTGCTTTGCAGAAACACAGGATCAAAGCCTTCCCTGCTGACAGAACGACAACCTGACTTGTTTACATAAGCAAACTGTGATTTTGCTTGTGTCCCAAACAATCGGTGGGTTCCGGTGGACATCAAGTCTGCTGGACCTGCTGATTAGCTCCTGCTGTGTCCAATCACAGTGGGAGCGGGTTGCCGTCAGCGTGCACAGGCACCCTGGACCAGGACTTGTCAGATCACATACTAGGTATTTGATCTGGTGCAGAGCGTCCGCCATGCCGCAGTAAATGTACGTGAGGCGGTCGCTAAGCAGTTAAAGATGTATTCTAGAACCTGAGTTTTGGTGACTAGGTTGTTTTTAGTTGGATTGATATGTTTATATTATGTATTAATATCTGTATCTTAGACCAATTATAAACATCCGCTGCCTAGCTATTATCCAACCCAATATTTGTTGGTGGTTTATTTATTATGTTGTTTGTTAAAGGGGCCTGCCTGCTGTTCTATTCTTTTACTCCAGACATTTTGAATTGCCAAAACATATAACAGTGAAGTTATATGTATAATATAATTTGCTTTAACTGCACTTTGTTCTGTGTACTCAATTTAGTTTCTGTCCTCTGATGTCATGAAGATGTTGCAGATTGATTTCATCTGGGCAGCAGCTCTTCTTGGCAGCAAAAGTGTAAGCTCTCACAGATCTCAAATGTACAAGTGTCTCTAACATGTCCTGGGTTAAACAGGGTTGAACGATTGTAAATACACAGATAAAGAAAAAAGAATGGCATTCCTGGAGACATTTCCAAAGCTAGTTTACATGTGAAAATACTTAGGATTTGCAAAAGTTCTGCAAAGGTATAAACTTTCAGTCACTTCAGATTCTTGTGAATGATCAAATGGACTGTGCCTCGCAGATTCATTTTATAGGGTAATGCATGCATTTAAAATGTGATTGACAGCAAAAGTATTGGGGATGTAGAATTAGACAAGATAAATACCTTGACTTTGTACTGTTGGTGGAGGCGCAGCTGTCGATTTAGTAATATTTTGAAAACCTGTAAAAACATCATGTAGTCTTTAGAGTACTTGACAAATTACATATTTGAGAACATTTAAATAAAATTATATCAAATAGACTTACAAATAGACTTAATAGTGATATTAAAGTCCACTTTTTTTCCAAATGAGCCTCTTATATGCTCCTGGCATGTGGGTGCCCCTGTTCCTCCTAGGACCTATGGAGTCCTGCCAGGATCTCCACCACATGTACATTCCCGTATAGAGCTACAATCTTATGTGCAACTGTTCTAAATTAGTTGCTAATAGCAGAACTTACATGCTCTTACTGTTGTTATTATTTTTTTTTTTCCTCTTAGGTTCCTCCTTATACTGACCCCAAGCTGCGCTGCCCCTCCCTTGAGATGCTCCCTGGACCTATGTAGTCTCACTGAAAGCTCCACTACATGCGCACTCCAGATTAGAATGGCAAATTTACATGCAGCCATTTTCATCGCCATACACAGGCAGAGCAAGAGGGATACATAGCTGATGCCACCTCCCTCTTCTTTCTCCTCAGCAGTGATTGACAGCAGCTCATGATTCAGATGGGTTTGGCTCTATGACCCTTTCAGGAACACTTGCATGTAAGGTAGTAAATGGGAGGGCACATGAGGTCCTGGCAAGACTCCATTGGTTCCAGCAGACACAAGGGTCACACACAGACCTGGAGCAAAAAAGTCCTCCTATTAGAAAAACTTTAATTACTTTAATATACGTTTAAGCTGACTACATGGTCTTCATAATAGAATTGCAGAGGATTATACTGGTGAACTGGATTTTAAAAGATTACTACACTGCAGTTCTCATACTTTTAATGATTAATCTAATGTTTGGGTCATAGAAAACAGCCTTGATACAGCGTGTCTGTAAATCCATGAGTTTATTAACAAATCAGAGTTAACAAAAATAGTAAAAAAAAACTAGCAGACCACTGGATCCAAACTCAGTGAACAGGATCGTGAGAGTGAACTGGACAGTCTGTCCAATATTCAACAATTTGCTTATGTTTACTTTCTAGTTTTGGAATTAAACTTGTAATGTAAACTTCACATTTATTTTTTAACAGTTCCATTGCAAACATACTTTAGAGCTGGTTCAATGTTTCTAGTAAGAAAACTAACTGAATCCTAGTTACATATTTGTTCAACACCCCCTTCTCCAAATTGTGTTTAACATCTTTGTTCTTCCATTCACATGTATAATATCAAACACATAGAGCACAGTAATCAAATCCTTTATTTAGTTGTTTTATGCAGGTTTCTAAAAACATCTTCATTTGATTTAAATTATAATATATTTTGAGTAATTCTGTGCCATTTTGAGATTCAGTTGCCAAACATCTGGTCATTTACACACACAGCTCTGGGATTTTTCAAATATTTCAATATCCATGCAACTATTAGGAGTGATAAGTTCACACTGCAAGTCCTACAAAAGGCCATATATAACATGCTTTTGTGGCATTACATAAAATAGATTAAACTTTTTATTACAGATATTTATATAGCACTAACAATTTACACAGCACATTCACATCAGTCCTTCATCTCAAGGAGTTTACAATCTATGGTCTCTATCATGCATGCATAATCATTATAGGAGCAATTTACCTATCATAATGTTTTAGAGTGTGCAAGGAAACCATGCAAGCATAGGGAGAACATGAAAACTCAATATAGAGTATGCTCTAAACAATAACTCACCCTAGCTCCACTGGACTGTGGGAAGATAAAGAGCTAAGTGTCGGTGCTCAGGCTGAACGTCCAAACCAAATGTTATATGAATAAAGCCAGCACACGAAAAGGCTTATTCCAAGTAAAATTCTTTATTCCAACATGGATAATGGTGACAACATGACAAATGCTGACGCATATGGTATGAGGTAGGCGTAAAGCCGAAACACGTCAGAATTTGTCATGTTGTCACCGCTATCCATGTTGTAATAAAGAATTTTACTTGGAAGAAGCCTTTTCATGTGCCGGCTTTATTCATATAACATAGATTATGCTCTGGCCGAGATTCAAACCAGGGATCCCAGTACCACAAGGCAGAAGTGCTGACCACTAAGCTACCAGTACTATGATAATATTTTAGTACCAGATGACCACACAGCTCTGGGTTCTGGCAGTAGCTGTGAGTGCTAAAAATGGTGAGGAATTACCATAGTTGACATCACTCCACCAGAACCAATGCTCTGGGCATTCTTGGAGTCTCCTCCCGTCAGCCACAGCTGCCAACCTAGACTCAAGGCTGTAACTACTAGAAAACAGATTTAAAAGAAGCATTTACACTGGTTATTATTACAAATGGCGTGCAGCATTAGTAAAGGCAGTGGGCAGGAAATATTTTGAAGATTACTTGGTAGATAGCCATTCTTTCTTCTTTACACATAAAGTGTTAGCAATGCCCATCATCATGCTTACATATGAACTCCAGGCAGAGAGTTAGGTGAGCTCATCAGTCTGTTGCTTCTCAGGCTGTGTATTATTTTTACTAAGCTGTTCGCCCTTTGTAATGGTTCTTCCAAGCTCTGCCAAGTGTTTTCCATTTTTTCAGCTGTTAGGGACATTCCTGGTTTCAAAACTGTTTTTCACTTACACATTTATGTTTACATTTCCTAATATATTCCTAAATGTATTGACCAATCAAAAAATTGCAGACTTTACCTTGCTTAACTACCATCACTGGAACGAGTGCCTTCGTCTCTTTAGGAGCAACCTGAGAAAATGAATACAGATAGAATTTGTTATTAGGGTACATAATGTAGCAGCAAATATTATGGCACCGATTATGGAGATTTGTCCAAAGAACACAAAAATAAACTAATTTATATTAACATATTTTATAAAATATGTAGAGTCACAGATACAGTATGCATCTTTTTGTAGCATGTAGGAGTTCTGTATTACCTGCTCACTTGCACATAGACTCCTTTGTTGGATGGTACAAATGTTTGTGGGCTGCCAATACCGCTCTGTAATAAATGCTAGTCATCTGGCTGTGCATGGCTTCAGTACCTCGGATTTACTGACTTGTAATGAGACTTCTCTATTCTGCTACTTACCATCTCTATGACAAAATCTCACCCCTGTCCTTCCCCAATCTAGCTAACAATAAATCCCTGTCCTCAACTCTGGATGAGCTCACCCAACTTACTACACACAGAGTCAGGCCTCGACCCCTACAACCCTGGCAAACAGATGACACCAGGAACCTCAAAAAACATAGCCGTGCTCTTGAGCATCTGTGGCGTAAGACTAAGTCTCTCAAAAACTTCATTTAATACAAATCTGCCCTCCAAAACTACAATTCTTGCCTTCACACTGCCAAACAGACATTTTATCACTCTCATTAACACCTTCTCATCCAGTCCCTGTCAACTTTTCTCTACCTTTAACTCTCTACTTCGTCTATCCACTGCCTCCACCCACTAAATCACTCACTGCCCAGGAGATTGCTAATCACTTCAAAAATAAGATTGATTCAATTTGTGATGAAATCTCTACTCTATGGGTATCTCCCCACTTAACACCCCACGTTAACAGGTACAATCAACATTCCCCTTATTCAAACTTGCTACCATAGACGAAGTTGCTAAACTCCTTTCTTACCCCCACATAACCATCTGTCCCCTGGACCCTATTCCCTCTCAAATACTACGGTCACCCTCTGACTCTATCCTAGACTCTCTAACTCACACCTTCAATCTCTCCCTCTCTTCTGGCATCTTTCCCAACGCTATCAAACATGCACTGGTTACCCCTATACTTAAAAAGCCATCCTTGGACCCTACCAGTCTTAACAATCTATGACCTATCTTCTTGCTCCCCTTTTCCTCTAAACACCTCGAACGCCAGGTCTACAACCAACTGAGTGACCATCTCATTAAGTAAAACCTTCTTGATCCCCGTCTGGATTTTGCCCTCAGCACTCCACAGCAACTGCTCTCACAAATTACTTACTAACAGCAAAATTTAATAGACACTATTTTGTAGTCCTACTTCTGGATCTTTGGGCTGCCTTTGATACTGTTAGGAACGCTCCCTGTGCACACTAAAGTGCTGTCATGAATCTGCCACCTAAGGGTTAACCTAGCTCAGACTAATTTCATTAATTGGCAATAGGCTGCCTTATTTAAGCACCTCAGAAGCACAGTGTCTTTGCTGTCTGATCTGAAGCTTCTCCTGTGTTCCTGAACCTGAAACCTGTTGTATCCAGTTTGATTCCTGTTTGACCTCCTGGCTTGTCCCTCACCTCGCTTTTCTGTTGCCCGCCCTGACCTCGGCTT
The DNA here is from genome assembly GCF_965119305.1 of Pelophylax lessonae. Taxonomy (NCBI): domain Eukaryota; kingdom Metazoa; phylum Chordata; class Amphibia; order Anura; family Ranidae; genus Pelophylax; species Pelophylax lessonae. The sequence goes on from NC_138769.1 coordinate 412,397,994, forward strand.
GTTTGTGACCACTCTTTTGCCTTATCCTTGTCTGTTTATCTGCCACCCGATCCGGACCTGTTCACCTCCTGGCAGGGCAACCCCGAGGACCGCGACCTGGTGCTATACACGCAGCAAAATCCAACCTCACCATCTGAGGCTCTGGTGAAGACCGGTTGGCACTTAGATTCCGCACCTCGGGTTAGCCTGCGTCTACTGCCTGGGTGACTCGTCTGTGCTCCATCCCTCGGTGAGCTAGAGGCTACCCTCTGCACGTCAGGCTCGCCTCCAGAGTCCTGACAGTATCAGACAGCCATGTCGCAGCCTGCAAGAGGGGCCTCACCATTGGATGAGATCTGCCAGCATCTCACAACTTTATCTCAAGCCGTAAAGACACTTCAGGAGGGCTACATGCATCTGGAGGAACGGATGCGTTCTGCACCTGGGAACCCCCCTGTGATGACAGATTCTTCTTCCTCGGTACCAGCAGAACCTACTCCAGGTCCCACAGTAGTGATGTTGCCACCTGAACCCCGGGTCCCTACACCCGAAAAGTTCTCAGGGGACAGAGGCAAGTTCAGGGCGTTTCGCAACGCATGTGAATTATATTTCTCTCTGCAACCTCAGACTTTTTCCTTGGAGGCTACCAAAGTGGGCTTTGTCATCTCCCTGCTCCTGGATGAACCACAGTCTTGGGCTCATCGGCTTATTGAAGAGCGCAGTCCTCATCTAAAGTACTTATTGTCTTTTTTCAGTGCCATGGCTGAGCTGTATGACGACCCTCAGCGAACCTCCACCGCTGAAGCTGCTCTGCATGCGCTTCAGCAGGGTCAAAGAGATGTGGAAGACTATGTAACAGACTTTAGGCGTTGGAGTTCCGACACCCAGTGGAATGACGCTGCATTACGGTATCAGTTTCGTTTAGGTCTCTCTGAAGGGCTGAAGGATGAGCTAGCCCGGGTTGGGGTTCCTGACACCCTAGAGACTCTAATAAATCTGGCTATCCAGATAGACCGCCGGCTCAGGGAACGCCGTGCAGAACGTTCCACCCAGCAGCCTCGTCCAGCCTGGATGATGCCGCGGTTCGCGGCCCCGGTAAACGTCCCTTCCTTTAATCCGATTCCTACCAGCTCTGCTCCTGCAAACCTTGCTACGGTTGTCCCGGAACCCATGCAGCTTGGGGTTAAGAGAACTGCTCTGTCTACTGAAGAAAGGCATCGCCGGCGACAGAACAATCTCTGCCTGTACTGTGGAGAAGCCGGTCACTACGTGCGCTCCTGCCCTGCGAAACTACGTAAGTGCCTTTCCATCTCCCCATCCAGTGGTCCAGCATCCGCTTCCAGTGCTTCTCACCTAGCCTTCCCTGTCTCGTTTCAGCTTCCAGGAGGTAGCATATCAGTAAACGCGATTATTGACTCCGGAGCATGTAGTTGCTTTATCGACCTGTCATTCGCTGTTCAACGGGGTATTCCACTTCAACCCAAGGACTTACCATCTTCCTGGCTGATGGTTCCCACATCAGTTCCGGACCTGTAACCCAGAAGACTCCTCCTCTCCTCATGATCTCCTCTTGTGACCATAAGGAACTAATAAGCCTAGACGCTATTGCGTCCCCCTTGTTTCCAGTCATCTTGGGGCTACCTTGGTTGAAGGCACACAACCCCCAAATCGACTGGACCTCTGGAGTCCTCAAGTTCCCGTCTACCTACTGCTTGAATTCCTGCCTGCCTGACTCTCTCAGCTCCTCCAGAACCTAGAATCTGTGCCTAGAATCTGATCCAGATTTATGCTCTGTTGTGCCTGAGGCTTATCATAATTTTCTGGACGTTTTCAGCAAACGTGGGGCTGAGACCCTTCCCCCTCATTGTCCTTATGACTGCCCTATAGAGCTGCTTCCAGGGGCCGAGATTCCGTTTGGTCGTATCTACCCACTATCCGAACGGGAGTTGGAGGTTCTTAAGGAATACGTGGACGAAAGCTTAAAGAAGGGTTTCATCCGTCCATCTACTTCACCAGCAGGAGCAGGAATCTTTTTTGTAGAAAAAAAGGATCACTCTCTCCGTCCTTGTGTGGATTACCGAGAGTTGAATAAAGTCACGGTTAAAAACCGATATCCTCTCCCCTTGGTTCCAGAACTCTTTCAGAGATTAAGATCTGCTGTCTTGTTTACCAAATTAGACTTACGTGGGGCCTACAATTTGGTTCGTATCCGCGAAGGGGACGAGTGGAAAACGGCGTTCCGTACCAGGTTTGGGCATTTCGAGTACCTGGTGATGCCCTTCGGTCTCTGCAACGCCCCGGCTACATTCCAGCATTTTGTAAACGGCATCTTCAGAGACTGGCTTGACACCTTCGTAATTGTCTATTTAGAAGATATTTTAATCTTTTCTGCATCTCTGAACCAGCATCGGGAGCACGTCAGGAACGTTATCGGCCGCCTCCGCCAACATGGACTCTATGCTAAGGCCGAGAAATGTGAATTTGAACAGCAAAGCATCCAGTTCTTGGGCCTGATCATATCCACCGAAGGAGTTAGGATGGATCCTCAAAAAGTTTCAGCTATCCTGGATTGGCCGGCTTCATCTGACAAAAAGGGGGTGCAGCGCTTTGTTGGATTTGCAAATTTTTACAGGAGATTCATTAAGGGGTTTTCTACCATCATCTTCCCTATCACACAGCTTACCAAGCAGAACATTCGCTTCCATTGGTCCCCTGAAGCCCAGACCGCCTTCTCAGTCCTGAAAAAGCTGTTTACTACTGCTCCCATCCTGAGACACCCTGATCCCACCTTACCTTACCTCCTTGAGGTAGATGCCTCAGAAGTGGCTGTAGGGGCTGTTATCTCCCAAAAATAGGGAGTTAAAGACTTGGTACACCCTGTAGCCTTCTTTTCCCGCAAACTCTCTCCAGCGGAGAGAAACTATGATGTGGGCGATCGTGAACTTTTGGCCATCAAGGTGGCACTCGAGGAGTGGCGATATTTACTCGAAGGGGCAGCACATCCCATCCTTATCTTCACCGACCACAAGAACCTTGAATACTTGAGATCTGCTAAACGGCTGAGACCACGCCAGGCACGGTGGGCTCTGTTCTTTTCAAGGTTCGCGTTTCATATTACTTACCGACCTGGTTCCAAGAACGTCAAACCGGACGCACTCTCCCGCATGTTCGATGACCCGAAGGAAATTCCTGTACCTGACACCATCCTGTCTGAAGGTAACTTTCTTCTTCCATTAACTAATCTGATGGCTCATATTAAACAGGCTTCTGTGAGTATTCCCTGTCTTCCTGAAATTACTCTGGTACCTAAGGACGGTTTGCTATGGTTTGGGGACAAGATCTTCGTTCCAGAAGATGTCCGAATGTCGGTTCTGGGTTCTTGTCATGACCATCCCTTGGCAGGTCACTTTGGAGTCCGTAAGACCCTTGACTAGCGTACATTCTGGTGGCCTGACCTGGAAAAAAGTTGTAGGGACTACGTGTCTTCCTGTGCTGTGTGTTCCCGAAGCAAGCCCGCGAGAAGTAAGTCATAGGGTCTCCATAGACCACTTCCAGTTCCTGATAGACCGTGGAGAATGATCGCCATGGATTTTATTGTGGTACTTCCTCCTTTTAAGGGATGCTCTGCCATTTTTGTTGTTGTGGATCGATTGTCTAAAATGGCCCATTTTTTGCCCCTCAGGGGTACTCCCTCTGCCAAGGAAACCGCAGAAGTCTTCATAAAAGAGATTGTTAGGCTTCACGGGGTACCTGCAAATATTGTCTCTGACAGAGGGGTGCTGTTCACCTCACGCTTCTGGAAAGCATTATGCAGTCTGTTGAAGATTGAATTATCCTTGTCTTCTGCTTACCACCCACAGACTAATGGGCAGACCGAGAGGACCAACCAGACCTTGGAACAGTACATCCGGTATTTTACCACCTTTGTTCAAGACGATTGGGTGGCCTTGCTGCCATTCGCAGAGTTTGCCTATAATAATGCTAAACATTCTGTTACTGGACAATCTCCATTCTTCTCAAACTACGGCTTCCACCCATCCTTCTTGCCCGATATCCCGTCTGACTCTTGAGTCCCTGCAGTACAGGACACTATTAATTTCTTTGCTCGCAACAGCAAATTACTGCAAGAAGCCATACTTAAGGCACAAACGGCATCTAAGAAGATCTTTGATAGAAGAAGAAGGGGAGAATTAATTCTTCAACCAGGTGACCAGGTTTGGTTGTCCACAACTAACCTCCGTTTAGCCTGTCCATCTAAAAAATTGGTTCCCAGGTTTATTGGACCCTTTCCGGTCAAGAGGAAACTTAATGAAGTTTCCTATGAATTATCTTTACCCAATTCACTCCGCATTCACCCAGTATTTCACGTCTCCTTGTTAAAGCCTGCAGTTCCCAATACCTTCCCTGGTAGGAGTTCAGAGCCACCCGAACCTGTAATCGTTGATGGAGATGTGGAATATGAAGTAGAAGCTATTGTGGACTGCCGGAAGAGAGGAAACCTGTTACAGTACCTTGTCAAGTGGAAGGGTTATGGTCCAGAAGAAAACTCTTGGGAGCCTGAACGAAACATCCATGCTATGGAACTTATCCAGGCTTTCTTTCGCAGTCACCCACAAAAGAGAAACCTATTGGGCACCTGGAGGTTGCCCTTAAGGGGGGGGCAATGTTAGGAACGCTCCCTGTGCACACTAAAGTGCTGTCATGAATCTGCCACCTAAGGGTTAACCTAGCTCAGACTAATTTCATTAATTGGCAATAGGCTGCCTTATTTAAGCACCTCAGAAGCACAGTGTCTTTGCTGTCTGATCTGAAGCTTCTCCTGTGTTCCTGAACCTGAAACCTGTTGTATCCAGTTTGATTCCTGTTTGACCTCCTGGCTTGTCCCTCACCTCGCTTGTCTGCTGCCCGCCCTGACCTCGGCTTGTTTGTGACCACTCTTTTGCCTTATCCTTGTCTGTTTATCTGCCACCAGATCCGGACCTGTTCACCTCCTGGCAGGGCAACCCCGAGGACCGCGACCTGGTGCTATACACGCAGCAAAATCCAACCTCACCATCTGAGGCTCTGGTGAAGACCGGTTGGCACTTAGATTCCGCACCTCGGGTTAGCCTGCGTCTACTGCCTGGGTGACTCGTCTGTGCTCCATCCCTCTGTGAGCTAGAGGCTACCCTCTGCACGTCAGGCTCGCCTCCAGAGTCCTGACAGATACAGTTGACCATCCCCTCCTACTAAAAAAACTGCACTCCTTTGGTCTCCATGACTGTGCTCTTCACTGGCTGTCATCCTACCTATCTCACTGCACTTTCAGTTTCACTTGCAATTCTACTTTATCCTCCCCTCTTCCTTTCTCCATTGGGGTCACCCAAGGTTCTGTTCTTGGACCTCTCCTATTTTCAATCTACACCTCCTCCCTGGGTCAGCTGATAGCCTCCCATGACTTTCAATATAATTTCTACGCTTATGAAACCCAAGTCTATCTCTCCACCACTCACCTCACTCCATCAGCCTCCTCACGCATGACCTCTAGATGGAAAATATACTGTGCACTGCAAGTGCACTTGCTCCAGAGCTTAGTAAACGAGGTAGAGTTTCACTTTGAAAAGAATACTTAATCACATACAAGGAAAATAAAAAATTGGATTTTTGCTAGTACATGATTGGATGACAGAAACCAGCAGAGCTTTCCTCTCAGATCTAGAGGAAATGCACTTGAAGTGCACCCTCAGTGCACAGTATATTTGCCTATAGTAAATCAACCTTCCTGTGTCCATGCACACATACTGTAGGCATTTAAAGGTGTTTAGAGTCAAGGGTATTTAGAGGCAGAAAAAAACACCGCTGCCAGTGTGTCCAGGAGGAGCAGCTTTTGGCAGAAATAATGCTTGACGTGTGTAAACGTGTCTAAATGCGTGTTAATGCTGGTTGTATTTAGTGCTTGAGCATTATTTCAATGGCCAGAATAGATAATTATTCTGGTCACTGAAACTATTTAACACCCAAGCTCTTAACATGCCTAAATGCACCTAAATGTGTTACATGCATTTACAAGTGCCAAGCTTTTCTTCTGCAAAAATGCCGCTGCCAGGGGCAAAGGTGTCTAGGAGAGATTGCCAAAGTGTCCAGTGTGCATGAGGCCTAATGATCAGGGGATCAACTAAAAGCATTGTGATCACATATGTTGTGTTTCCCAACAAAGCATGCAGCAAGTATTCAAAAACAATGGAAACAAGAAAGGTAACGAAAAAAATATGTCACTTTCCTTTTACTTTTTGTGTAATTTATTGTAATATGAGGTTTTTAAAATATACCAATAAAATACTCAAAAATGGAAAAGAAATACACAAATACATTCTTTATTTTAATTTCAAGTCAAAATTTTCATACCATTTTTTTCTTATTGTGTAGACCTCAAATAACATCAAAATAACTAGACTACTAGGCCCTACTTGTAACTGAATTATCAGTTTTGGATGGTCTGACCCTTTACAAATCCACAGGAGGTTGACAAGGCTTTCACAACAAAATAACTAAACTGCAACATTAAACTCACGTCAAGAAGGTAAACAATGCCCTAAGGCTAATAATAGAATAGTATCTGCTATACAACAACGTCATCATTTATGGCAATATGTTTCTAAAGCAGCAAACTGCACAAAGTGTTCTTTGGAACAATTCAGGGATGTGTTTTTTACACAACTTAAGCCAACTATGATAAGTAAATGGGAGTTGTCAAATGCCATGTCTGGCCTAAACCTTTGTCCAGAACTTTCCATCCTAACATCAACTTGGCAGAAATATTCAATCTATTTTCAAGAATACTTGTGCATGATGTCAGGCTTGAAAGAGCACTATAGTCAGAAATATTTTAATTTAAAAATCATGTTTTCATTTATTACAGATCACCACTTTGCTTTCTTTAAAATACAAACAAAACAGCTATGATCATACATCTTTGTTTTACAGACAATCGTCATGCCAGTATCCTTTTACATTTCACATTATCCAAAATACCTGGATTCCACCACCCATGAAAAAAAACATGTGCCTTCAAACCCTTGGCATGGTGTGCCAGATAGTACAGTCCACTGAAAAATATACATAGTCAACCCATTCGGGGAAATACAATATTACAGCTGAAATGAAATCCTTCTGTCAATCAGTGCACAGCTTAATTTTGCTATGTAGCACTGTCATGAAAGGAGACACAGCTCTTTCCAGGTCTGCACTTAGCAACACCAGAACTGAGAGCTCAGACTATTTAGGTCTAGACATCAAAGCAGTACTATATTTATCAAATCATGTAATCCTTTTGTGCTTACTGATCTTTACAGTGATTACAGAAACACACTTTGGAAGGATTCATTATGTATAATATGAGACAGTTGACAGCTGTTTTTTACAGAAAACTAAAAACTACTGTAAGCCCCATTTATACCTGATACACATAAATACATATAACCTTGTACAATCATATAACCAGGTTTCTCTCTGGGGATATGGCTGTATTTACAGTAATGGGCAACAGAGTGGCTTGGTGGTTACAGTACTAGGATTCCCGCTTCAAATCCTGGTCAGGACACTATCTGCATGGAGTTTATATGATGCTCCTGTGTTTTCGTGGGTTTTCTCTGGGTAATCCAATTTCCTCCCTCACTCTAAAGACATGCTGATAGGTTATTTGGCTCCTGTTTAAATTCACCCTAGTATGTGTGTGTGTGTGCATAAACCTAACACCTGCAGATTTTTATGTCCAGTCCAGGGTGTTGTTGTCTAGGTTTACTGAAAAGGGATATGATGCTCACACCTTAGAAGACTTACTACAGACAGTTGGCAGGTATGGATAGGGAAGATTTACTTGAGACTAAACCTAAGGACCCTCCTAAGGATGATTTCTGCCCCATTCATTTCCACATTTTCTATACAACATTTTCAAATTAAAAAGATAGTTAAAAAGGATTGGGGAATTTTGAGAAATGATCCTGTTCTCAACCCTGTTCTACCTGCTCAGCCCCAGGTGATGCTTAGGAAGGCCCCAACTCTAAGGGATAAGTTAACACCAAACATAGTGAGCCCCCCTACTAGAACCTAATTTTTTATGGACATGAAAGGTTTCTTTCCTTGCAGAAAGTACATTATTTGTAGAGAAACCAGAACTACCACACTAAAATGCACGTCATTTCATTCCAACACTACACATAAAACGCATCAAATAAACACTGCATCAAATAAAAACTTGTAACACTGCATATGTTGTATGCATGTTGGAATGCCATTGTCGGAAGCAATACATAGGGAGAACCATTAGACGTCTCCGTGACCGTCTAAGGGAGCATGTATACAACATAAAAAGAGGATTTAGGGATCACCATTTATCGGCCCACTTTAGGAGATTTTATAGAAGGGATGTGAGCTTACTTAAGTTCATTTCTCTTTATGTAGTGGAACATCACTGGAGAGGTAGCAATAAGAAAAAGGAGGTTTCCAGGAAGGAAACAGAATGGGTACATGTGACAGACTGTTTGGTACCGAAAGGTCTCAATGTAGACCTAGATATTAACTGCTTTTTGGATAACAGTTAGTACTGGTATTTCAGACCATTGGTTCTATGGGGTTTTTCCCTTTCCAACCTAACCTTAGTGTAGCACCCTCCTAGGTAGGTACTAGGTAGGTAAAAGCCTAGTGTCTTCATCTGCTTATCAGGGGAGCCTGATTGTTAGTTAGGCCTGTTGCGTGTGTCCATGTGTGATTCATCTGGCCTGAGGGAGTGTCCCCACTGTATCCAATAGGGGAGCCTGTTGGACAGTGGAGGAAACCCAGCCAGTGATACACAGGCTTTTGTATCTGTCCCAGTGGGTTGTCACAAACAGTGGTGCATCCTGGGATATGTTAAAAATAGAGTCTGAATGGACTTATAGTTTAAACTGTACAAAGTCTGCAGTCCTTGTACCCACATGAATTATTTTGCTATGAGTGACAGTCTCACAGACACACATAAACCATAATAAACATGAAAAGGATTTATTTACTAAAATAAAACAGTCAGGGAGCAAATTTGTTGCCTAAACTGACCTTTAAGGAAGGAGCATGTTTAAAATGTTTGCAATGTAAACAGCAAAAAGCAACTGCTGAGGAAATACAAACTTTAAGCAGAACACAACATAACACATACAGTATAGTGCAGGTGTTAGGTCTATGTAACATTCTACATAGTATATAGAGTGTAGTGGTCAGGATAATGGGGTTAACTAATAGAGATGTCGCGAACATAAAATTTTATGTTCGCGAACGGCGAACACGAACTTCCGCAAATGTTCGCGAACGGGCGAACCGGACGAACCTCCATAGACTTCAATAGGCAGGCGAATTTTAAAACCCACAGGGACTCTTTCTGGCAACAATAGTAATGGAAAAGTTGTTTTAAGGGGACTAACACCTGGACTGTGGCATGCCGGAGGGGGATCCATGGCATGGAAAATTACGTAGTTGACGCAGAGTCGGGTTTTAATCCATAAAGGGCATAAATCACCTAACATTCCTAAATTGTTTGGAATAACGTGCTTTAAAACATCCAGTGTGTGAATACGATCAGGTATGATGTTGTATTGATCAGGTAGTGTAAGGGTTACGCCCGCTTCACAGTGACAGACCAAACTCTGACAGACCAAACTCCCCTTTTAACGCACTGCAAACAACCGCAAACAGTCCATTTGCAGTGGGCACAGTACAGTCTGTGGGCCTGACACTCACTGGCAGGCAACTGCAATTATATTACAGAGGAAAAATTAAATATATAAATATCACTACTTGTACTAAATTAATAGACAATGTTGTAATCCACTGCGCTTTAGGAAATACAGGAACTGGCCTTTTCATTCGAATTTCAGTAGCGCAGGGATGGTGATAACCTCTTACCAAATAAATAGGATGATAACATATACCAAACTATATAAATCAGATGTGATAAATATAAGCATAAAATCATAAATACATAAAAGCATGAAATCACATCAATAGGAGTCCATAAAGTCTATTGGTATAAAGTACATAGAGCAATGAAAGTGCAAACATGAAGGATCACAGGTGCGACTTATGGGGACCACCCTTGCTTGCCACCACCACACAGTGCCGGGAGAAGTATCTGAAATTCAGACTCACCAGACGCCTATGCCTAACCACTCTCATGGACTAGCCAACAACAGCATATAGTAAAATCAGGTTTCCTCCAGATCTCTGATTTGTGCTGCAAAGACTCCTCTGGAAGATTTCCTGGTAAATTTATAGTGCACTATAGTCCATGAGAGTGGTTAGGCATAGGCGTCTGGTGAGTCTGAATTTCAGATACTTCTCCCAGCACTGTGTGGTGGGGGCAAGCAAGGGTGGTCCCCATAAGTCGCACCTGTGATCCTTCATGTTTGCACTTTCATTGCTCTATGCACTTTATACCTATGGACTTTATGGACTCCTATTGATGTGATTTCATGCTTTTATGTATTTATGATTTTATGCTTATATTTATCACAGCTGATTCATATATTTTGGTATATGTTATCATCCTATTTATTTGGTAAGAGGTTATCACCATCCCTGCGCTACTGAAATTCGAATGAAAGAGCCCGTTCCTGTTTTTTCTGGATGAATTTTATTTTTTATTATAGGAAAAATTAAATTAATTTTTTATCTGCAAGGTGCTGTGCCACCCTATATGAGTGTTGGGCAGTGGGCACAGTGCAGTCTGTGGACCTGACACTCACTGGCACTGGCAGGCAACTGTAATTACATTACAGAGGAAAAATTAAATGAATGTTTTATCTGCAAGGTGCTGTGCCACCCTATATGAGTGGTGGGTAGTGGGCACAGTACAGTCTGTGGGCCTGACACTCACTGGCAGGCAACTGCAATTATATTACAGAGAAAAAATGAAATCATTTTTTTATCTGCAAGGTGCTGTGCCACCCTAAATGAGTGGTGGGCAGTGGGCACAGTACAGTCTGTGGACCTGACACTCATAGGCAGGCAACTGCAATTATATTAAAGGGTAAAAATTAAATGACTTTTTTATCTGCAAGGTATATGAATGGTGGGCACTGGCAGTGGGCACAGTTCAGTCAGTGGGCCTGACACACACTGGCAGGCAACTGCAATTATATTAAAGGGTAAAAATGAAATGACTTTTTTATCTGCAAGGTACTGTGCCACCCGATGAGTGGTGTTCACACAGTACAGTCTGTATATATATAGAAAAAAAATAAATAAAAGCAGACTGATATACCAGCCCTAAAAAGGGCTTTTTGGGGTGCTGTCAGGATGCTGTCCTTACAGCAGGAGTGGACACAGAACACTGGCCTAGCTAATGATTTCCCTATTAATTCAGCAGCAACAGCAGCACTCTCCCTGCTCTAACTAACTCTGCAGCTTCAGAATGAATCTAAGATGGATGCTGCCCTTGCTTTTTTATAGGAGGCGGGAGGGTCTGGGAGGGAGGGTATGCTGATTGGCTGGGATGTGCCTGCTGACTGTGAGGTACAGGGTCAAAGTTTGCTCAATGATGATGTATAGGGGGCGGACCGAACATTGCATATGTTCGCTCGCCGAGGCGAACGCGAACATGCTATGTTCGCCGGGAACTGTTCGCCGGCGAATAGTTCAGAACATCTCTATTAACTAACAGCAAATAAAATACGGTAAAATAACACATGCGATAAATCAGTTGTGAAAGTTCAATTCGCTAATAATTTAGTGTTAAATAACGAAAGCTGTATTTTTTTGATTGTTCGGTAACTACCGCATTTTTTCATGCGGTAATTTATTGCATGTGTCAAGAGTTAAGGGATGTTTAAGGTCATTTGCTTAAAATATTTAACTTTTTAATATGTTTATTTTTCTTTTTTAAAAAACATTTTTTTAATCTCACATTTTTTACAGTAATCTGTATTTGAAGGTAGAACAACTTTCTCAAATCTCTCCTGATGTTTGGTAATCCAGGCTCCTTTACTAAATCCATATAAAATGTGTTTTTATGTAAATGTATGGCCTACTAGAGTTGTTGAAAGTGCTCTATTCTATGTTTTTGGCACAATTTCAGCCAATGTTAGCATTTATTTGCACTGCACATCATGCCTTTTTGATTTAATAAAAAAAAGATAAAAAATACTTGTGTACTCATGATGTATAATGCCACATTTTTGTGTGCCCACTGCTGGTGGAATAGTGTCAACTTTCTGTGGGTGGAATTAGGCCACTTTTTATGGGTCTTCTGTGGGTTGAATTAGGCTCTCGGTGGGTGGAATGCCCCTTTCTGAGAGTTTGAATAGGCCCCTCCTTCTGGTACTGCACTGGTTACTGCCACCAAAAAGGGGGTGTTAAATATCACACCTTTTTTTTGTCCCTGTTTCATTAGCGAATTGGACTTGGACAGATTACCGCACAATTTTTTGCGATAGTTACCAACATTTTTTTTATTATTATTATTTTCTGCAAAATCTTTATTTTTTTAAATGAATTTGACTTTATTTTCCGCATGCAATAATTTATGCAAATGAGTAACATGATACCCTTACCGCATGCACTAAAGCTTAGTGAATTGACCCCTATGTGATGTGCAACATAGTTTTCAGAGTGCAGGAGTCAATAGTATCCATGTTAGGGCCCCTAACATCACTGGTCAGTGGGAGGAAAAATGGAGGTGGGAGGGAAACCCTGGCATAAGCAGGGGCATTAACAGTCTGGCATTAGTTGTTCCTGGGAGGAATAATGGCCCATATTGGTGGTGAGTGAGAAGAAAAATGCGCTGACGCCAGTGGTCAGGAAAACACACGGGGTTGGTAGTTAGTGGGAGGGTAAATGCTTTTATCATCTTTTTAAGAAGAATGACCCAAAATTAGTGAAGTTGAAGGGGTGTCGATGGGGTGTGGGGCAGCCACCCTTAAGGGTTTGCTATGTATTTTGGGGAACTTTTGGAGGGCTTTGTGCTATTTCTTTTTTTAAAGAAGCCAGCAGAGAAATTACATTTTCTGGCAATTTGAAACACGTTTTTCATTTGCAAATGTCAGTGCTGCTGCATCACTTTCTGTATATCACAGAGATGCATCCTTTCTCAGGCAAGTTTAAGGCAGCCCTAGGCATGTTATTTAAGGACATTTGGCATTTTCAATGTTTTACTTTATTCCTTTTAAAAATAACTGCTCCTGGCAAAGTGAAACTTTTAAAGAATTTGTTTTATTACTGGTACATTTTACCCAGGGCAATGCCAGCTCCCATGCCCAGAAAAATGGGAATTTTTGATTTGACAGATTCAACTCCTATTGATTTCTGTGGGGTTGGGGTTCGGCATATGAACTTTTCTTAAGTTTGCCGAACCCTGCTCAAACCAAATTCAGGACAGTTTGGCTCATCCCTAATGTAAACCAATTGTTTACTATTCCAAGTTTGTGCTCATTTTCTTTAGTAAACCTTTAATAAATAATCCTTTTAGTATCAAGTGATGGTAAAAGTATCATTACTAAATCTTAAGAGTTTTAGAATAAACAACAAACATCAACATCTATGTTGTTGATTAGCTGTTTCGCTCAAACACATTTAAAGTACAATTATTGAAGTCTAGCTTGAAGAATTCTAAAAACATATTATTTTGCGCTCCTTCCAAGATTACTATAATTTGTTTGTATTAGAAAAAGGAAATGCCAGGAACTCTTAGTTCAAGAAAAATACATTTTACAACACTGAAACCAGCATTATAAATGTTAAAAGTTCTTATTACAATTCCTGCAGCAAAATCCTTTGTCTCTGTAACCATAGACCCAACACTGCTGTGATATATATTCCACATGTTCACTGATATCTGAGCTGTAGAAACAGCTGGCCCAGTAAAAATGAAATAATTAAAAACACAATCACCACTCAAACAGCCTTCAAATGCTTGAAAACATGAATAAAAAGTAAACATACTTAGAATATCCAAACAAATGGGATTCTGAGCTGAAAGATAAATGTAACATTGGTGTTTTTAATTCACGTTATATACATTGCGATGCTACTACTTGTACGTATATCCATGCTGGGCTACGTTTAATCTTCTTTAAAAATTTCAGAACGTTTTTTACAGTATCAGGCTATTGGAGCATTTATGTATATTTTGGAGAAATCTCCATGATGACCCTGTGAGGAGAGAAAGTGGTGAGTCAACTGGAGGCAAATCAGAAGGAGCACACCTTGTGCAATTCTGAAGCTTGAAGGAGGATACACTAAGAGGCTTGGTCTGGCTCATCCATCCATTTGGCATTTTTTGCTGTTGGAGCCCATATTTATGGCAACATGAGTTGGTGGGTGCAAATCCCTAGGTTGGCAGTGGCTCACACTGTTTGGATCAAGTCAAGGCGGTAAACAGAAACATATGAAGATAGAGTGAGGCTTATGCATAAAGAGTTAAAGATTCTGTGGATTGTGTTTGGCTAAATGGACACTTTGTCATATTATCTACACTGGAACAGTTATTTTTAGTACATTTTTACACTAAATGACATCTGGGATGTTTTATGTACTGAAATTCTTTGAATTATTTATTCATTTATTCATGCATATCTAAGATATTGTAATATTATTTTATCCTATAACTTATATATCAATGCCATACAGGGTGTAGATTCATGCACTGAAGACATCCATTCATTTAGTTTGGGTGGTATTTTAGTAATTTAATATTTTTTTACATGTATATTTCTTTATACACTTTTTTTGGCATTATTTAAGTAATATACATTGTAAGAATAAGGGATAGCCTTAAAAATGCCCCTGTTGAGGGGTTGTTATTAAGGCAGCTCTCAAATTACATATAATATTTGACTTTAGGGCTTTGTTCATTATTAGTTATTAGTTTATTAGTTTATTTTTTATCAATTATCAAAAGGAAGTAAAACAAAAGAGTAATCCAAATCAAATCAATATTTGGCGTGGCCACCCTTTGCCTTCAAAACAGCATCAATTCTCCAAGGTACACTTGCACACAGATTTTGAAGGAACTCGGTAGGTTGTTCCAAACATCTTGGAAAACTAACCACAAATCTTCTGTCAATGTAGGCTGCTTCAAATCCTTCGGTCATTTAATATAATTCCAGACAGACTCAATGACGCTGAGATCAGGGCTTTCTGGGGGAGAAAACCATCAATTCCCGGGACTCCTTATTGATGGTTCTATCTCTGAAGAGATGGAACCATTTCTGAAGATGCTTCTTAATGACATTGGCTGCATGTTTGGGGTTGTTGTCCTGCTGTAGAATTAATTTGCAGCCAATCACACACCTCCCTGAATGTTCGGCATGAAGGCTAAGTATCTGCCTGTATTTCTCAGCACTGAGAACACCATTGATCCTAACCAAATCTCCAACTCCATTTGCAGAAATGCAGCTCCAAACTTGCAAAGAACCTCCACTATGCTTCACTGTTGCCTGCAGAAACTCATTATTGTACCACTTTCCAGCCCTTTGGCAAACAAGCTGCCTCCTGCTACAACCAAATATTTCAAATTTTGACTCAACAGTTCAGAGCACCTGCTAATTTTCTGCAACCCAGTTCCTATGTTCTGGTGTATAGTTGAATTGCTTAGCTTTCTTTCCATGTTGGAGGAACGGCTTGTGAATGCAGTTCTTCCATAAAAAAAACACTTCTCTGGACACGACAAAAAGTCAAAAGGAGACACAAGCGTACAGCCGCCCTCGCATAATATAGTTTCTATTGAAGACATCAAACAAAACTTTAATAGTGGATGCACTCACATGATCCTGGATGGTTCAGGGCATGTGCAATAGCTTATTCCTTTCTGCTCTCCTGGATGACCCATTCAAGCTTGTACAGAGCTTGATCGCTGCTCCTAATACACCCGATGGCGGGACAGAGCAACAGTACACACCCACATCCGTAGCTATGACAATGTGTTTCAGAGGCGTGGCCTCCTTCTTCAGGTCAAGCCCACACCAATGCCCAACCTCATTATATCTGCCCCTCTTCTTAAAGGGGCCATACCAGAAGAGGTTCAATCACATTGGAAACGGTATAAAAAGGCTAAAAAGCTACCTTAACGGCAATCAAAATACATTATGGTATGATAATGAATTGACACATTTTAAAAAACATATTGAGTGATTATTTAAAAGCCATTTTAACCACTTAAGCCCCGGAAGATTTGGCTGCTCAAAGACCAGGCCCTATTTTGCGATTCGGCACTGCATGAATTTAATGGACAATTGCGTGGTCGTGCAACGCTGTAACAAAACAAATTTGACGTCCTTTTTTCCCCACAAATAGAGCTTTCTTTTGGTGGTATTTGATCACCTGTGCAATTTTTATTTTTTGCGCTATAAACAAAAAAATAGCGACAATTTTGAAAAAATAACAATATTTTTCAAATTTTTTTATATGAAATTCTCAAAATAAAAAATGTAAAAATCAAAATTTAACATTTTAGGCCAATTTGTTTTCTGCTACAGGTGGCTGAGCGAGTGACGTACCCCTACGTCACTTTGCCCAGCAGCGGCTGCCTGCCGCAGTATATTTGTGGTGGGCGGTCGTCATGTGGTTAAAGAAACCTTTTTTTTTTTTTAAGAAAAAAAAAGGTTAAAAATTTAATTCTAAAAAGTTTTGTTTGATATCGTCAATAAAAACTATATTATGCGAGGGCGGCTGTGCGCTTGTGTCTCCTTTTGATTTCTGTACAAAACCTTTGTCTGCCACTCAGTGGACTCAAGGAGAGCTGCAATGATGTACATGCCCTGAACCATCCAGGATCATGTGAATGCCTGCAATATTAAAGTTTTGTTTGATGTCTTCAATAAAAACTATATTATGCGAGGGCGGCTGTGCGCTTGTGTCTCCTTTTGACTTTTTGTACAGATCGTTTGTCCGCCACCCAGTGGAATCAAGGAGAGCTGCAATGACCTGGCATTTGAAAAGTGAATCTCTTTTCCAAAAAAGACTACCTACCAGCCAGCTTTGAAGTGTATATTTGGTTAACACATGAATTGGTGAAAAATATCTTTCTCTGGACAGTAGGTGGGTGTACTTGGGTCCCACTGGTTTCAGCCCGCTCTGTGCTGGACACTGTTGGACATCTTCTGTTGTTGAAGGGAAGTAAGCATGATGTGTCTTTCAACTGTTGCTTTAAGTTTCCTTGGCCGACCACTGCATCTACGGTCCTTAGAATTGCCTGTTTCTTTTTTCATCAAAAGAGGTTGAACAGCACATCCTAAAGCCTAGTACACACGCAACGATTATCGGCCGACCGATCATCCGTCTTTTGTCCAGAGTGGTGTTTTGTTGGTTGGAATGTGCCTAGACTGCACACAAATTTTCTCGCCCAACACAATTCTACTTCAGAAGTGATGTCATGTGTTGGTTTGCTTTCTTTGTGTTCTTTCTTCACTGAGCATGCCCAGTCTTGCTCATTAGATTTTTCCCTGTCGAAATCTGTACTGACTGCACAAAAATCACCCGTGTTTTGACGGCAGACAAAAATTTTATAGCCTGCACACCAGATTTTTTTTGGCCGAAAGTCGGAGTCGGTTGTCGGAAGCATCATACTAACAAGCCGAAAATCGGCAGATCGGTCGTCGGACGAAAATTCCCTGCCGATTTTCGACGCGTGTGTACGAGGCTTAAAACCCCAGTCTGCTTTGATATCTTTGCCTGGGAGAGACCTTGAGGATTCAATATAACCTCCTTGTGTCTTATTGCTGTGCTAAGTCTTGCCATGGTGTATGACCTGTGACATGAAACTGTCTTCCACAACCTCACCTTAATAGCAGAACATGGTGTTCCTCAGCTAGTCTTAAGCCTCCTCCACAGCTGTTTCTGTGTCAAGCAATGACTGTGTTTCAACTGACATATGAAATTGATGTTTATTAACACCTGCTTGGCATATTTGGTTAATCTTACACCTGCCTCTAATCTTACAAAATCCCTGAATTTGTGCAAGTGTAAGAATTGATGCTGGTTTCAAGCCAAAAGGTAATTACACCAATATTGATTTAATTTGGATTTTCTTATTCACTTTGTATTTTGTAAATTAATAAAAATAAGCAATTGAAAAATATATTTTTGAAAGCATTCTTACTTTACAGCATTTCTTCACACCTGCCTAAAACTGTTGCACTACTGCTGCTACTACTACTACTATTACAATACTGCTGGAAAAAAGCTGGGGAATGAGAAGTGCTTGACAGTAAAGTAAAAAAAATAATAAATCCTGAGTTTCTGTACAGTTAATGTAATCTAAATGTAGTAGGCTACTAAAGGTCTGCTAACAAACGTTATTGTGTGTTGCATTAAGGCAGCTCATTCATTTAGATTTTTCTGCCAATGTTCTCCAGTGCACCAAAACTAGAACTGGCCTTTTTCCCCCATAGTGCATTAGAATGCACAGTAATTGGTTACCATACTTTGCAGTCTGGTACCCAGACACAGCAGTTCCCACCAGGGCCCACCATTGGAACCTTAGTGTTTACAAAGGAAGTGATGTGACAAACGAGCAGGGCCATCTAAATCCTCCTGTATTGAATTGTAACTGTATTGTCTTCTCTCATGTTGTAAAACGCTGCGCAAATTGTGGGCGCTATATAAATCCTGTATAATAATAATAATAATAATAATAATAATACATGTCACAGAACTACCTATCTATGGCTACTAAAGCAAAGCTGTTCCAGTCAGCAATAAGTCACAACTGGAAGTGATCTGTTGCTCCAATGTTTCATAGGAAGCTGGATCAGAACTCTCCCGATCTGATCCAGACCCCCAATTAGACAAAAGAGGTCACTTAAAAATAAAATAAAAAAATTCCCTGTTTGTGTTCCAGCAGCTACTTTGGCTTTTGTGGATGACATGTACATTTACTATGTGAGCGTAAAACATTTTAGCAAGTGTCACGTCAGTCAGACTTTTAGTGATCAAAACTGTAAAAATGTCCCTATCATGCAAATCATTCTAGTTTGCATCCACACAAGCATAATTTTATCTTATGTTATTATGCCAACAATTTACGCAAACACAATATTTTTCCTGCGTGTATCACAATGTTGGGTCAAAAGGGGAAACAGCTCCCCTAAATTAAAACATTCTGCTGCACTGTGGTTCTATTTTTTGTGTGTATTTGGCCCATTGATTTTTGGATCTAGGCTGATACGCTGTGTCCGGTCATAGCAATGGCCTTCATACTTGTCTGATCACAGGCCTTTTTTGAACCACATGCACATTTAAGAAGTGGTCAGAGTCATATTTAATTTTGATCTCATGGCTGCTGTTCTGTATGACCTTCTTGTGCATTATAATTTAGAAAATAAATAATCAATGAGACCTTATGTGCATAACCCTTCCCCAGGACTCCAATACTCTCACCTCACCTCAATTTACATTAGATCTCATGCACTCTCCCTTTAACAGGGTCTCATATAGACATGTGCAATTTGTTTTAGTTTTGTTTTTTCAGACACTCGGATGTATCTGAATTTCCAAATAACAAAAGTAACAAATTTTGTTAAAATTACTTTTGTTCTGCTTATTCATTTTCTAACGAATTCCAAATTTTCAGAACGATTTGAATTTGAATCGGTTGAAAATGTATCAACAAATCCAAAATCTGTTTGTAGAGTAGCTGGTTGTTAAGGAATGGGCCGGAAAGATGGCCGCCGTGTCCTTAACAACCAATTACATGCTCAAAGCACCTTGCCCCATGGCCAGGGTTGTGGGGGTCTGCGGGCAGGGGACTTATCGGAATTTGGAAAACCCCTTTAAGAAGGGGGCTCCCAGATCCTGGCGTCCCCATGTCAGTGAGAATAGGGTACATTGTATTTGAAATTCGAATTGTTTTGAAAATTTGGAATTTGTTAGAAAAAGAATAAACAAAGCTAAACAAAACCAAAATGAAACAAAACGATTTTTGAAATGAATCCATGAAACCAAATCGAATATATCTAAACATTTTTTTTCATTCTGTGCATATCTAGTCTCACAAGGGAGAAATTATGTTACTCTCTTCTGTATCCAGATGTCTTTCAATCTGTCTCCATCCTCCACAATTCGTAAGTTAATATTCATGCAAAACTCAAAAAAGAAAGGGAATATAGTTAATATTCCTGGCTATGGCTAGGAAAGTGGTGGTGTCTGTCTCTATGTAAGAAGTGATCTCAAAGCGAGTTTGAATGAGGACCTAGTTGATGGGGAGTGTGATGGGGCTGACGCATTATCAGTGGAGCTGCACAAGGGTGTGCGTACTACAAAGGTAATCATTGGAGATTGTTATAGGCCACCCAATGTTAATGAGGAGTTGCAGACCCAGCTCCTTGCACAGATAGAAAGGGTTGCAAGGGCTGGGACAGTAGTATTAATAGGGGATTTTAAATAATTAAGAAATTGGCTGGATTTATGGTACTGCAGGCACAGTTAAAGGGCAAAAATGTATAAACCTATTAAGACAATTTTATGTTCCAGTTCATAGAGGCCCCGATTAGGAATAATGATCTGCTGGACCTAATAATCTCATATAAAAGAACATCTGGTAGCAGTGGCCATAACATAATTTCATTTAGCTTTAAGGAAAAAACACATACCAGAAAGATGAACACACTTAGCTTTAGGAGAGCTAATTTTCCAAGGATGAGGGCTGCTCTCCAAGACTTAGACTGTGAGGGTATATTGGCATTGATGAACACAGAACAGAAATGGGAATTCTTCAAAAAGACTATATGTGAACTCACCGCAAAATATATTCCCATGGGCGATTAGGCTAAAAATAAAACCAATGTGGCTCACCTCCACAGTTAAAAAAGCTACAGATAATAAGAAAAGAGCTTTTAAAAAAATATAAAAATGAAGGAACACTATTATCGTTTAAATGTTTCAAAGAATATAACAGAATATGTAAAAAGGAAATTGGGGACGCTAAAATTCAAAACGAAATAACAGATTGCAAAAGATAGTAGGATAAACCCTCAAAAATTCTTTAAATATATTAATAGTAAAAAGGTCAGATCTGAGCATGTGGGCCCTTTACAAAATAATCTAGAGTTGGTGAGTGGGGACTAAGAGAAGGCAAATTTATTAAATAGCTTCTTCAGCTCGGTGTATACAAAGGTGCATGGGGGAGTTCATGTCTATAATGTGGATAGCATTAACACAGCCCCAAATGATTCACAATGGCTCAAAATTGATATGGTCCAGAAATATTTAGACAGCATAAATGTGAATAAAGCACCTGAGCCAGGTGGCATACACCCAGGGATCCTAAAGGATCCTCTGCCATTTCAAAGCCATTGTTTATAATTTTTAGGGACTCTTTAATGACTGGAATAGTACCACTGGATTGGCATAAGGCCAATGTGGTGCCTACATTGAAAAAGGGATCAAAGTCTTTACCCAGTAACTATAGAGCTGTTAATTTCTATAGTCGGGAAGATACTGGAGAGTTTAATAAAAGACCACATAGATGAGTTGGAAAACTTGCTGCAAAAGTATATTTTAGGCAATAGACGGCATGGATTCATGAAAAATAACAGAGAGAAAACAGGCGCCTCTGAGTAAAGACTGTAAACATTTATTTGGCAAAGTTCTTTAAAAACTTACATAGGAGTAAGTAAAGGCAGTTATATGGATCATCCAGTGTCCTGGAACGGCATGGGGCAACTGCTATAGGTCAACTGTGCTCGCTGAGCTACGGTTCCAGTCCAGAAGGAAGTGTTGTGATGTGGGAGGCTGAGTCCAAGGCCTGGATCACAAGGTGAGCTGCAACGTTGCCGTCTGGGATCTCCCGGCATGCTTATGACGCGTTTCGGAGCATGCACACTGTGGTGGAATACCAGCGCGTGCTCCTTTCTCTAGCTAGACTGTGGGGAGTGGACTAGGCCAATTTATATGCTCTAAAGTAGTGCCATCTAGAGGAAATGCTAAAGACACTTCATAGGCAAGTATTGTATGCCATCTAGTGGAAGAATGCACGCACTGGTCCACCACGAGGCATACAAAATCAAAAACATGTGAGTGGTACCATCAAAAAGGTGCATGCTGGAGAAAATCTAAACTGAATATGATTAAGCGGGAAAAAATAAAAAATAAATTGGTGATGAAAATAAATATGAGAATATATATATATATATATATATATATATTGTAAGGGATTACTCATTGGTAGGCGTATGGGTGACCCCTTTGGGGGTGCGTTTTCACAGAGAGATAGCCGAGCAGAGGTTGAGAGACAATGTCGCTTTCAGAGCAACATTCTGTTCCTGCGACTCCTGCAGGTCTATTTTTGTAGCTCCCAAAGACTGAAGACTTTTTTCCAGCTGATTACGCAACTCCAACATATCAGCCATACTTTGCTTCTGCAAAGTCTGAATTTCACTTTCCTTTTCCATGAGGATGGTATCTTTCTCCTTTATAGTGTCTTGACATTTTTGCAACTCGACCAAAAGAAGAGCAGTGGATTCTTCCCACTGTAACACATGAGACTTGAGTAGTTCATTCATTTCCTGCAAGTTTCTATGCTCCATTTTAAGCAATTCCAAGGCTTGTTCCTTTTCTTCCATTTTCCGTTGCAAGGCATCCAACTCAGCCCTGCACACATACTCGGTTTCCTCCAAACCGATGGCCTCCATTGGCTGCTGGCGTCTCTGTTTCCAGCCTGCCATGCTCTCTTGGTGAGCCGCAAAGCTCCGTTGTTTCAGCATCTCCCCCATTTTGGGTTTACTTTTCATCTGAGCACACTGCGTCTCCATAGCAGTTTCATCAGTGTTGCTAGGGACAACACCCTTCCTCTTTAGTAGACTCTCTTTAGGCATGGATGGGGCTGGTTCAGACGGTAACATCCCCTCCATCCATAGAATCCGGTCTCTCATTTCATCTATCTTTGCATTCTTCAGGCGTTTTGAACGCCCCATCTTCAATAACTCCACAAACAAATTTTTCACAGTCCAGCAAAAATTTTTCAGACCACTGTCTCTTTAACACATGTAGTTTTTCTCTCTCTTGCAGGATCTCTTTTCCTGCACACACAGTTTGTGCAGTCACTTGCACCAGACACAACAAAGTTCATCAAATAATTTTGAGACCGCTGTCTCTTTAAAACACTTTTTTTTTTCTGTCAGGATCTTCTCTCTGCACACATAGATTGTGCAATCTCATGCAATCTCATGCACCAGATAAAGTTCATCAAACATTTGCACTTCCTTGCAGGGATCTCTGCTTATGCCCACTGCATACCTCCACCATATGTAAGGGATTACTCATTGGTAGGCGTATGGGTGACCCCTTTGGGGGTGCGTTTTCACAGAGAGATAGCCGAGCAGAGGTTGAAAACAAGACTGATTTATTCATGCAATTTACTTAACACAATTGCAAGCATCAAAACAGCCAAAATAAAATAAAAGACAAAATAAATCCTTGCCTCTGTGGGCGGCTACCTTCTCACGCTGGAACCTACCTAAGAAGTCTTTCCAACCTACTGTTGGGCCGACACTGCTGATCCTACAGCAGACACTCAAATGTCCATTTGTTTGCTTTTCACACAGCACAAACATTGTCCATTGAACATGTCCCTTTGTTTTCTTTCACACAGCACATGTTCATTTATAACAGGATCCTTTACTCTTCAGATTCTTCATATTGAACACAGTTCATTTAACAGGTCCCTTTACTCTTCACACTCTTCACATGGAACACTTTGTCTTCTCACCTTTGAGACGTCTTCACTCGTGGTTACCCTCCTTAGCTTCACATCGCTTTAGGGGGTCTTCTCCCATGCTCACCAGCTTGTCGGGAGGCACACATCCGACTGTCCCCCTCTCCCAGCCCACACGGCGACAGGCGGCAGCAGTCCTTCTCCCATGCCCACACGGCGTCGGGAGGTACACGTATGTCTGTCCTCCTCTTCCCAGCTCACACAGCGACAGGAGGCAGCACTCAATAGATTTTCTCTGGACAAATTATAGAGTCCTTGATCTCCTCATTCTGAACAGCTGAATGGTTTTCAACTTCCTGCTGGCTCTCTCTGCAGCCAACACCCTATAGTATCAGTGAACTTTCAAAGCAGGTGGGAATGTGTCTCCTCTCAGTGACTACATTCCCAGATTTACCTGACTTCCTGTCACATACCCCCCCCTCTTGTTTCAACCCTAGGGTTGGGACACATATTTCCAGGCACGCATGTGTCAGGCACTGCTGACTCACTGATAAGCCTCCTATTATCCTCAAGCTTCCGGATGAAACTGTTTTGTCATCTTCATTGACAGATTTCTCATAAATGCCACACAGTTTGTCTCTCATCTCATATACACATTCTTCAACTGCATTTTTGGCATCATTTTGCTCCTTCTCGTTTCTGTCATCTTCATTGACAGCTTTCTCATAAATGTCAGACAGCTTGTCCCTCATAACCGTCTGTCCAATCCACCATGGAGGACCGTGATCCATAGGCAACTCAATTGGGCTAGTCTTAATGTCTTCAACATTCTTAAGACGCCTCTCTCTGCAATCCATAAATGTTTTCCACAAAACTTTGAGAACCTTTGCTTCACTAAGCTTTGTTCCAAGTAGGGACTCTTGACATCCCTCTGTGACTTGAGTTGCCTCTCCATACATCTGTACACAATCATTGACTTTTTGTTGTAAAAGGGAATGATCTTCCTTCTTGAGCTTTGCTTGCTCTAAGATGCTGTGCAGAGGATTTTCCAATTGAGACAACAGGCTGTCACACATTTCTTCAAAGTGACCCCTGTTCCTTTTCCCAGAGATATCAATATCATTCAAACATTTCATATTCATAGGCAGATCTGAAGCATTTGCACTCATCAACTTCTTAAACTTTTCGCCCTCCTGAGCGAGTCGCAGTAAAGGCCTACTATTTGATTTGATATTCAGTTTATATTTCTTGCCAAACTCTTCACAGAAGTAGCCAACCAGAACATCATCAACTTTCCTTCCACCAACATCGGGGTTAAAGGCAACAACACAGTTGAACCCAGCGATCTGGGTGGTATCCATTATAGACCTCCTCTCTGCATCAGTGAAGAAGCATGGAACTGCAACACATTCTTTTACAGGTTTCTTCAATGCACTTTCTGCTGAACTATTTGACCGCTCAAGGTCACCTAGTTCTTTTTCTCTATCTGAATTCCACATGGAATGCATCTCAAGATCATGATCAAACTTCTGCCACCCGTCTTTCACCAGTTCCATTTTGGAAACACTCCCTGAAAGGCACTTATTCATTTGCTTCACGTTTTCACCAACAGCCTTAGTTTTCTCCACTAGGTTTTCAGCCTGAACTGAGAAATCACCACATTTCTTACTCAGCTCCTTTGTTTGCTGAAGCTCTAATGATACATTTTCCAATGCTTGAAGTTTTTGAAGGAACGGTTTATTCCAAAGGGGTGATTCAAGCCACATGTCGTCACATTTCTGAGGCTCACTCAGGACAGACCCCAAAACACTGATCCTTTTAAAAACTGCATCAGGCACACTATCCCCTCTTTGGGACAGATCCTCTGTTGCCTGGAATTCCTCTTCCAGTTCCTGCAACGGAATCTTCATCTCTTCTACTTGCTGTTCTAAGGCTCGCTTAGACTTTTCTAGCTCCTGAACGCTTTTCACAACATCATCCTTGGAGCTGACCAATTCTTCCATTTCTGTACGCAGCTGTTTAACACTTTCTAGTTCAGCCTTACACTCTAGAGCTTCCTCCAAAGAGCGAGCCAAGAACAGGGCTTTGCTCTCGTTATCACGCACCTCCGTTTCTGCACGTGCGCGTTCTTCTGCATATTTTGCAGACACATTCTTCTCTTCACCAAGCATCTGATCAAACTTCTTTTTCACATCTTCAACACACTGTAATGAACCAACGCTTTCTTCCATGCGTTTTTTCATATCCGCTATCTGAGCTTGCAATGTTGCGACTTGCTCTGATAGGTTTTTCTTTACTTCCGCCTCCTCTTTTAATTGTTCCAGGAAGCCATTTTTCTCATCTTCCATTTGTTTGAGCTTTGTGCTAAAACTCAGCCTTTGACACTTCTCTTCCTGTAAGAGTTCCTGCGTGTCTTGCAGCTGCGATTCCAAGATAGAAAAATCTTCCGCAATTTCTCTAGATTTTCTGTCTGCTTGAGAAAGCTGATTTGTAACATTGTCCAACTCAACCTGCAGTCGGTTTGCCTTCTCTGACAGCTTAGCACACAATCGGTCACCTTCTGACACCTTGACTTGCGATTCCAGAAGCTGTGCCTCTACTTTTTCCCTCTTATGTTCACAATCTTCTTTTCCCTGCATAAGAGCTTTCACCTCATTGGCTAGCATCTGGGAATAAGAATGTAATTCTGCCACACAGGCTTCTTTCTCCTTTAACTGCTGCTGGAAACGTTGGGCTTTACCTTTCCAACTTTCACAGTCTGCACGTAATTCATCTACCACATTGCTCAAAGTGGTGAGCTCATACACAGTACTCAGTAATTTAGCCTCTCTTTCACTTTTCTCTTTGTCGCTGAGAGACAATGTCGCTTTCAGAGCAACATTCTGTTCCTGCGACTCCTGCAGGTCTATTTTTGTAGCTCCCAAAGACTGAAGACTTTTTTCCAGCTGATTACGCAACTCCAACATATCAGCCATACTTTGCTTCTGCAAAGTCTGAATTTCACTTTCCTTTTCCATGAGGATGGTATCTTTCTCCTTTATAGTGTCTTGACATTTTTGCAACTCGACCAAAAGAAGAGCAGTGGATTCTTCCCACTGTAACACATGAGACTTGAGTAGTTCATTCATTTCCTGCAAGTTTCTATGCTCCATTTTAAGCAATTCCAAGGCTTGTTCCTTTTCTTCCATTTTCCGTTGCAAGGCATCCAACTCAGCCCTGCACACATACTCGGTTTCCTCCAAACCGATGGCCTCCATTGGCTGCTGGCGTCTCTGTTTCCAGCCTGCCATGCTCTCTTGGTGAGCCGCAAAGCTCCGTTGTTTCAGCATCTCCCCCATTTTGGGTTTACTTTTCATCTGAGCACACTGCGTCTCCATAGCAGTTTCATCAGTGTTGCTAGGGACAACACCCTTCCTCTTTAGTAGACTCTCTTTAGGCATGGATGGGGCTGGTTCAGACGGTAACATCCCCTCCATCCATAGAATCCGGTCTCTCATTTCATCTATCTTTGCATTCTTCAGGCGTTTTGAACGCCCCATCTTCAATAACTCCACAAACAAATTTTTCACAGTCCAGCAAAAATTTTTCAGACCACTGTCTCTTTAACACATGTAGTTTTTCTCTCTCTTGCAGGATCTCTTTTCCTGCACACACAGTTTGTGCAGTCACTTGCACCAGACACAACAAAGTTCATCAAATAATTTTGAGACCGCTGTCTCTTTAAAACACTTTTTTTTTTTCTGTCAGGATCTTCTCTCTGCACACATAGATTGTGCAATCTCATGCAATCTCATGCACCAGATAAAGTTCATCAAACATTTGCACTTCCTTGCAGGGATCTCTGCTTATGCCCACTGCATACCTCCACCATATGTAAGGGATTACTCATTGGTAGGCGTATGGGTGACCCCTTTGGGGGTGCGTTTTCACAGAGAGATAGCCGAGCAGAGGTTGAAAACAAGACTGATTTATTCATGCAATTTACTTAACACAATTGCAAGCATCAAAACAGCCAAAATAAAATAAAAGACAAAATAAATCCTTGCCTCTGTGGGCGGCTACCTTCTCACGCTGGAACCTACCTAAGAAGTCTTTCCAACCTACTGTTGGGCCGACACTGCTGATCCTACAGCAGACACTCAAATGTCCATTTGTTTGCTTTTCACACAGCACAAACATTGTCCATTGAACATGTCCCTTTGTTTTCTTTCACACAGCACATGTTCATTTATAACAGGATCCTTTACTCTTCAGATTCTTCATATTGAACACAGTTCATTTAACAGGTCCCTTTACTCTTCACACTCTTCACATGGAACACTTTGTCTTCTCACCTTTGAGACGTCTTCACTCGTGGTTACCCTCCTTAGCTTCACATCGCTTTAGGGGGTCTTCTCCCATGCTCACCAGCTTGTCGGGAGGCACACATCCGACTGTCCCCCTCTCCCAGCCCACACGGCGACAGGCGGCAGCAGTCCTTCTCCCATGCCCACACGGCGTCGGGAGGTACACGTATGTCTGTCCTCCTCTTCCCAGCTCACACAGCGACAGGAGGCAGCACTCAATAGATTTTCTCTGGACAAATTATAGAGTCCTTGATCTCCTCATTCTGAACAGCTGAATGGTTTTCAACTTCCTGCTGGCTCTCTCTGCAGCCAACACCCTATAGTATCAGTGAACTTTCAAAGCAGGTGGGAATGTGTCTCCTCTCAGTGACTACATTCCCAGATTTACCTGACTTCCTGTCACAATATATATATATATTGTGACAGGAAGTCAGGTAAATCTGTGGGTGTTGTCACAGACAGGAGATACATTTCTGCCTTGTGTAGACAATTCACCAATTACTATAGGGTGTCGGCTGCAGAGGTAGCCAGAAAGGTGTAAGGACGTTGAAAAAGCTTCAGCTGTTCAGGATGAGGAAATTAAGGCCTCTATAAGTTATCCAGAAGAGGATGACTACTTTTGAAAATATCTCCTGGAGCTGAGAGCAGTGAGGAGAGCCGTGAGTAAAATGCCTCCTGGAGCTGAGAGCAGTGAGAAAAATGCCTCCTGGAGCTGAGAGCAGTGAGGAAAGCAGTCAGCTGAAAGACTTCTGAAGGTGAAGTGTTGGATGTTTTCTGTGTGCAAAGAAAACAAAGACTGTTGGTTTCCTGATGTATGACCAGCAGTGTCTGCCCAGCAGTAGGTTGGGACAGACACCATAGGTAGGTTCCTGTGTGAGAAGGTAGACGCCCCAAGTGGCCAGGGATTATTTTATTTTTGTTTTTTGAATTATGTTGTTTTGGATGCTTGCAAATGTTTGAAGAAAATTGGAAGAATAAACCATAGACTGTTGTTTACAACCACTCCTCGGCTGTCTCTCTGTGTAATGAACCCCGCTACCGAGCTAACCCCTCACAATATATATATATATATATATATATATATATATATATATATATAATTACATTAATGAATAAAATAAAAGTAAATATAAAAAAAGGGTATAGAAATTTGAATGAAATGTGTAAACTATAAATAAATGTACTAATGGATAGAGGAGGAGGGATGAGTAATCATAAGAAGGATGAATATCCATAAATTATAAATCAAGATGAAAAGATATGTCTGTACAGGGGGAATATAGATTTTTGAAAGAAATTAAACTTACAAATAAAGACTAGGATATTTAAAAAAAAAAACAAATAAAAAAAAAAAAATATATATATATATATATATAATAAATGTGGGTTATGAGGGATATTTGAAAAATGAAAATTGGAATCTGAATCCACAAAATATATTTTCCTTTTCTTTTCAGGAGGTTTAATATATAAGGGATGCCGCTAATCGGTATGAGGATAAATGTATATATAAGTGGGTGATAGAAGCCCACATATCTATGGATATACATGTAAACTTGGATAAGGACTTACCTACTATATACACTGATGTATATTTGTGTGAAAATCAGATGGAGAAGGAAGATGATCGGGGATACGGTTGTATTATTGAAATGTGATGGATGGAAGTGGAAATGAAAAATGTGACCCTAAAAGTGGAGTATAGGTGAGACGACAAGAGGGATCCCTAGTAAGAACGTAGTAGACTACTGGAAAGAGATTTGGTAAATGACAGGACAGGGTGTATGCATGACAAATTGTATGGTATAAAGAGCTATGTAAAAAAGGAAAAAACATGACATAGCCACTGCTAAACAGGTGTATATGTTGAAATAATAAATGGAATGGAAGAGATATGTATGGGTTGGCCTATCATGGTAGATGTATCCATTTTGTGGGCCTTGGTATAGTTGCTGGTGGCCTTTTATAGAATGGTGGATACTTCTAATTCTTCGTTAAACCTGTTAGGGGAGAGCGTGTTGAGGGAATATATCCAGAAGGTTTCACATTCACAGACCTTATGAAACCTTTCAGCTTCTGAGAAGTCTTTAGGCATTTGCTCTATTATTCATACCTCCAGACCTGTGGTGGATTTATTGTGGTGTGTTAAGAAATGGTGGGGGACACTGTGCTTGTCTTTTCCTAACTCTATTTTTCTCCGATGCTCACCGAATCTTTGTCGGAGAGGACGGATAATACGTCCTACATGAAATAGATTGCAAGGACAACTGAGGCAATAGACTACGTAGTCCGAGGAACAGTTGTAAAATTCATCTATATTGTATGTTTTGTTTTGGGTGGAGAATTGTTTCTTACAAAGGCACAGGTTTGTAACAAAGGCACAGGTTTTGCACAGTAGCTTTTTGCACTGGTACATGCCCTGCAGGGTTATGAGGCACATCCTAGGAGCAGGATCCCTTGCTTTGGATTTGAACTTACTGGGTGAAATTTTTTGAGATTGGAAGCTTTTCTGTATGTGACTCGGTGTGTGGAAGGGAGAACAGCTTGGATTCATGAATGACAGAAGTTGTCAGACAAATCTGAGTTCTTTTTACGAGGAGGCTGTGGACGTAGTATACGTGGATTTTGCAAAAGCGTTTGACACAGTTCCTCATATATGGCTGCTAATGTGTAAGGTTAAGCCTACAAAAAATCAGTTTGTAAATTAATAGAAAACTGTATAAAAGACCATATTCAGAGAGTAGTGGTTAATGATTCTGAATGGTCCAGGGCTGCTAATAGTGTACCCCAAGGTTTAGTGTTGGGACCTTTACTTTTTAATATATTCATAAAGGATATAGAGTCTGGGAATAAAAGTACCATTTCAGTCTTTGCAGATGACACCAATCTATACAGTGGAACAAAAACCTTACAGGGTGTCTCCAATTCACAAGCTGACCTCAATGCACTGTTTAATTGGACAACTATGTGGCAATTGAGAATTAGGCCTCATGCACATAGGGCATTTGAAAAAAAATGAGCTGCAAAGCCAGTTCTGATGCCAGGAAAAAGCAGCTGTAAAATTGTGCTTTTAGAAGCATTTCGTATTGGTGTAAATGCATGTTTTAGTCACGTTTAGCAGAGTTAGGGTTTAACAGCCTTTCTCTGCCTTCCTCTATTTTCCAACCTCAAATCCAATTACTACAGTGTAAAAACGTCTGACGTGGCCTAACGTTGTATGTGGCATTAAGCAGCCTTTAGCAGCGTCAGGCATTTTTACAGCCTAACGCTGCTGCTCCAGAGCGCGCTGGCCCTGGGTTTTTTTTTTTACAGCTTAAAAACGCTTATGCCACTTACAGCTCTAAAAGCCTGTGTGTGCATGAGGCCATAGAAAAACATGGAGGGACGTTTTTAAGGTGAAAAAAAAAAGGTCTGACGCTCCTAAAAGCAGCTGTAAAAACGCCCTGTGTGCATTAAGCCAAAATGTTGATAAAAGTAGTCATGTATTTGATTGCTAAGAATATATATGCATCATACATACAAGGGGGGGGTACAAACAATTGGTGGAATCAATGGTGGAGAAGGATCTGGGTGTTCTGGTAGATCATAAGCTTAATAATAGCATGCAATGACAAGCAGCAGTTTCCAAAGTGAGCAAAATCCTTTCTTGTATTAAGAGAGCTATAGACTCCAGAGAGAGAGAGAGAGAGACATAATTTTGCCCCTGTAAAAATCATTAGTAAGAGCTCATCTGTAATATGCAGTTCAGTTTACAACACCAGTTCACAAAAAGGATATCGGGGAACTGGAGAAAGGCAGGAGAAGGGCAACCAAACTGATAAGAGGCACGGAGGAGCTCAGTTATGAGGAAAGATTAGAGGAACCAAATTTATTCTTGAGAAGAGGAGATTTAGGGGGGTATGAACAACATGTATAAAAACATGAGTGGTCCAAATGATGAACTTGGTTTTGAGTTATTCACTTTAAGGTCAGCACAGAGGACAAGGGGGCAGTCATTTACATCTTTACAAGCGAAAAGGCTTCTTCACAGTAAGAGCTGTGAAAATGTGGAATAGACTCCCTCAAGCGCTGGTTCTGTCCAGTTCAGTAGATTGCTTTAAAAAGGGCTGGATTATTTCCTAAATGTCCACAATATAACTGGAATGTAATACTTATAGGTAAAGTTGATCCAGGGAATATCTGATTGCCTCTTGGAGGATCAGGAAGGATTTTTTCACCCTGCTGGAGCAAACTGAATCATGCTTTGTAGGGTTTTTTTTCACCTTCCTCTGGGTCAACTGTGGGTAGAGGGTTGTGTAAAAAGGATTGTCATTTTTTTTTTCTTTCTCATTTTCCCTTTTATTGGTTGAATTAGATGGACTTTTTTCAACCAGACTAATTATTTAGCTATGCAAATCTGTCTGAGAAAAGGGAATGAATTCCACCTGTTTTGCTCTGTCTACCTAAGAGGACTGAGGAGAACTGACTGCTGCAATCTACATGGTCGCTACAGAGAATTTATTTGTGCTACAGTGACTGTTGCTCATATTTTTAGAATTGCATTGCTCTGCTACAAACCAGGACTTATTGTTGCTCTGTATGTTGCTTTGCATTAAATTGTTTATTTTATTTTAAATTATTTGGTATTTATAACTGTCTGTTTCACTGCATCAGGATTTCAAGGGTGTCACTGGACCCAGGTAGGAGGTGTACCCACATACTTATCAAAGGCAACATGTATGGGTAGCAACATGTATAGCATTAGTATCACAAAAGAAAACCTAAAGGCTAAGTTCACCTTTTGGAGCATGTTACATGTTCCACTCATATTTAGGGTGGACCATGTAACATGTTCCAGCAGCAGCGGCTGTCAGCTTGTAGTTTCAATGAACTACCATGGCGCTGTTGAGAGCTGTGGTAGTTAATTCTCTCTTCCTATCAGTGTGTAACTGCCTCCCAGTATGAGGTACAGGCAGACAGATACACAGACAAATTGAACAATATAATAGCGCACACATACACAGAAAAAAATTGGTTTTCAAATTTTGCAAGGCTATTTAAAAACACCTGCTCTTATACAGTAAATATGGGGATTTGGTCACACCATATGGCCATACTGTGCTTAAGCCCACCACTACGTCAAAGTACCCTATTTTCAGTGGGTCCTATACTATTCATAGAAAAGATAAATCTCACTTCTCAAAACCTTAGGGCATTACTCACTCCTGTCATGGGAAAAGTTTGCAGGCTGCAGACTCCTCTGCTGAAACTGCAATGAAGGGACACCTCCTGGAACTACTTATAGGTGGACCATGCTAATGAGGTTTTGGTGTGGGAGAGTGGGGTGCTCCACCCATAAGTCTGTCAGCCTGCAAACTTTTCCTATGACAGGAGTGAGTAATGCCCTATGGTTTTGAGAAGTGGGATTATCTTCTCTATGAATAGTATAGGACCCACTGAAAATGTACTTTGACGTAGTGGTGGGCTTAAAGCGGAATTCCGGGCGCCGAAACATTTTTTCAGTGAACATACCCCCAGGACAGTCAGGGCTAGTACATTCCACAATGGCTAGCCTCTGATCTGTCCCGGTTCGCACTTACCTGCAAGAAGAAATACTCACTTATAAAATTTCTTCCACAGCGTTGCCATCTCTGTTGTGGGCAGCTGAAGCCAGCGTGATCCTCTTCTGCGTCCTCTTCCGCGTCTTCTTCTCCCAGAATGCGCCTTCACCGGCATGCCCAGAAGCTGTTTAGCAGGGAATGCGGCGTCGCACCGGAAGTGACGAGCGGGGCCGGTGCAGGTGCATTGATTCCTGGGAGCGATGACGTTTTAGCTCCCAGGAATCATTGCAAGCCGGAAGAGATGGCGCGGGCCGAGGCCGCAGAGGTAGGAAGTGACGAAAGGTGAGTATTTCTTTCTACGATTACAAGGTAAGTAAAAAAAAAAAATAATCCTAACTATCCAATTCCTTTTCAGGTGAAGCAAAGCAAGCGGATGGGCACAAAATCGATTAGGTCGATTTTGTGCCTGTAACTCCGCTTTAAGCACAGTATGGCCATATGGTGTGACCAAATCCCCATATTTATTGTATAAGAGCAGGTGTTTTTAAATAGCCTTGCGAAATTTGAAAACCAATTTTTTTCTGTGTATGTGTGCGCTATTATATTGTTCAATTTGTATATTGGTCTTTTAGTAGCACCAACCTGAGAATTGTGCGTTTTAGGGTGTGCCCCCCAATATCTTTTTTGTTTCATATATAGTCCTGACTAGACTTATGGGTGGAGCACCCCACTCCCCCACACCAAAACCTCATTAGCATGGTCCACCTGTGAGTAGTTCTAGGAGGTGTCCCTTCATTGCACTTTTAGCAGAAGAATCTGCAGCCTGCAAACTTTTCCCATGACAGGAGTGAGTAATGCCCTATGGTTTTGAGAAGTGGGATTATCTTCTCTATGAATAGTGTAGGACCCACTGAAAATGGGGTACTTTGACGTAGTGGTGGGCTTAAGCACAGTATGGCCATATGGTGTGACCAAATCCCCATATTTACTGTATAAGAGCAGGTGTTTTTAAATAGCCTTGCAAAATTAGAAAACCGATTTTTTTCTGTGTATGTGTGCTCTATTATAATGTTCAATTTGTATATTGGTCTTTTAGCAGCACAAACCTGAGAATTGTGCGTTTTAGGGTGTGTCCCCAATATCTTTTTTGTTAGATACACAGACAAGTCTGCAGGAGTCCTGCATGGCACCCACGCTCTGCTGATCACTGGTGCCATGCTTTACAGGCTCCAAGGGAAAAAATAATAAATGCACATTTTTTTACCTGCAAACAAATGTGCATTTAAAATTTTTTTATTTTTTTTTAAAGGTGAACTTAACCTTTGAGGCCCCGTTCACATTGCAGCGACGCTACTTCCCGGGGCGACCTCCGAGGTCGCGGCACGCTGCTCGCCCCGCGACCTCGGAGCGGCCGGCACAGACTTCATAACATTGAAGTCTATGCAGGTCGCTCCGGGTCGCCCCAAAGAAGCTCCGGACCCTTTTTCTAAGTCGGAGCGACTTGTGTCGCTCCTATTAGAACGGGTCCACAGCTTCTCTATGGAAGGCGACCCACGGCGACCTGTCAGGCGGCCAGGTCGCCTGACAGGTCGCCTCAGTGTGAACGGGGGCTAACTGACAAGGAAATTCAATCTTTATTAGTTACTTTAGCATTTGCGACTCATATTATGCTGATGGAAAAGAGTGTACTCCAGATAAATATAAGCTGTGTTTGCTGATTTGAAATCACCTTCTGCGTGTCAGAATAGACAGGGAAGTGACAGAGGATTTGTTGGTGGTCCCTTTGTCATTTAACAGGAGATCTATTTGGCAGAAAGAGTTTGTCACTGCTGAACCTACAGATATTTACTGATGTGGCAGGATCAGTTGGAGTTGGTGATTCCTGGCATAGCAGGTGGTGTTCTGAGGTTTGGCATGAATCTTGGGTTAACTTACAGAAATAGAGAAGGCTATTCAGAGTACGATATTTAGAATGAATTAGAGATTTTAACTACACAGAGATCAGCTGGTGTAATGGCATTGCAGGTTTAGCAAACTGGTAAAGATTTTAGGCCTCTTACACATGGTTCAGGCTCCATTGGAGTCCACCTCAGCAGGTAATGTGTCCGCTGATCCCCACTGAGCAGGTGGATGACAGATCCGTGTAAGCTCCATGAACACAGCCCGCTGTTCTCTATGGGGCAGTCAGATGGAAACAGACTGCCTGTACATTTCCTTCTCACTGTCATCTGGTCCGTTCCGCTGGAGAGATGGGAAACAGATCCCCATCCGTCTGTTTTTTAGCGGACTGGATTGGATGCCAGCGAGTGTCAGCGAATGCATGTCCACTGACCGTCCGTGTGAATAGGGCCTAAGTTGTCAACTTCTGTTTGGGTAAATACTTTTGCACTATGAGAATTTTATTTCATGTTAGTAATAGTTGAATAGATGAGTTTTATACACAAATAATTGTTCATCTTCCAAGTCTCCTCCTATTGAATGACTTCTCTGTCAACTCTTCTTGTGTTGCTTGATATTTAATATTTGGCTAAAAACGAGTTGTCTGCCTGGCAGTTCTACAACATTTTAACCTAATTGCTAATTCTCTCTTCAGCAATTTTCTTTCCTTGTGGACCTAGTACAAGGAATATACAGTGTGGGGAAAAAGTGTCCAGATCATTTGTGTCACCTGATGACTCTCTAAGTCTATTTAGAAATGCTATTCATCTGCGCGGTTTAAATAGTGCATCTATGTTAATAGGTTTAGCGCTCAAGTTGATGGACTTTATTTATTTTCCTATTTTTGACATGCATTTTGAATGCACGTCAAATGCAGGCCAAGCAAAATTCATTGGCTTTATCTGTGCAGTACAAAAGGCATTTAAAGGGCTGCATTTATTTGCTTTGTGTTGTGCTCTGATGGTCACAGGATGTCCTACTGAAATTTGTTTAAACTGCCAGCTAGGCAGTTGAAACACAGTCTTTTCCTCTCAAACCCTGCGTTTGGCATTTGAACGCATGTGTTTATGTTTTGATTAGCAAATTCAGTGTTTGAAAAAAGCGCCTATTGAAATGAGTCCTTAAAAGGGCTGTAGCTGATTTTGTTTCTGGAAGGAACAGTCTAGTTGACATACCATGGTTTGAAAAAAATATACTGGCTATAACCTTACTGAACAAATTATTTATTTCTTACAGCCATTCACTTCACATCAGAAGATTGTTCCTATACATCAAAGTCCATCTCTTAACATCATAAGGCTCCTATAGTTTAGAGCCCCCCCAACATTAA
The DNA here is from genome assembly GCF_965119305.1 of Pelophylax lessonae. Classification (NCBI taxonomy): domain Eukaryota; kingdom Metazoa; phylum Chordata; class Amphibia; order Anura; family Ranidae; genus Pelophylax; species Pelophylax lessonae. The sequence continues at coordinate 412,434,780 of NC_138769.1, forward strand.
AAACACTCTATTTATCATAGTCCTACCCTTCACATCAGAATTCTCCCTTTACATCAGTGTCCTCCCTTACCCATTTTAAGCTCCCCTATATCCTCCACTTCACCTCAGAGGTCTCTGTATACATCGGAGTTTTACCCCTTACATCAGAAGGTTCCCATCTGTTTGTCTCTATCTGTCAGTTTATTATTATTTAACTTCCTCTCATAGGTTTGAAGAAGATTATTTGGATAGTAGAACATTATTTTGTTTTCTGAGCCCACAAGAGAGCAATGCAAACAATTTACACAGAGAATTTGTCTCTGGATGTTTATTATTAGAATTTATTACAGGTAATTATATAGCGTTGTCAATTTGGGCAGCTCCTCACATATATGATGTGCATTCTTGCCCTCAAGGAGCTTATAATCTAAGGTCTCTAACTCACATTCATACTTTCACCTACTAGGGCCAATTTAGACAGGAGCCAAATAACCAGTTAATATGCCTTTGGAGTGTGGGAGAAAACCGGAGTACCCAGAGGAAACCCACGCAGGCACAGGGAGAGCATGCAAAATTCAGGCAGGTACTGTCGTGGTTGGGATTTGAACCAGCGAGGTTGACGCTTTTCTGAAAATTTGGGTGGGTACAAGGGGTTTTTTCATGGGAACGTTTGTTACCTTTTATCCACTCTGCTATGGATACTTGGCGGGGAGGGGTGAAAGTAAGAGGTTAACAGCCTGTGAAAGAGAGCTGAATTTTTCACATTGTTCTTAGCAAACCCCTAAACTGTGCACTGTGTAAGTAGCGCACTCCTCAACACTGCAATCTGTATACAGCACACCCCCAAACTCTGCATGTAGCACATCCATGAACTGTGTGTTTAGCGCATCTCTGAACTCTGTGTGTAGTGCACCCATGAACTCTGCCTGTAGCGCACCCCTCAACTCTGCCTGTAACGCACCCCTCAACTCTGCATGTAGTGCACCCCTTAACTCTGCGTGTAGCGCACCCCTCAGCTCCACACATAATGCACTCTTGGTATTTGTCTCTTTAAGATCCTCCCACTGTTAGTGCAGTTTGGCCACACCCACTATTCAGTGAAGTTCAGTGGGTGTGTAGTTGAGTTCCTGCAACTATTTTTTGAGGAAAAAAAGCCTTGGATAAATTTGGATAGTCTTACAGATACAACCAGCCCTTTGAGGGCAACCATACTGCTGATGTGGCCCACAATAAAATTTAATTTTTCCACCCCTGCATTACAGTATCACTTTTCAAGGGACCAGCACCAGATCAGCACTCTCAGCCACTGGTGTGACCGGTGTGTTCTGGGGGAGCGTCCCCCTGTCAGACTACAATAGCTCAGTGGGGGAGATTTCTGTACAAACATTGCACAGTTAGTACAGTGGCTCCTCCCAGGGGCTCCTCCGAGACTCTGAGACTGAGTTCTTCAGTTTTTTTTTTTTTAGTTCAGTCCGCTAGGTTGAATGAAAATAAACAACTGTTAGGACTTGTTTAAAATTGCTTCAAAACATGTCATTGGACACACTTTTTTAAAGCACTCTAAATGCCAATCAAAGCACCTGTCACTAAATGAAATGGTTAGCTTGCAGTCCTGTTCACATGTTGTGTTTGCTTTGCTTCACTTCGCTCCAGGAATTATACCCCTGTCACTTTAGTGGTGCTTCAAAGTGTCTTCAAAGCCTCCAGAGAAGTCTATGGCAAAGTTTGCTTGAAGCACCTGCAGCTTTTGAGAGGCTTTGATTCAGCTTTAGCTTCGCTTTGTTTTGGAGGTATTGCAGGTATGAGATATCAACACACACACACAGGACATCTGCAAAGCTTGATTAAAGTTTTAAAAAAGCACATTCAAAGCATCTTTGAAGCACCACCTAAGCATCACAAAAGCAATTGCAAAAGCATCAAGAACACATAAAAAAAGCATGTTGAAGCGGTATGCTCTTTAATATGCGTTGAAGTTGAAGCAAGTGTATATGAGTGTGTACCAGGCTTTACCTTCTGTTGGTCATGTAATTCTGAATAGTGTACTTCCTGGTTTGCATGGGTGTGGCATGGCCCATTTATCTGATGTTGGGCTGGATATTTTTTATGTTGATCTAAATGACGTCAGCTAGACGAAACGCGTAAAGCGTCACTGCGTCACTTCCTGCCTTCTTGGAACGCACATCCAGTTGCGTGGAACACATTGCTTTCCAGAAGGGATTTAATACACAGCGAGACAGCGCAAGCTGTTTGTTCAGATTGTGCCTTTTATCTAAGAGTGTTATGTGAATACATTTTCAATAAAAATATTTATTTGTATTAACGGTACTACACTATACTAGCCTCTTTTCCTTATACATATGCCCGGAGCGCCCCTGCATTTACTGGTATGCTACCTTAAGGAGCATGAGATGAGATAGGAGATTGCGGTCCAATATAACCATACCCAGCCTGGAGTACAGGCTTAATACCCCTGTAGGGGTTAGGAATTCTGGTAAGTGCGGTCCTGGGAGTGAGGGGAGCACCCTTTGACCCATCACACCGGCCACACTTGAAGAGCCCTAGGATCAGTTTACAGCACCATAGTCACCATTATATGCCTTCCTTGGAATCACATTGATCTCCCCAGCACTGGAGCACGTTCACGTGTGACTCGCATGTTTTAACTGTGTAAATTTCATCCTGAGAATCACGCTGTATTTCCCTGAGCACTTAGTCATATTTTATGTTGATTTTTTTTAACACTTTCCACACCTAGTCACTTTGTATGCGATTCAAATTTGAGTTACTTACAGCTTTGTCAGTTTATATTATAAAGGCTTACGCTTATCCAGGGATCATTAGTCTGCATTTATTCTGGGATCCGTTGTTGTGGTATTTTGGTACCTATTACAGCTATCATACAACACACGGACCTGTGTATTTAATTTTTATACTCTGTATGTATGTCTTGTTGTCATATCTGTTTTTTATCTTTTTGTAATAAAATGAATATGTTTTATACATAACAGTGTTGTGTTTGTATCCCTGCAACCATTTTTATGCCGGTATAGTCCCGCTTTTCGGGGCCTCTCTTGGTCCTTCCATTTTGTTGTTTCTAGCTCTATGGGGATGATGGCAATTATACCACGGAATTCTTTTTTGGTCTTTATACTATAAATCTGACTTATCAGCACTTAGCCACTTTATATTGATTCCTTTGAGATCTGCACATTGTCATATTTATCACTTTAGCACCTTTCATCAATTTTTTCACTTTATATTTATATTTAGAATTGCTCACTATTGACTCACCTCTCACTATCAGCACCTTATATATGTTATTGTTTTAAGAAAAAAGATTTAGCAAATATCCTCTATTTATTGTATTATGACTCCATAGTGACATTTTTCAGATCCAATTCTTTTCATTTATCACATTGAACATTGTAATTTATTATTTAGTTTATTTATTGATTATTCATTACTTATCCTCTTTGGGTCACTCACCAGATTTTTATATGTGACTTATTGTTTATACCATTTTGCTTTTTCCTTTATATATTTTACCATGACCTTATATTGATACACCCTTGGATCCGATTTTCTCCATTCACTTATTTATTCATATAGTAGGATTTTCTGGCAGAGCCACTCACCACCCCCACATTTTCACCATACACTATATATCCTTCTTGGATTATATCTAGGTGGTAGGCTGCAGCCAATTTCTTATTTTTCATTTCTTTTTTCACTTATTCGTTTATATACATATTTATACATCCTAGCGCGGAATTTTCTCTTCGTTAAAAAATTATTGAATTGGCTATAAGGAGGATGGAGTGGGGTCAGACTTTATATAATCCTGTCTTGCGCGAATGGCACTCACTATGTGAACAATTGATTGTGGACCATACTTTAATTGTTTTATCATTATGTAAAGCTTCTACCATATATTATGGTTGACTTGATTAATAAAGTTGCTCTGTAGCTTTTTTGTTGCTTAAAGCGGTGTTCTACCCAAAAGTGGAACCTCTGCTTATCTAATTTGGCACCTTTGGGGGGGGGGGGGTCAGAGGGGGGAGCGTGTACCTATTTTCGACAGGTACCCTGTCCCCACTTCCGTCGGACCTTGCCTCCTTCTCCCTCCTCCTTCCCCTGCAGCTGGGCCAGTAAGAGCGATGCGTGCTCCACGAATGCGCTGTAGGGAACCAGCTGTGAATCCGACAGTGGATGGAAACATCAGCTGGGGTGCTGACATCGCTGGATTCCAGGACAGGTAAGTATCCTAATATTAAAAGTCAGCAGCTACAGTATGTGTAGCTGCTGACTTTTAATTTTTGGTATATTTGCTTGTGACAGCCGTAGAAGTAAGATAATGTGGTTGTCCTTGGGACAGGAAGGTAGGCAAAGCAATAAAAGCATTGAAAGCCATTGTAACCCTTCTTCACATGACTAGAAATGTTTTTTTTCTTTTCATTATTGGAGAGAATTCCCATCACATTCTGTCATTACCGAGGTGAAGGAGAATTCGTCTTATAATGACACAGACAGAAGGAAAAAAAAAGAGAAAAAAATCATGACACCAGTTCTATTCTGTCCAAAACAGAATAAAAGTTTGGGTTGTAGATGGGCTTTCAATGTTTTTCAACATTAGGGGAACGGATAGGTATAGGTCAGCTTTTTTCAACCCGGGTGCCTTCTGGGTTCTTCGTGGGTTTCTTGGCAAAATGCTTAAAAATTAACCCAAATTTAACACAAATTGTGTATAAGCCAGCAGGTGGATCAAGCCAGCTTTTTTTGTTACACAAAGCCAGAGGTTTTTATTGTGCAAGCCTTACAGCTTTGGGCACTGTGCAGGCCAGCCGCCAGTGTCCTAAAAACGCTTTATATAATTGGCTAATAAGGAGGACATTGGGCAACTGTACAGGATCCTTGTTTGACCCCACCCGCCCCCCTCTGCTAGCTCTGGGGTCACGTTAGCTGTGTGGGGGAGAGAAAATTAGGAAGAAGAAATGTTGGAATACAAGTCAGTACCAGTGTGTGCAAAATTGAATTTGCTTTAGAAGAAAAAATCACTTCTAATGTTGGGTGTCCCAATGTGGATGTTGCTGCATTAAGTAAATCTATTAGTTTAGCTTTTTACATTTTAGAATGGGGTGCCTCAAGATTGTGCAGAATTTTAAAAGGTGACTTGACTGAAAAAAGGTTGAAAAACACTGGCATAGATGGTCACCTGGTCAATACTCATGCTCCCTTCACTAAGCATATATGCTATTTTCTGTATCAACCACATGACCATTACTTTCAGATTTTCGTGGGTTTCATTGCTAAAAATAGCAGTCATTGTGGTAGACAACAGTTGGCATAGATTATTAAAAAAAAGCCTTTAGACTGAGACCTAGTATGCTGGCACACAATAAAGCAACCTGAGCAAGTATTTTAATGCTTTTGATACAAAATTAGTGTTAGATTATTGAATCAGATCTTGTGGTGTTTACTTTGCATAATTTGTCACTTGCTGACCTTTGTGTGTATATATATATACGTCCTAGCTGCAAGTAGCCATGACCTTGGTGTAATTTGTTACAGTCAGCGATTGGATGATTAGTAAAAGTGATCTGGTCAGTTCTACAACCACTTGATCACTTTTACTGAAGTGAGACAGGCTGTACCTCCTTTCTCTGCCAACACCAGTGGTTGTTCCTGGGCTCTTCTTTCGGAGAGTCCAGGACCATGGTAAATGGTGGCTAATGGAGCCAGAAGAAACAATGGTTTCACCACTACAGCCAGGGAAACAGCTAATCAAGCATGACCTGTCTAATTGAGTACTGATGTTTTCATAAAGAGTACTTTCCACCTGCCCAAAGCTATCACTTAGGATGGCTTGTTAGCTATGTTGAAATAAAGCTAAATGAAAAAAAATTAAAACATTTTAATAAAGTAAATACATTTAAATGCAAACATGCAAAATAAATTTGCAAAATCCATGCTAATGCCAAAAAAATGTATCTAGAAATGTTGTGCAAAGCAGCAACTCAACCATGTGATATTATTGGTGCCCCGGAAGACATCATCTATGATGAAACGCGTAGGGTGGGACTGCGTGCTGACATCATCGCATCCCTACCAATCCCAGCAGGGGAGGTTTGAATGTATTACCGGCAAGTTTACTGTAGGTTTTGGCATTTGATCTACACAGCTGTGTAAGTGTAGTTTTATTAAAATACCTGAAAGGTTTTACTCTATTGGAGCATTTTTTCCTTTCATACTCCTGTCTATGACGTTTGGTGAGGTCGGTCTGGAAGAAGACCATTGGTCCTGATATCCATAGAAGTGTATCCCTACCAACGCTGGCGATGGATTTCTATTAATTAACTTTTAAAGAATTCTATTTATTCTACCTATTCACGTGGACTTTATTATATGTTTTTTCCTTTTATTTTTTTTCACTTTGATTTGCTGTCAGCTTGGCGCAGCTCTGATATATCTATATTTAAATGCAAACATGCGTAAGGCCTGCTAGGTCCCATAGGCTTTATAAGGGTCACCTGTGAAATATTTCAAGTACCATACTTTGTTATCATTTCACAGGCATGCACAATTTTGAGTCTCAAAATGTTTAGTATATATTGACTCAACACAACATCTTCTTTTATATTTTACCTAAAATTTGGTATTATATTTTGTTTGTTTCCACTATTCATTTTAGGGTATTTTTACCTGGAAATGTAAGTCTGATATACAGCTGGGCCAATAATGTGTGACATAAAAAATTGCAACAGCCACCATTTTATTTTCCAAATGCTGATTTTAACATGCGTGTGAAACCTTTTTAGAAAAAAAATAAAATTGCCCCAACAGCAAGTTGTTAGAAACGTATACATATACAGACATCCACACACGTCTACAATTCCACTAGCCAGTGCAATATATTTTTTCATTAACCTACCAAACTTTATGAATAAACATTTATCATTAAACTATAACTATTGTTATTTGCCGTAATGATGGTATTTTCAACAGTGGCTTGCAATAAGAATAGAAAACAACAGTAAAGTAGCTAAAAACTACTATGGGAAAGAGCACATACTTTAAATCTTAGTAAGCTGAGCCTATATTTGTTCATTTTGGCTTCCTGGGACTGTCAATAGATATTTCACCAAACTGCTTTTTACAGGCAACAGAAATTGCACTTGGCTTTCAATATCTGGAATTTTTAATACTTGTTCCATGGTCCACCACCAGCTGCAGAATGCTAATATTCAGACCTGGGAACTTTACAGTCTTCAATTGGAGAGTGAAGAAATAAAAACTGTAAGCCAGGGTTCCTGGTACACTAGAACTGCCAAATGTCACTGGCAGAACTACTGTAGGCCTAAGCCAGTCCTGGGAGGAGGAGCATTAAAGGGTTCTGCATACCATTATATGTTAAAATTTCACCACAGAAAAGTAAAAATAACTGGGTATAGCATGATTGTGGCATCATGCTATCCTTGGAGATGTATAAATCTAATATACAGTATAGGATGCTATCCTCCAAAGACACTGCTGTCTTTCTTATCCTAAATGTTTAGTATGTCTTCAGAATGTACAGTAGTATGTCAGTAACATTACCATACATTTAATACTGACATGAAGAGTTAAGCTCAAATAGTACTCCTGCAGCTGTAAGAGAGTTTAATGACAGTTGTGTTATGTATAGGCATGACAACTATGCCAAGACTTTTTTTGAGCTCCATTGTTGAGGCCAAGATTCATGGCAATAACAGATAACATGGCAGGACAGATAGAGTAACACTCTTTAAAATGATACTCTTTTTAATAAATATTAGAAACTATAATCCAATCTTTATTTATTGCCATTCATAGATTACGGTAAACTAATTTGTCAAATAACATCCATCACACTCATGCATACATATACATACATACATACATACATACATACAGTACATGCATATACATCAGTGCTGGGACAAGGTCACCCAGCGCCCAGGGTAAAGATGGCAAACTTTGCCCTGCCTTTCCCTTAGGGTTAGTGTCAGGGCGCCCCATCCCTGCAATAAATGATTGTGCCCAGGGCAGCCCCCCCTCCTGCCCAACCCCTTGTTCCGGGCCTGATATACATGCACAAATATACAAACATGTTGGAGCACCAAAATTGAGTCAAATAGATCAAAATTAAATGGACATTTCCATTGCATTATGTACTGTATAACATAGTGAGAATGGTATTTGTAATCTCTTTTTTGGCTATGACAAAGACTCAGACCTGGATTCCTGGTTATAGCAAATATTCAGAATTCTAGATAATGTATGTAAACTAAAGAGACTATGGAGGAGATTTACTAAAACTAGAGCACTCAGAATCTGGTGCAGCTGTACATGGCAGCCAATCAGTTTCTAACTTCAAGTTGTTGAACTAAGCTTTGACAATAAATCCTGGAAGCTGATTGGTTTATATGTAAAGCTGCACCAGATTTTGCACAGTCCAATTTGAGTAGATCTCCCCTTATACCTTTTTTTAGACAAGGGCCTAAAGGTTTACATAAATTGAATGATTATAGATACCTCTGCACTGCAGTCACACATCTTTAGCCATCTTTATACGAAAATGTAAGCAGTGCACATCTTATCACCGATAAATGAAAAAATGCTGTAAAAGGGCTGAAACTTTGTGAATGGTAATACAGAGATTCATCCATTATGGTTTGCTTATTCATTTGGTTTAAGTGCACATTTATCATGTTATTATTTTCTGGCGTACCAGAACTTCTCTGGAACTTTGGTAATAGAACATACCTACAACTCCATTCCTATTACAAAAGTGCTAGGGAACTAATTATTCCAAAATTATATCTTTTCAAACTATTTGGATTACTGACTGTTCTTTGTGCAAAATTACTACATTGTCCTACTGAATAAACCCACAGGAGGTTATTACTAACATTAATATATTACATAGCATACAGTGTTTGCTATCAGTGCTATCAGATAACAAAATGTCATATATTTCAACATACCTGTAAAGTGCCTTTTGGAATTTTGTATGTATTTTCTATATTCCCGTTTTCTTTGCCTTTTGCTGTAAAAACAATACATTTTTTTTTTTTACTAGAAATCAGTGATATTACTTACTAATACAAATGTAATTCTCACATCTGTTAGAGAATGGAATTCTCAAATGTAATTCTCAGATTATTTTCCAAGATAACTTATTTCATGGATGATTATTTTCTTTTATTTGACTGTACCTCCTTTGTACATATACAGTATTATAAGCCACATTCCAATCGTGAGTTTAGACTGTGTATTGCATGTATTTTCTAGAAGACTATATAACAAAAATGTAAGGTTCTGGACCAAATTGTTGGGTTGTTTACAAATTACATTTGTAGTTAGAGAATTGTTATTTGGATAGGATGGTTACTAAGCATAGTATGTTAAGTGTACACAGGGGTATATCTACACAAGTAGTTTTCGCATCTTGAATATCTATTACACATGCAGAGATTGTCACATGGTAACACAGACTATGCATGCACAAACAGGTTCTTTGGAAGACCTCAGAAAATGGAAGCAGGTAGCCAATCTTTTTTGTTGTTTGAAATTTCCCTCTGTTCATTCAGCAGACAATGGTGCTACATTGCTTTTGAAACTATTGCAAAGTTCATTAAGTAATATTTGTATATGCAAGGAAAAATTCAGATTAAGGATCTCTTCCTTTTTTTCCAAAGAATTCTAAACCCCGAGCATGACCAGCTTGAAACCTACGGGACTCAAAAAGGCCGGTGTTTTAGTTATAAAATACTAGTTATTTTACCACCACAAAGCCATAAAGGCTGCTTATTAAGTTTAGAGGGCAGTTGGATGTGTAGATATAATCTGACCACCTCTAGGCAGTAAATCTTTTGTATATTTATATCAGTACACAAGGGAAATTGAAATAGAAGAGATCAGTCTGTTGCCATAGATATTGGATCATCATTAGACCCAGCAAAAAACAGCCAGACCAGGAGGCCTATTATTGAGCTGTATGCTTTATTAGCATAAAAAAAAAAATATATATATATATGAAAATGACGATTGTAAAGTTATCTAATACAGTATGTGTAAAACAAAGCAGGGATGTTTCATTGTAATTTCTCTCTATAGTCTATGGGTTATGGAGTGTAGCTTGGAGCAGGGATCAACTGCAGTCATCACAGACAGTGTAAAATGTACTAACTCTGTTACTTGTCATAAATCTCCAACTCGCTATGTGAAAGACATATAGGTCTTTTCCAAATTAAAGCGGAGTTCCACCCAAAAGTGGAACTCCCGCTCATCTGCTTCCTCCCCCCTCCTTTGCCACATTTGGCACCTTTCAGGGGGGAGGATGGAATGGGTACCTGTTTTGACAGGTACCCTTCCCCACTTCCAGGAGACCGCGCTGCAGCGCCGTTCCTCAGAAGTTCCATCCCCTTTCTCCTTCCCCCGCCGCCGAGCCAATGAGAATGCGCAGTGCGCTTTGCACATGCGCAATAGGGAACCGGCTGTAAAGCTGAAAGGCTTCATTGCCGGTTTCCCTTAGAGTGAATGGCAGCGGCAGCATCCGACAGCCAATACGAAAATCGGCTGGGGTGCTGACATTGCGGGCTCCCTGTAAAGGTAACTGACTATATTTTATATATACAGTATTTGTAGCTGCTGACTTTTAATTTTTTTCCACAGATGCAACACCGCTTTAACCGGTTGCCGACCGCCGCTCGACTATATACTGCGGCGGTCAGCCCCGGCCAGGCAGAGTGACGTACCGATACGTCACTTGCCTGTCACTTCCTTGTGAGCCAATAGCGGGGGGGCGCGCGCCCACGGAGGCGCACGTCCGCCGCGGCTCGTTCACAGGGAAGTTAGTGCATGTGACCGGCGGACCCGATGTCCGCCGGTCACTCGCCGATCGTCGGTACAGAGGGAGAAAGTCAGGCAGCTGATGTAAACAAGCCGCCTGTCATTCTCCCCTGTGTAGAAACAGTGTTCAGACGGTTCTACTATGTAGCACCGTTGATCACTGTTCCTACACTAGTAGCCACAGCCAATCACAGTAGAAAGCACGCCCCTAGGGACACACTTAACCCCTCCCTCCCCTATAAAGTTAACCCCTTCCCTGCCAGTGTCATTTTGCAGTAACAGTGCATATGTATAGCACTGATTACTGCAGTAATGTCACTGGTAACCCCAAAAGTGTCAAAAATGTCAGTCAAGGGTCCGATCTGTCTGCCGCAATGTCGCAGTACCACAAAAAAAATCGCAGATCGCTGCCATTACGCGTTAAAAAAAAACACCAAAAATGACAGAAATCTTTCCTCCCTTAGTTAGTAAACGCAATAACTTTTGCGCAAACCAATCAAAATACGATTTTTGCGATTTTTTTTTACCAAACATGTGTAGCAGAAAACAAATTGGCCAAAAATGTTAAAAAATTTAGATTTTTACATTTTTTTGGGGGGGGGGGGGAATTTCATACAAAAAAATGTGAAAAATATTGTTATTTTTGCGAAATTTACGCTCTTTTTTTGTTTATAGCGCAAAAAGTAAAAAATCGCACAGGTGAGCAAATACCACCAAAAGAAAGTTCTGTTTGTGGGAAAAAAATTACGTCAAATTTGTTTAGGTACAGCGTCGCACGACCGCGCAATTGTCCGTTAAAATCACACAGTAAAAAATCGCAAAAAAAACCCTGGTCGGAATGGGGGTAAAATCTTCCGGGGCTTAAGTGGTTAAACATCAGGTATGCACAAATGTGAAGCAGACAATACAGTCAATATATGGCACTATTTCCTGGCTACAGGTTTCACATTGGGGCCTCCACCACCTGCTAGGGAGAATAATAAAGCTATATTTTCATCATGTTATTTGCAAATTTATAGTACAATCAAATATAAAATGGGACACACTGATACTACTTACGACTAGTCTTGTGATTTTGAGGTTTACTCCATATTTCGTCATCTGAGTTATCTTTCACACAAAATTCATACGCAGTGTTTGGCTTTAGATTGTCAACTACAGTTTCAGTCGTAGGACAAAGCTGGAAATTCCAGTCCTTATTTTTTTCTCTGTAACGAACTGTGTAAAATCTGTGTGAAAAAAAGTGTGCAGAATTAGATATGAATGCATAAGCAATAAATTCATAAAACCCATCATTTCATTTTCTCTTGTCAATGCTTTTGCTGTTACAAAGGTGTGAGATGATGAGTCAGTTTCTGATCCTTAAGATTTACAGAATAAAATGGTATTAAACCCCCAAAACCACACTGTATTAAATTGTAGCTCACCAGCTCTTAGATGTGATGGCTGGATTTGTTTTATTTTTGGATTTTTTTCTCTTATTTCCAATGTTGACCCCGCCAGTAAGGCTGGCCATACTTGTTAAATTTTCTTGTACAATTTTCTGTTAGATTTACCAAAAACCATATAATAGGAGGTCAAAACTAAACAAAAATGTCAATTGTATCCTATAAGGCAGGCCTTTGTACTACATAATTGAAGGTAAATCTAAAAGAAATTGCATAGAAAATTGCACAGAAAATTGTAAGAAAATTGTGTAATGTATGGCCAGCCTAAGTCTGTTATTTTTCAACTTTTTTTAACAGACCAAGCTGTCCAAACAAACTAGCAGTTAGATGGTTGAGGCAAACCATTTAAAGAGGAGTTCCACCCAAAAGTGGAACTTCCACTTATTTGCTGCCCCCCCCCCCTCCGGTGCCACATTTGGCACCTTTCAGGGGGAGGGGGTAACGGGTTCCTGTTTTTGACAGGTACCCTTCCTCACTTCTAGGATACGGCGCCACGGTGCTGCTACTCAGAAATTTGGCCCCCTCCTCCTTCCCCCCACCGCCAAGCCAATCCGAATGCGCAGCATGCATCGCGCATGTGCCGTAGGGACCCGCCCGTGAAGCCCCAAGGCTTCACTGCCGGGTTACCTTACCGCAATGGCTGCGGCAGCACCTGACAGCCGTTGGAAACATCGGCTGCGGTGCCGACATTGCTGGACTGCAGGACAGGTAAGTGTCCTAATATTAAAAGTCAGCAGCTACAGTTTTTGGAGGGGGAGGCTGGAACACTGCTTTAACACTGACATGGGTTCTTACAATGGTCAGCTATTATTCATTATTATAATTATTATTATTTTATGTAAAACCTCTATCCCAAAAGGAACAAAATGTTGCTGTAACAGCTTATAAAGTGTTATCTGGAGTCCAACTTTAATTTGTTAGTCAAGTCCACGTAAATCTGCCAACACTACCCACTGCCCAGACTGATAGTGCTGCTGCCAAAGGTGTCTGCTTTACTACTTCATCCACAATGCAGACACCCTAAGACAGGAGGTGTGTTACTGGCCAGATCAATAAAAAAAATAAAAAAATAAAAATAAAGCCTTAAAAACAAAAATGAATGCATTAGCCCCCGTTCATACTAAGGCGACCTGTGAGGCGACCTGGTCGCCTCACAGGTCGCCTCCCATAGGGAAGCTGCGGACCCGTTCTAATAGGAGCGACACAAGTCGCTCCGACTTAGAAAAAGGGTCCGGAGCTTCTTTAGGGCGACCAGGAGGCGACCGCCATAGACTTCAATGTTATGAAGTCCGTGGCGGCCGCTCCGAGGTCGCGGTGCGAAGTAGCGTCGCCCCTATGTGAACGGGGGCTTACAACACAAAATAAATATTACATTTGTGTTTTGGGGTTTAATGTCACTTTAAATGATAAAATATGGCTCAGACTACATGGCACTGCAGGCGCCAGGCTAAAAAAAACTGCAAACATGCACAAATAAACAGAGCACACACAGCAATATGGATCAAAATAGGCCACGGCCTGGTTTATTGGTTTAAATTTAAATTTTTTTATTATCATCAAACTTTATTAACATTAAATATCTTCAGCATCAAACTTATCCATAAATCACCAACACTCAACCCAGCCACTAAGACTAGGGCTAATCCAGCATTTAGTTTAAACATATTCTCACATTTCCCCTTTGATTATTTTTTAAAACCAAAGGGACCCACCACCAACCAGCCGCGATGAAGGGGAATTTCCAGCGATGAATCCTCTGAAGTGACTGGCAAAATCCTGTCAGGGAGGCTGCTTATATAAGCCCCATAGCTTTTCCAGAAGGTTTGGAAGGTCATGTGTCCCTAAACTGACCAATCCTCACTTGATCTTTCTTAACCTTCCAGAACCTGCAAGGCCATGTGACCCTAATTGACCTTTGAGAATAAGCCACGGCCCCATGAGGTAAAGGGGGGCCTAATAAGGCAGTTACTCCCTTTCCCTAAACATTCTTTGTCATTTTTTCCTGGCAGCTTTCCCCATTAAGACATTTATTTATATATTTTATATATATATTTTATTTATAGTTAAGCTATTGTGTAAATTGTGTGCTTTTGGAACCATTCACTTGTTTATTAGCTTAAGTTTTAGGAAACTCCATTTAACCACTTCTGGACCAGAAGGATTTGCCCCTTAATGACCAGGCCATATTTTACAATTCGGCACTGCGTTATTTTAATGGACAATTGCGCGGTCCTGCGCTGCTGTACCCAAATAAAATTGATGTCCTTTTTTCCCCACAAATAGAGCTTTCTTTTGGTGGTATTTGATCACCTGTGCGATTTTTATTTTTTGCGCTATAAACAAAAAAACAACGATAATTCTGAAAAAAAAAACAATATTTTTCACATTCTGCTATATAACATTCCCAAAACAAAAAAAGCGCATTTTGATTGGTTTGCGCAAAAGTTATCGCGTCTACTAACTACGGGAAAGATTTATGTCATTTTTATTGTGTTTTTTTTTTTTTTTTACTAGTAATGGCGGCAATCTGCGATTTTTTGTGGGACTGCGACATTGCGGTGGACAGATTGGACCCCTGACTGACATTTTTTACACTTTTGAGGGGACCAGTGACATTACTACAGTAATCAGTGCTATAAATGTGTACTATTACTGTAATAATGACACTGGCAGGGAAGGGATTAACACTGTGGGTGATCAAGGGGTTAATTGTGTACCTAGGAGCATGTTTATAACTGTGGGGGGGGGCGTGGCTTGTGAAATGATCACAGGCACTCTGTGATCATTTCAGAGAGGAGAACGGTCGGCTGGGTTTACAACAGCAGACCGTTCTTCTCTCTCGGCGGGGAATGATCGCGGGTGTCAGGTGGCAATAGGAGCCACCAGCCCCATGCATCGGGATCCCCGCTGACGAGCAGGGGCAGAAACGCACCGCCAACGGTGCACGCTCGCCTCCTAGCTGTCTGCGAGCGGCCAACGTATACCTACGGTGTTTCGCGCAGGAGCAGCTGCCTGCCACAGTATAACTGCGGCGGGCGGTCATAAAGTGGTTAAATTGGGTCTAACATCTGTTAAATGTATTTGGAACTATGTGAAAAATGAACAAATAACCAATTCAAGTGCTGCTAGCCATATAACCACATACTGTATATGGTGCAGTCTGTCAGCATTAACACAACAGTCCTGGTTATGTAAGTCCCCCATGTAACATAGTTGTACTATCTGTTAATCCTTCCAGTAAGTTTGTTATTTTTTAACTTGCTTTAATAGACCAAGCTGTCCAGCAAAAGAGGTAGTTAGAAAGCTGAGAGAAACCATTTACCACTGACAGGGGTTCATACAATGGTCAGCGTTTATACATTTATTTAATAGCTTTATTCACAAAGGAGAAAATAAGGATGAGAATTTGCTATCCAAGGTTGGCTACATTGCTCCTCCATAGATACAGTGAAGGACTGAGCATAGCAACCCTAAAACAGGAGTTGTGTCCAGTTGTTGTTTACTAGCCAGATAACCAGGTGAAAAAAAAAGAAAAAAGCCTAAAACTAAAACAAATGCAGCCCCCACATCTACAGAATAGTAAATTGCAGTGAGCTTTAACACCTTACTGAATCTGTATGAAATGTATTGCCTTAAGCTTTAGAGGTCAAATTGGGCTTTTGTTTGATTTTTATAACTGTTAAATGTTTTTATTGTGTAGTTTTGCTTTATGAAATATTTTTATCAGTCCCCTTATATAGCTATGTTTACTTATCTGAACTAATTGGGTCAGATGTTGCCTCACATACTATCTTCTGAGAGTGCCTAACAGAGTCAATAACAGAGATACAACTACAACTGAACTTGTTATGCACTCTTGGGAACTGTGAGCCCTTCCCCTGACATACATGCTGAAATATCAGGCCTAGGTAAAAGAAGCAGACAGAAAATAGCCCGTAAATATGTTTTGTAAGTACGTTTTCAAATTATAACAGGTTAAGGCCGAATATTCAAAAATCGCAAAAGCAAATTTACTTCATGGCCTTGTGCACACTGCAGCAGTTAAACGTCTGTTTTATAGGCGATAATCACAAGAGAATCCGGCGGGCTGATTTATCAATCAATCAACTTGATACATTCAGCCTGCCCAGTAACAGTTCAAATCTCGACCGGTTCAAACCGTGTATGGCCACCCATACGAAGAATGGCTTAGTAAGAATGAAGATGATTTGGGATGAAAAGGGGCAATAAGGATACATAAATACAAATGCATTTTGTTTTATTACATCTAATATTTATCTAATAATAAATATGTGCGCACAGTGTTATGTGAAATCAGGGTTTCATTTGTATTATCATTACTTTATAGTTAACCTCTTCTGGACCGCCCCACGCAGATATCCTGTGGCAGAGCCGCCCTCCTGCGCGAAATCACGTACCTGTACGTGTACTGATTTCATGCGCTGGGTCTGCATTGTCCACCCAGTGCATCTACCTGTACGTGATTTCATGCACTGCGTCTGGGGCGCGCGTGCGCACTGCCGTTGACCCACTTCCACTGTGATTGGACACAGCGAAAGCCAGCCAGCGGGTCGGCACCCCACAATAGTTCTCAGGATGGACAGAATGGTGGTCTGCCTTTGTAAACAAGGCAGGCTGCCATTCTGTGAGAGGGGAAGATGAAATCTTGTGTTCCTTTCTAAGCAGGAACACGGATCTCTGTCTTCCCCCAGTCTAAGCCCCCCCTCACAGTTAAAAAAGCACTCCCTAGGAGCACATTTAACCCTTTCATTGCCCCTAATGTTAACCCCTTCTCTGCCAATGTCATTAGTACAGTTACAGTGCATATTGTTTACCACTGATCACTGTATTAGTGTCATTGGTCCCCAAAAACGTGTCAATTAGTGTCCAATTTGTCCGCTGCAACATCGCAGTCCTGCAAAAAAATCGCTTTTTGCCACCATTACTAGTAAACGAAATAAATAAATAAATAAATAAAAATTCCATAAAAATATCCAATAGTTTGTAGATGCTCTAACTTGGCGTGGGTAGGGCGCGGCAGCGTTGTATTACTTATATACCTTAACATAGTATATATTTTATTTGCCTAGCAGCAGATTCGAAATAGGATCACTTTTATGGGTGGCGGGAGAGGTGCCCAGTTCCCTTTCCCCGCTTACTGGAGCCAATGATAGCGGAGTAAACAATCTGATCCCCCATGCAGATAGGCAGAATGTCGAGTGAGGGTGAGATGGCCCCCACTCTACTCTATGCCCTTGGAGGACCGGAGCGACGCCAAACGTCACTGCCGCCCAACGGCCTTAAAGGGCAATTTTTTTTTTAAATTATTGCTTTTAAGTGTAAATGTGAGAGTCTTTTTGACCCCAGATCTTACATTAAAGAGGACCTGTCCTGCTTATTTCTATTACGCCCCGGTTCACACTTGTGCGTGTGCGGGGTTCGCATGTAATGTCGGAGCGCACTGCTCCGACATTACATGCGATCAGCTGTGCGGTGCGAGTTTAGCCATACACTACTGATTTTAACTTTTTTTTAACTTTTAACTCAGAAGTAAGCCTGGTCCTTAAGTGGTTAAAGTAATGCAGTGCCATGCTGCAAAAAGTGGCCTGGTCATGAACTTTGCGGGGCTGAAGAGGGTAACCACTTTCCGACCAGCTGCCGTAGTTTTACTGCGGCAGGTCGGCTCTATTACACGAAATGACGTATCTGTACATCATTTCATGTAACAGATAGTGGGAACGCGCGCACGCACACGGGCTGATTGGCCAGAGGGGGAGCCAATCAGTGGGCCCTGCGGAGGGGATATCAACTGGCCACCCGTGATCGCTCCCCATGGAGACAGAACGGTAGTGTGGTGATGTAAACAAGGCAGACCGCTGTTCAGTCAGAGATGAACACAGAGATACTGTGTTCTTCTTATTTAGGAACACAGGTCTCTGTGTTCATCTAGTGGGTCCATCCCCCACACAGTTAGAAAGCACCCCTTAGGGACACACTTAACCCTTTGATTGCCTCTGGTGTTAACCCCTTCCCTGCCAGTGTAATTAGTACAGTAACAGTGCATATTTTTAGCACTGAACACTGTATTAGTTTCACCCGTCCCCTCAAAAGTGTCAGTTAGGTGTCTGATCTGTCCACTGCAATGTCGCAGTCTCATTAAAAATCGCTGATCACTGCCATTACTTGTAAAAAAAATATATATATAAATAAAAATTACATAAATCTATCCCCTAGTTTGCAGACGCGATAACTTTTGTGCAAGCCAATCAATATACACTTATTGGGATTTTTTTTTTGACCAAAAATATATAGCAGAATACATATTGGCCTAAATTGATGAAAAAAATTTGATTTTAGATTTTTTTTAAGTGGGAATGTTTTATAGCAGAAAGTAAAAAATATTGTTTTTTTTTTCAGAATCGTTGCTTTTTTTTTGTTTATAGCGCAAAAAATAAAAACCACAGAGGTGATCAAATACCACCAAAAGAAAGCTCTATTTGTGAAGAAAAAAAGGATATCAATTTTATTTGGGTACAGCGTCACAGCGTCACACGACTGGGCAATTGTCCGTTAAAGTAACACAGTGCCGAATCGATACAAATGGCCTGGTCATTAAGGGGGTAAAATCTTCCGGTCCTTAAGTGGTTAAAGTAAATTGTTTCTGTTAACTTGTATGGTTAATATGGAGACTTCTGTCTGCATTAATTTGTTTAGAAAAGAAAACTTACATTAAAAACATGCCTACTGGCAATTCTCTACATGTACATTGTAAAATAAAATAACAAACCTTGACATTGATTGCCAATGCTATTGTTCATATTACGTTTAATGAAACCTGCACTGCAGAATTTGTCAGGCCATTTGTGATTACAATGTTCTGACAAGATGACATGTTCAAATATCAACAAGCCCTTGTTAACATTCTTATGACTCACACATACAATAACTTCAAGGATGGTTAAAAATGTATATGTGGACATGAGGGTTACTGTGAATATTCAGCTAAAGTATTATGTCTGTGATTATAGGAAAACAAATATTTTTGGAAGTGAGGAATGTTTCGCGTTTTTCCCATATCACCTGGGTGAAATGAATTTTACTTTAGTTTCCATAGCAAGAAAAACAGAAGACAAACAGGACCTATTGTACACAAGAATGACAAAGTCAGTTAAGAAATGCTTTCAAAACATTACAGTGCAGCAGAGAAAATCTGTCATATATTGCTAATGAAATAATCTTGACAAACATATACACTCCAAAAATATGAGCGCTTATGACAAGAGTCAGAATTGTTACATTTCCAGTCTGGGCTCAGAGAAGCTACAAAAGTTATGCTGAGTGATTCATACAATCTTATTATGTGTGAATATAGCAAAGTGATAGAAACATTCTGAAATTTGGTACACAATTTAAAGCGGTGTTCCAGCCTCGTGCCTCCCCCTCCAAAAATTAAAAGTCAGCAGCTACACATACTGTAGCTGTTGACTTTTAATATTAGGACACTTACCTGTACTGCAATCCAGCGTTGTCGGCACCGCAGCTCCATCGGCTGTCGGGTGCTGCTTCCACCATTGCCGGTGAAAGAAACGGGCAGTGAAGCCTTACGGCTTCACGGGCGGGTGTCCCTAGTGCGCATGCGCATTCGGATTGGCTCGGTGGCGGGGGAAGGAGGAGGGGGCCAAACTTCTGAGGGACAGCGCTGTCTCCCGGAAGTGGGGAAGGGTACCTGTCAAAAACAGGTACCCGTTCCCCCCTCCCCCTGCAAGGTGCCAAATGTGGTACTGGACGGGGGGGGGGGGGGGGGAAGCAAATGAGCAGAAGTTCCGCTTTAACTTTGTAACGAACTACACCAAATGACAAATCTTTTATTATTGCCATAATAGCATCTTAAATCATACCTAAATCATACCTAAAAGGGATAAAAAAACACACAAGGGTTGATTTACTAAACCTGGGGAGTGCAAAATCTGGTGCAGCTCTGCGTGGTAGCCAATCAGCGCCCAGTTTTTTTTTTCAAAGCTTAACCACTTTCCTACGGGCACTTTCATCCCCTTCCTGCCCAGGCCAATTTTCAGCTTTCAGCGCTGTCACACTTTGAGTGACAATTGCATGGTCATGTAGCACTGTACCCATATGAAATGTTTATCATTTTATTCACACAAATAGAGTTTTCTTTTGGTGGTATTTAATTATCACTGGGTTTCTTTTTTTTTTTTTTGCTAAATAAATGATAAAAAGGCCAAACATTTTTAAAATAAAAAAGTTTTTCATAGTTTGTTATAAATTTTTGCAAACAGGTAATTTTCTCCTTCACTGATGGGCGCTGGTGAGGCTGCACTGATTGGCACTAGAAGGCTGCACTGATGAGGTGGCATTTGTGGGCACTGATAGGCTGCACTGATGGGCATTAATGAGGCGGCACTGGTAGGCAATGATGAGGAGGCACTGATGAGGCTGCACTGATAGGTGGCATTGATGGACACTGATAGGTGGCACTGACAGGCGGCACTGAAGGGCACTGATAGGCAGCACTAATAGGGAGCACTGATGGTCATTGATAGGTGGCACTGGTAGGTGACACTGATGGGCACTGATAGCACTGATAGGTTACACTGATGAGGAGGCAATGATGGGCACTGATTGACAGCACTGGTGGGCACTGATAGGCAGTACTAATGGGGACCGTTGGGACTACACTGATAATCAGGACACCGATAATCAGTGCCCTAATTATCAGTGTAGATGTCCCTTTCACACAACCTGTTTATTGGCTCTCCTCACTCTGTCAGCATGAGGAAAGGAAAGCCGATAACCGGCATGTGTTTTTACATCGTGATCAGCTGTGATTGATCAATTTGGGTACAACCAGCTTGCCAGATTCTCTTGTGATTATCGAGAGCAGCTGCTATAGCCGTTAGCACTAACCACTGTCTTCTCCGTCGGGAGAAGACAACGGCCCAGCAGGAAAGATTCCCGCATTAACACTGTCTGTTGTTGCAGCAAAGAAATTTGCTTCATCTATTGCTGGCCTAAGTGAGATTTGAGTCCATAGTCTCGCAAAATCAGGGGCTCAAATACTCTTGAATAAAAAAAAAAAATATAAAAGATGACAAAATAAAAGTTAACACATGAATTGAAAGTAATAAAAAACCTATGGGAGAGGAGCCAACAACTATGTTTTTATTTATATCAAGACATTCTTGTGACACTTGTAACTAAGTGTGTTTATAATGCTATAAATACAGTTGATTAAAAGTATCACAGAAATGCCCTGATATAAATAAAAACATATTATTTATGAATGGTCACACGCAAATACACACATAAGGCACTTTTCCACTGCAAGTACCGGCTCGTACCGGCTCAGCTCTACTCGGCCCTGCTTGGCCCGGTTTGCTTTTCCACTGCTGGTACCGCATGGTATAGTGTCGGAACAGTTCGGTACGGTACGGTATAGGTTTGCTTTTCCACTAAAGTAGTACTAAAGTTAAGTGGGTGGGATAACAACGGGGTGGGTGGGATTCTCTGACCAATCAGTGGCTAGTAGTGACTGCATGCAAAGGATTGTGGGATATGGTACCAGTTTGGTACCTGTTGGAACCACAATCGAGTAGGTACTGTTTTTTCAGAGCCGTACCGTACCGTTCGGTTCCATGCAGTGGAAAAGCAAACCTATACCGTACCGTACCGAACCGTTCCGACCCTATACCATGCAGTACCAGCAGTGGAAAAGCAAAAAAGCGTGCCGAACCGGTACGGTTCCATGCAGGGGAAAAGCGCCAATAGAGTACTGTGCAAAAGTTTTAAGCAGGTGTGAAGAAATGCTGTAAAGTGGTTCCTCTTCACATTGTGACCATTTCCCTTTTCTCTCCAGAAACTCAAGAAAGGCGTGATTGTTGTGTGTGAATGCATTTTAGATATTTAGTAATGCAAATAAAGGGGAAAATAATAAACAAGTGAACCGAAATGTCAAATAAAGGAATATAAAATTGGCCTGAGTTATGCAATGGTTCACGTTTGTGTCATGATGAACTCTCCATTACTTCTCGTGGTAATTTACAGAGTAACCTGTAACAGTTTTATTGCCGTTTACAGCTATAAACAGGTCATAGGTTAGCAGAGGTTAGACATGCCAAAGGCTATCTTGCTCCTGACCTAATTATTATGTATACTGTGTCTTCTTTAGAAATGTGTTCTACTTATTTTTATTATGCCAGCTGGCCAACCATGTATGTGCGTTCTACTCCCTGGAGAAGGTCTATGCACATGTGGGGTTTTTTTTTATTAAACATCTTTCTGTAAGATAAGTTGTCTTGATTGAACTCCACAACATTAGTCACATTCAAGATTCAACTGGATGTGTTCTGTATTATAAAAGTCCAGTTGAATGTAAGTAACTGCTACTAGCTTTGCCATGACCTGGATAAATGAGAACCTTCACAGACACTACTTAGAGAAGTTTATGATTCTAAAAAGAATACATACAGTATAAAAACTGGTATACAGCCATACACAGCAGTTTAGTTGTTGTTGTGCAGCAAATCCAACCATTGGCTATAATTGCAGGATCTAAATTACAGAAATGTTTATATTAGAATCAAGACCATACTGGCTATGGAGACAAAACTACAAAATGAGCTAATACTAGTCTATAAAACATATACTGGGGAAATTTGCATGAGAAGAAATAGTAATACATAGTGATGGGTGTATGATACAAGCATTGTTCAGGACACCAGCAGTGATAGGGGTGTTCAGAGGTCAGGGGAGAGTTTCACAAATTCCTAAACACTATTATATCTGTAATGGACAAAATGTAAGATAGAAAAACTCTGATTGCACGCTGTAATTCAGCTAACTGTCTTCCACAAAATCAGGCAGTGTGCGTGTCTGTATGGCTGTGGTAGTGACATTCGCTTATAAACTCCTACGGGGATGAAAGTGACATACATTTTTCAAACTCACCTCGTCAAGAAAAAGGGGAACTGACATTTCCTTAGCAAAATTCTGATGTGGTTACTATCTTTAACAATGTCAGTAAGTTGCCTATAGTGAATGTTTTTTTAATCTCTAGTAGAGAAGAATCTAAAGTTTTACTGTAGTATTTGCATGTTCTATGTACGCTAGAGCAGTGCTCCCCAACCTTTTTATCGCCGCGGACCGGTAAACATTTGATAATTTTTCCGTGGCCCGCTTGTTTTGATTTAATAATTTTAATTTAATTGTATTTAAACATGCCTTCAAAATAAAATACAGTTACACCAAAAAATGAATATAAAGTGATTTATTTTATTTAACTCACTAGAACGCCAAATCAGAGATACCAGCGTGCCCCCTTTCAATGCAGAGATGCCAGCGTGCCCCCTTTCAATGCAGAGATGCCAGCGTGCCCCCTTTCAATGCAGAGATGCCAGCGTGCCCCCTTTCAATGCAGAGATGCCAGCGTGCCCCCTTTCAATGCAGAGATGCCAGCATTCCCCCTTTCAATGCAGAGATGCCAGCGTTCCCCCCCTTTCAATGCAGAGATGCCAATTTTCATTCAGCATTGTCACACAATGGGAAGGCTCAGGGCGCACTGCTCTGCACCCCGGCCACCACTGCCGAGACAGTAAAGTAATTTAAAGTTCCTCAGGCGGCCCGGTACCGTTTGATCCACGGACCGGTACCGGTCTGTGGCCCGGGGGTTGGGGAACACTGCGCTAGACGACTCAAAAATATTGTACATGGCTTAAAACAATTTGGAATATGATAACACAATGGACATACAGTAATTGAGAAAGGGGGCTGCTATATGGGCCTTCCTGTGCTCTTTTCAAACAACATAGGATTTTGGAATCCAGATTGTTCATCATTATTTTAGTAACGTGAAGGAGAAAACAAAGTGGGAACATACATCTCTAGAATTGTCATATACAGTCAGATTTTGTTGCAGATTTGATCTGTCGGATAAATAAGCTTTATTACTAGCCGCTATTTAGTGTAAGAGACCTATCCAGTTCAATCTAAAAGTATCCAGGAAGGTAGACACTATTGCTAGAGAGCTGTTGGTCAAATTTGTTGATCTGGCAAATCAAATCTAATATAAAACGCACCGGTGTGGGGCCAGGATAAAGCTTATTTAATTTGTTAAAAATCTTACAGCAGGGTGGATTTGATTTAAATCAAGTCGATTTTAATCACAATTTAAATCATTATTTAAATCACTAGTAAAAAGGCTTGATTTCAATCAACTTGATTTAAATCATAATTGTTAAAGAGCAACTGTCATCTCTGTCCCACAGCAGCTCCTCCTCTGACCTGCTGTTGACTCACTGACAGTCCCATTCACTTTAATGGGATGGCTTGTGATGCAGCAGTGACACAACAAGGTGAGGGACGTGGTGGCAGCAGGTGAGTGGATGCCCGCTAACAGGCGCTGCCATTATGGGTCTGAAATGACAGGTGCTCTTTAAATGTAAGGACTAATTTTTGCTGGTAGTTAGTGTGAAATTGTATGAATGCATCAATGCAGTGCATGTCATCTCAGCTTGCAGAGCTTGGATTCATTGAATGAGTTTACCAAAAATGTAACTATTGCAGAATGTACAGCCTCATGCCACATAGCTAAGCTCCATTTCATGCTGAATAAGCTAAACTATTAATGTATCTAAAATTTAAAACTATCTTTAGATGGATTTTTACTCCAAAAACATTTTATTAAAATATATTTGATAAAAATAAAAAAAATCTGATTTATATTAAAAAAAATCTGATTTTTTTTGATTGTTTAAAAAAAATCATCAATTTTTATCCACCTGGCTAACAGTAATAACAACAGATCACATTATTATGCTTTGGTAAAGCAATTGGTTGTCCACCTCAGTAGGAGAGAGGTTCACAGTTCAAACAATCAGTAATTCAGCCTCTAAGTTTACTCTGTTTATGCAGTTAGGGTCCTTTCATATTTTATCTGAAAATCCTAAAAGGTCAACATTAGAAAGTTCCCAGCTATATTTTTAAGCTGTGAATGTTCACAATCTAGATAGACATATTCCAGCTGCTAGCAGTTTCACATGTATGAGGTTATTTATATGACAGTTTACCACACAAGTGCTGTACATTGTCCAGCACCCACAGGCATGGCCAATTTAAGCATATTTACCTGTCATTCGGGCATTTGCTGAGAGCAGACCAGTCAACTTGTGGATTTATAAGAATTCCCCATGAAAGATACACAGATGTAGGTGTCAGAGTGCCAATGACAAGCTGAAGAGGTTTCTGAGATGAATTTTTTTCTGGGTGAATAAAAAAGGAACAAGTTAGTCCTCATCTTAAATTAAATCTGGGAAAATGAATAAGAGCAGTAAAGACAGTAAATGGTTAAAATTATGGTAAAAGCACATTTTCATCGGGTATAGCTACAGTATTACTTGTATAACATTGTTTTTCAATTTTAGTGGGGTTTCTCCCGGAAATGACGCTCAATATATTATCAAGAATATATATATATATTTTTTTTGCGGATTTCTTAAAGTGAATCCTGGAAGATAGCAAGATAGCAATAGGGTAGCGTCATTGCTGACTCATTTTTAAGATATATGCTCTGGCTTGGCGATTCTGATCCTGGCTTTTTACCTAGGCAGTGACTAACATATCTCAAACTCCTTAGGAATGGAGCTTCAAATAAACTACAGATTATGCAGAAATGAATGGAACTCCAGCCATATTTGTATTTTTGGGGGTAACTTATTTGGGATTCTTGTGGCATTACTGGCTATGTACCTAATATGGTCAATGATGCAATATTCTTACACGTTACATGCACTATGGAATGGACAATACGTCCTTTACTAGTTCCCCTAAGAGGGTTGTAATCTGCTTGCACTCCTTCGAAAGACAGGGAGATTGCACTTAAACCACCTCTATACCAACAGCGCCTCCTGGGCACTAGTTGTGTCTAAAAGCACAGTGCCCTTGAGCATCAGGCTATATTTCCTTGGGGGGAATACTACTTTTTTTTTAGAGACCCCTTTCAATGTATGAGAGCAATGTGTAAATACATGAGGAATGGTGTCAGCATGGAAGTTAAATTTAAGCCCTTCAGCTGTATCACTTGTGGTTCTGTTATCACCTAACTGATTTGTTACTATAACTATATTGTTTGTGACAATGTGTACGCCCTGAAAGTATTACCTTTGCACGTCTTATGGTTTTCATTCGGCTTCACAGCTATTAAATATCTTGCCTCTGCCTCTAAAAAACACAATAAAACACAGAATGAATGACCTGAGCATAACATTTTTTTTCAATAAAGGAACAACATTTCCATTCTATTAATCACTTTTAATTGCATTAAACAAATAGTTTGTGAGGTAGAAAAGGAAAAAACAAACACACATGAAACATACATTTTATATAACATTCCTAAACTATATGTCATAGAGGGCACAAAAAATTGATTTCTCATATGGTATTGCAAACTGACTTCTTGATCATTACCAATATGTCTTGCTTGATCTGGTTTCTGAGATGTGTTTTTTTCCCCATAGCATGCACATGCACAAATAGAGGCCAAATGTCTTTAAGACGTCTGCATATTCCACTCCGGCTCTCCTTCAGAGTTATAGCAAAAGTTCATTGGAGGGCCTGAGGATAAACTGCCTACGTGCACAGATGTTAAAGAGACCGTGTTGCCAAATCATTTATTTTAACAATCCTCTCATAAGATAATATTTGCATTTAACATATTTTAGGAATGTCACTTACCTGTATAGCCTCCCTTATGTGGACATCCAAAAGCCCTGAGATAGCTGCTGGGTGTTGCCATCTTGGAAGTGAAGTCACTGGCTCCAACAGATTTAGAGCAGACAGGGGTTGATTTACTAAAATGTGAGAGGGCAAAATCTGGTGCAGCTCTGCATGGTAGCCAATCAGCTTTTAAAGCAGAGTTCCGGGCACAAAATCAACCTAATCGATTTTGTGTCCATCCGCTTGCTCTTCTTCACCTGAAAAGGAATTGGATAGTTAGGGTTATTTTTTTTTTTACTTACCTTGTAATTCTAGAAAGAATTACTCACCTATTTTCCACTTCCTCCCTCTGTGGCCGCGGCCCGCGCCGTCACTTCCAGTTTGCAATGATTCCTGGGAGCTGAACGTCATCGCTCCCAGGAATCAATGCGACGGCACCGGCCCCGCTCGTCACTTCCGGTGCGACGCCGCATTCCCTGCTAAACAGCTTCTGGGCATGCCCATAAGCTGTGGAGGAATGCGCCGCCGCATCGGTAGTGATGAGAGTTGCCGGTGAAGGCGCATTCTGGGAAAAGAGGACGCAGAAGAGGATCGCGCTGGCTTCAGCTGCCCATAACAGAGATGGCAACGCTGGAGAAGAAATTTTAAAAGTGAGTATTTCTTCTTGCAGGTAAGTGCGAACCGGGACAGATCAGAGGCTAGCCATTGTGGAATGTACTAGCCCTGACTGTCCCGGGGGTATGTTCATTGAAAAAACGATTCTGTGCCCGGAACTCCGCTTTAAGTTCAGCTTGTTCAATTACCCTCTGATAATAAATCCTGGAAGCTGATTGGTTTCTATGCAGACCTGCGCCAGATTTTGCACTCTCCAGTTTTAGTAAATCAACCTCACAGTGATTATAAACTTCCAGAAGAAGAGAGGACTTTTATGTGCAAGGAGGGAAGACGCTGTGCTGATGCTTAGTGAAGTAGACATGTTTTCCCAACAAGTTCAGAGGCACATTGTAATTCAATTAAAAAAAAACAAAAAAAACAAAAAAAAAACAAAGAAAATGTTTATGGAAAGCAAAAAGGCTGAATATATGCATTTAAAGTCTGATTTTTCTTAGCTTTAACCTATAATATTTTAAAGTTGGTAACAGGGTCTCTTTAAAGAATATCTATACTTTTTCTCACTTCTGTTACATAGATAATGGTCAAAGCAAGCTCTTCATATTGAACGTTAAGCTTTATTTTTTATCTTTTTTTGCCACATCTGTATTTATGAGGACTTTAGTTAATCACAGATTACCAGCTGAATGTATACAATCATTCGTAAACCATTCGCTTTTATTATTCTTACAAACAGAAGAATATTTGAAACTGATAATGGCACAATCTTTACATACATGTCTAAGAAAGTTGAAAGCCTGGTCCCTTTTAATTCTGCTCAATTGTAAGTTCACCCAATACTATTTTTTTGTGAGGAGATGTCAGCTGGTTGAATTACTCCCTGGTTTATTTTATCTTTGAAAGACTCCAGCAATAAGATCTAATATCTCCTCACAAAAATTCTCATCCCACCCACCAACAAGGTTTCCGTCTTGTTACCAGATTATTTATATGTTTACAATAAGTATGAGCAAGCCTGAGCCATCAGTTACTTAAATAATATTTATCTGGTATTGACTAACTATTAACATTTCTTTGAAAAATTACCAAAATGAAAAATACAGCAACAGAAATGTAAAAAAAGAGCTCTTCTCCATTCACAAAAATTAAAAACTAAAATGTTTTCATAACTGTATGCTCTAGCACTGTCAAGGGACACTGGCGCTGTCAATGTAGATATTTACTTCCTTTTCTGTGACAGGAAGTGAAAGAAAATCTCCCCAACAGGATGCAAACACAAAATATATAGAGGGGTTTTACTCATTCCCTACTCTATTAAAAAAAACTTTACCCTTTAAATGCATGTTGTCAATCATACTAGAAACTTTATTTACTCTTTTAGAACCCACATAGTAGAATGTAATAAGGCAGCAGAGGAACTGCCACTTTAGTCACCCACAAAGTTCTTATGGGACTCAAGGCAGGAAGGGACCAGAAAATGTGTGAGTAGGGCCGGTCCCTCCTGTATTGTAGCAAACCAGAACACAGTCATGCTATGCTATTTCACCTGCCTTCACAAAGGGCCCCAAATGTTGTGTTGCCACAGCCTCTTACAGACCTCAGACACT
Source organism: Pelophylax lessonae (assembly GCF_965119305.1). Lineage (NCBI taxonomy): Eukaryota > Metazoa > Chordata > Amphibia > Anura > Ranidae > Pelophylax > Pelophylax lessonae. The sequence continues at coordinate 412,464,025 of NC_138769.1, forward strand.
GTGGCTGGGACTCTTACAGACCCCATGCCCATTGCTGTGACTGGCACAGCGGGACCCTGCCTTCCCAAACTCCTCTGTCTTTACTATGTAGGCAGAATTTACTGCTCAATGTTTTCCCAGGTTGAATTTGAAAGTAGCAATGATCAACGGAAAAGTAGCAGGAAGAGAGTGGTGAAACAGCAAAGCAGTACAGTAAAGGTAAGTGTCTTCATAACTGCAGTTGTTATAATGTAATAATCACTCAACCACTTTTACTGCAGGTACTGTGTATGTATTTGTGTTTGGTGGGTGGATAGGTAGACCTTCATTGGGCAACTTTATGAGGGGTGGGTGGTCCCTATTTCCACTTGTGCACCCCCAATACAGCATACAGTGGAGTAGTCAGACATATAATTATATAGCTTACAGTGTGCTTCAACAAAATGCAATAAAATAAAGGTACAATACAGCATACAGAGTAAAGTGGTCAGCAGTAGGAAACATACAGTAAGGGGTAAAAAGAAGCATTCCAGAGTTTGTAATGTAATTTACACTGATAGATTCTGCAAATTGTGTCTTCACTTTCCATATGAGACTAGCATGCAAAAAAAAAACGGATGGAAATCGATCCCATAATCTGATCGTGTGTACAAGACTTTAGTCTGAAGCTTGTGCCATTTATCCTGCTCCTGTTCCTGATTTCAATCTGCATCCTGTACCCTGCTGCCCTACATCTGCTCCCCTTGCTCCAGTAGCTAGCCCTGATTCCCCCCTTTCTTGCATCTCATGTATTCCCTGTTGGGCATTTAATTATATGGTTGTGGTTCACCTGTATTGTTATGTTCACTGTTTTCCTGGTCTGTGCATGTCTTTTTCTTTACTATTAATACATTTACTTCCCTATATCTTTCAGTCACAGTTTCCTTGTGTAGCTTTGCAAATCTGGTCATCTCTGCCACTGAATCATGACAAATGCATTGTTGTGAATAAAGATGAACGGAATGTTACTTTGAGACATTCCAATAAAGTTAAAAATGGAAAAAAGTCCGGAAGAGCTGCAGGACTTTCTGGGTGCCACTCCTCTACCGCAGTTGACGGAGGAACAGCGGCTGCAGCTTGAGGCCCCGATTACGGAACAGGAGTTGCTGGAAGCGGTGGCCCTCTTTCCGGGATCTAAGGCTCCTGGGGGTGATGGCCTTCCTGCTGAAATATACCAGAATTACTCTCTGTTGTTATTGCCAAGATTATTGGAGGTGTTCCAGAGGGCGAGGGAGGTGGGGGCCCTTCCGGAGTCTATGACTAGGGCTAGCATCATATTATTACTCAAACCAGATAAATCTCCTACGGACCCGGGATCATACAGGCCCATCTCTCTGCTCCAGGCGGATGTCAAGTTACTGGCTAAAGTTCTGGCGCGTAGAGTTAAAAAAGTTATAACGCATATCATTCATGAAGACCAGGCGGGTTTTATGCCCAATAGACCTACGGCCCTTAACTTGCGTCGCCTGTTTGTTGCGATCCAGACGCCGGTGGATAACGCGGGGGAGAGGGCACTGCTGTCCCTGGATGCCAATAAGGCATTTGACAGTGTGGAATGGGGATACCTCTGGGCGACCATGGAATCATTTGGTTTTGGCCCTATATTCCTATCATGGGTAAAGTTATTGTACTCTCAACCAACGGCTACCATTAGGGAGGGGGGCAGGGTATCCGCACGTTTTTCACTGGGAAGGGGGACGAGACAGGGGTGCCCGCTATCACCCCTATTGTTTGCCATTTCGATAGAGCCCCTTGCGACGCGCATAAGAGCTCAGCAATGCATCGTGGGGTTCCGGTTTGGACCATTTGAGGATAAAGTCCTGTTCTACGCAGACGATATGCTCCTGACATTGGGTGACACTGATGTTTACCTGCGCTCGGCTATGACAGTTATTACTGAGTTCGGTCGGTTTTCCGGACTCACTATAAACTGGTCCAAATCCACCCTCTTGCAACTGGACAGGACTGATGCCCCTTCCTTGGGTCCACACTGCCCGGTCCCCGCGGTTCAGCAGTTTAAATACCTGGGGGTCGTGGTCTCAGCGGACCCGACCCAGTATAGCTTACTCAATCTTAGCCCCCTTCTTACCAGGTTCGGGACAAAATCAGGACTTGGAACAAACTCTGGCTATCACTAGCCGGGAGGGTGAACCTTATAAAGATGGTCTTGATGCCGCAATTGTTATATTTCCTCCATAATTCTCCTATCGTTATTCCACTGAAAACTTTCCGCATAGTTAACACCCTTTTCCGGACTGTTTTGTGGAAGGGTAAGGCAGCTAGAGTACGTATGGAGCAGCTACAGAAGCCTCGTGAAGTGGGGGGGCCTTGCCCTTCCTAATCCGTGGTTGTACTATTTGGCCTCACAGTTGCAACATCTGGTGGGGGCGGTATCCAGGTAGCGTACGGGCGCGGCACTGATGGTTATGCAGTGGTTTGTTGGCGCGCGCGGGGTGCCGGAGGGACTTGAGGCGCAACTTTTTTCTAAACCTAATAAGCGCTTCCCGACATATAGATTACTACAAAAAATATGGGACAAAACTAAACAACTTCAGCGAGCATTGGGTTATACTAACTTTAGCCCGATATGGGACAATAGGACTTATCCGGAACTATGCAAGTTGGACCAGGGTGAAAGGTGGCGAGTATATGGGGTGACACACCTTACACATGTTGTGCGGGAGGGGTCCCTGTTGACCTTTGAACAGCTTCAGGAGCGCTTCTCGCTCCCGGACAGGATGAGGGCACAGGCAGTTCTAAGACAGCTTTTCCTGTCCCCAACCCCTGTTTTTTTCCTTATGCAACCCTCCTATCTCGGAGGAAGTCTCGTAAGAGGAAACGCGTCAGAGAGGAGGCGTGTCGCGCCGTCACTCGCGTCATCCCGTACGTCCGTTGCTGCAGCCGGACGCGGGAGCGTTCCTGACTCCAACATTCGTTCATTGCTTGTGATCCTAAGGATATATGTAAGTGTATTTGCCTATTACTTTTAAATAAATCGGGGGTAATGCACTATTGGTCCGTTTGCATCCTTTACATATCCATTGCGGAGCCATAAGGAGATAGAACATCACTTGTATTGGAATCGTTATATCAGCTGACAGCCTGTGTTCTGGAGTGAGGAGACTCTATTCCCTATGCCAAGCCTATTTGACATCTGGTAAGCGGCTTGCTGTGTATACACACTCCGGGTGAAGGTGCATGGGGATTGAGCTGGCATTTATATATGTATTTAACTCACGCTTGACCCAAGTCTATCTGGTAAGAAGATAACCTGTCGGTGGTGGGGATCATCTCACGTGGTTATCACAGTTATCGAATTGAGTTTCAGGATTCACATTATTGTTCCAGTCACCAAAAGTTTATTCATTTGCACGTTGTCACAAGAGAATGGACTTTTAAGTTTTGGATTTTTTCACATAATTTTTCAATTTATTGAATTTATTGTTATTATTGTGGAAATTTGACAGTTTAGCGCACCAATCAATTTCAAATAACAATTTCAGGACACCAAGGGATTCATATCAGGCTGCTATGCCTCTCTTCTGGGATCTTTCCTGGAAAAGTACCCCGAGCCGGGCTTGTGACCGTTGGAGCATGGATGTGGGGGAGATCCCGGGGGAACAGTGGGAGGAGGCCTTGGAGGTAGTCCGTAGCTGCTCTCTCAATGCTTCACACCAGGTGTCGCAGCTTTACATCCTGCTAAGAGTGTATCACACTCCCCTGAAACTCTATGCCATGGGTCTTCGTGACGATGACCTCTGTGGACGATGCCGGAGAGAGGTGGGGGACTTGGTTCACTTGCTGTGGCGATGTCCAAAGCTGCACAGATACTGGTCCGCGGTGCTGTCTGCCAATAATGGAACTCTGGGGGTGGCTATCCCTGGGGATCCCAGACATTGCATTTTGGGGATACTGGAAGCGGTAGTGGAAGATACGTTTCTGCGAGAGGCCGCCAGTCGGGCACTTTTTCAGGCCCGTCTACTGATCCTGAGACACTGGATAGCGCAGGAGCCACCCACGTATGGGATGTGGCTGGAACAGATGGCTTCTACTTTACGTATGGAGAAGGTTATATATCAACATAGGGGGGTGCCTCAGAAATTCTCTAAGGTATGGGATGTGTGGCTGAACAGCCCGGCCATGGCCCCTGATGATCTTATCCTGGACCGTTTGTTACTGTAATTTTTGAGAGATATATATGCTCAATCTTGGCTCGGGTGGGAGGGGTAGGGGTGTTTCCTGCATTTTCTTATATTTTACAATGCTGTGTGTTTGTCGCACTGTGCTTGACTATGATAACCTTGGGGGGAATGTGGTGTGGCGTGGATTGTGTAATGTTTATTGTTTGATGTCGCTATCCGAAAGTTTTTTTTCTTTCTGACTGTAATCGTGTGAATTTTTCTCAATAAAGCTTTTCTTGATTTAAAAAAAAAAATGGAAAAAAGAAAAAGATAAACAGGGGTTGATTTACTAAAACCAGAGAGTGCAGCTCTGCAAAGAGACCAATCAGCTTCCAGGTTTCTTTTGTCAAAGCTTAATTGAACGAGCTGAAGTTAGAAGCTGACTGGCTACCATGCACAGCTACACCAGAATTTGCACTCTTTAGTTTTAGCCAATCAACCCAGTGTGTGATGTACTGTAAAAATCGCAGTGCACACAGTGGCTACGTGTTGTAACATGTTGCTGGTGTAAATGTGCAGTACGAGAAACCATTATGAAAGAATCAAAAAATCTAAAATCAATCTAAAAGTTGCTAGAAGTTATATCTCTTCAGCACCAGTATCTTCTTTGTCAGTAGTTCCAACAGGGTAACTGTGGCATATTTTATATTTAGGTGCCTTGTAATTTATATGGTTTTACAATGCATTGTGGGCCTGTCACCGCTACAAATGAACTGTTGTTTATACGTCTGGCAAGGATTAGTAAACGAGCTGAAGAAACATATCAAAAGACAGCATAGTCTGGAGGAGAAAGGTTTTACATAAACAAAACCAATTTTATGCCTAAACTTTTCCTTTCCCTTCTTTCCAGCTTTGCAGCTCTGCACATTGAATATGAGTAAAGTCTAAAAAGTATTTGAAATGGAAAAGCTGATGAAATATAACAGATGCATATGCTGAGTATAGTTTTGTTTACATGTTTACAATCAAAACCATTTGCTTAAAAAGCTTTTAAAGATATACAAAAATGTGATGGAAGCTAACTAAAAGCTAATCCTCCTGTATACAATGTTTAAATGCAACATTGTAGGACATATTATATAGCAGCACCATCATGCAAGCAGAGTACATAATCCAATATATTACTGCAAAAGTTGCATTATTATTTCCTGGACCAATCATTTTAATGCAGTAAAATGAGCATCAAACTGCCACACTTAAGGCTCATTCACATGGGCAGCCAGGGGGGGCGGTTAAACCTTGGCTTTACTGACTTCTGACTGCCCATCTAAAAAGACATTGTAGCTTCTTAGGACTTTACACGTGCCACAGCATGCCAAATAAAAAAAAAACCCTGCTGCATTCAGTGGGCAGTACCCCTGCTATAAACCCTACCCCTTCAAGTTTAATGGAGCCAAGCCTCAACTGCTCTGACACTGTGTGTAGTGATTCATTGGTTTGCTATTTTAAGGATTCAAACAAGTGGTAAGGAACGAGGCTGTAAGGAACAGGCCTGTCTGAATGAGGCCTTAGAGGTATATTTATATAAAGGTCATTTTTGTCAAATTTGTTTATTTCCTATGGAGCTGGCGATCATAGGGAATAAACATATCAGATAAATTAGGAGGATTACTTGGGATGGCTGTGTGAAGGCTAAGACATTCGTACAGCAATTTTTTTTAATAAAAAGACTCCTATAAAGTGCATGTAAACTCTGACTGGTATGTAGTTTGCTGAAGAACAATGGGGCTGATTTACTAAAATTGCAGTGTTCAAAATTTGGTGTAGCGCTCCATAGAAAAAAAATCAGCTTCCAGGTGTTTTTGCTAAAAGCTTAATTGAACAAGCTGAATTTAGAAGCTGATTGGCTACCATGCACAGCTACACCAGATTTTGTACTCTCCATTTTTAGTAACTCAAGCCCTGTGTGTAATAAACAATGGTCTTTTTTTAATAAAATAATTTGTTTAATTTTTGTGCATATCGGTACTGCTCATCTCCTCCAGCATCTTTGCAACCATTTTCTGTCTGCATACACTCCCTCTAGCCAACTGTTGGTCGTCTTTTTTTAATGGTGGGTTTACTGATATGGACAACAGTGGACCATGCCTGTAAAATGTTCTGGGTCACAGCTCCTTGTAGGTTTCACCAGGAGAGTGTGTCACAAGGTAACAATGTAGGAGAGCAATTGTGGGACACCCTACAACAGTAAGTGTCTGCACAGGGACATTTAGGGCAGGATCACTGGGTGTGATTTCATGAAAGCAGATTTAAAAAAAATTATAATTACTTTAACCTGTTGAATCTTATATGCAATTTTAGGGATTTTGTTTTCATATACTGTACTTTACATACGGAACCCACCCCAGAGGCCTGTGTTTTCAAAAATCATAGTTATAGTAATAGATTTTATTTTTAATATTATTATTTTGTTTTTGAAAGTGTATAAAGGTAGCAAGCATTTTTTAAAGACGTGTCTATTTATTCTTCTGTGATTTCCCTAACTATACTGAAATGTGACCCGTACAGAAATCCAAGTAGAGATTGTCTCTGGAGGTTCCTAGGATGCAGCTTTTCCAGTATATGGAAACAGGATTTAGGAAGTGCAGCAGTTTGTGTTAAGAGGGGACTCAAGCCAGTCAACTGCATACTTTGGCTGGCAAGAGAAGCTTTAATGCCTGTTACCAAAAAGACTTGTTGGACATGCTCTGATGATGCTCAAAAGTCCATCTGTGTGCTAAACATTTCTCACAAAAAAAGGATTAAAACAAATAAAAAAGGATTAAAACAAATAAATCTAGCCAGGGAAAATTACTTTTCTAACAATGCAATGTCCAAAAGTTAATTATGCATGTGGAAAAGATTTTAGTAATACAAGGGGGGATTGACCAAACCTGGTGCACGCAGAATCTGGTGCAGCTGTGCATAGTAACCAATAAGCTTCTAAATAAAGCTTGTTCAAGTAGGCTTTACAAATTACAATAAAACCTAAAAGCTGATTGGTTACTATGCATAGCTGCACCAGATTCTGTGTGCACCAGTTTTAGTAAATCTCCCCAACAATGTCAAAGTCAGGCCAAATGTGTCATTTGTATGTATTATATATTTGCTTTCATAGTGAGAGGTCATTAGTCCACGTGTGCTCCTCAGTGAACACCAGCCCATGCACCTTACTTAGCCTTTTGAGACAAATATGCTTCTGTCTTTTTTAACTGTACCTTTTTTATTAGATGTAGAAATTAATAACTTGGCTTTTTATTTCTCTAAAGAGCACACAAATCTGAAGAGACTGTTGCGTGTGTAGTTGTAATGTATCAGCAGTGCCTATAATGTACCTATACACTATACCTAGGGTCCATATTAGAGGGAACCTTGAGGGTCTTACGATAATTGGCTGGTGTGAGCAACAGGCGGCAATACCTTGCACATTGTCTGGCCTTTGTCATCGCTGTCCCCTTATTACCATTTCCCAGTCAAATAAATGATGCCTGAAGGAAAGCTGTTGTTTATTACACACAGGCAAAGCCCAATCTTGACATTGGGTCAAAAGAGAAAATCAGAAAACCAATAAATAAAATAACCAGTCCATCATGAGCACTTAAATGGGCCTTTTAAGAAGCAGCTGTTGTGAACACATATGTACAGAGTAAAAGACATGTGTGGTGCAGTGATAGAATGTACTAATAGTTCCAGTAAAATATGGCCAATGATGTCAACATTATATTTAACTATGAGCAGTAAATTAAAGAACAGTACATTTCCATTGTAATTTGATACACAGGCAGATGCCATTTTTATTTCTTTATGGATTTTTTTTTTTTTTTTAGCTCTCAGTAGCTCTAAAATCCATGTGTATCATAAATCCCTATAGTTATGTGCATAAAAGAATGAACGCAATTTATGTACACCAGTTTTCTTATGAGTTGTACATATATCTAATCCAAATATTTGCCGGTTTAGGAAATCTGCTCTGAGACAAAAAATGCTTTCGTTTTATCATCTCATGAATCTTTTCCCCACTGGACTCTATCTTCACTTAATATTGCATAGCAATCTTAAAGTGAACATATGTGGTAGTCTTGTTAGAATTTATTATTTTCCCACAGATACTCTACAGCTAGATTTTTGTAGGGCAATACCATCTTGGCTAAACCCATTCAACCCAGCCACTGCGGTACTCCCTAAGGATACAAGCACTTCAAAACATTCTAGGCCTCATACAGCACTTCCACATAGTTGGAAGAACATTGTGGGGTTGATTCACTAACACTGGAGAGTGCAAAATCTGGTGCAGCTGTGCATGGTATCCAATCAGCTTCTAAGTCCCAGTTCACACTGGGGCAACTTGTCAGGCGACTTAGCCGCCTGACAAGTCGCGCTCTATTCAGCGCAATGGAACAGTTCTAATTGGAGCAACTCAAGTCGCTCAGACTTAGAAAAAGGTTCCTGCACTACTTTGGGGGTGACTTGCATTGACTTCTATTAGAAAAGTCGTATGCAAGCCCCGCTGAAATCGCGCTGCATGGGGCGGCTTCAGAGTCGGGTGACTTTGAAGCCGCCCTAGTGTGAACCCAGGCTAAATTCAGCTTGGTCAATTAAGCTTTGACAAAAAAGCTGGAATCTGGTTTCTATGCAGAGTAGCACCAAATTTTGCACACTTCAGTTTTAGTAAATCAACCCCACTGTGTGTCTCTGTATTTTCTATTCTTCTGATATCTGACCTCTGGCTACTCACTATGCCCCATCTTTAAATAATGAGAGTGTGTATTGTTGCCCTTAGTAGTGTCAGTAAAATTTTAAAACAAACAGTTCCTGTAATAGACAGCAGGATACAAAGGTTCTCACATCACTTCCTCTGTGCAGCAGTATCCCCTGACCACCCTGATGAAGTCACATGACCGTATGGACACGTGTAGGGTGAGGCAGGTGACACTGCAGCATAGAGGAAGTGATGTGAAAACCTTTGTATCCTGCAGTCCATTACAGGAGCTGTTTGTTTTAAATTTAAATGTAATTGCTACTTTTAAATAAATACCTACTTTAAAATAACTACACCATTAGGACCCCTTCATTTTTCATGGGGTGCATTCATTTTTTTTTCTTATTTATTTTTATTTTTACACTGTCCCTTATTTATTTATTTTTTCACGTTTATTCCTATTACAAGGAATGTAACCATTGTAATAGAAATAAGGATGACAGGTCCTCTTTATGGAGAAATCTGGGGTCTAAAAAGACTCCAAATCTCTTCTTTACCTTTAAAAACAAAAAAATTACTTCCAGCCTGGAATAAAAGTGACGTCCTCCAAGGCCATAGAGGCGATTAAAGAGTATCTACTCCTTGATTGCATATGGGAGCAGCCAGCCACCCCATCGGATCAATTATCGGGCGAAGCAGCCGAAATGGTAAGCCTAAAAAAACACAGACAAGCGGCAAAAGGGGGCGGGAGTCAGCTCCCGCGGCTTTGGAAAGCATTGCAGCAGCTCATGAGCCTCTCAGAATGTGAAAGCCAGCTGCTGGCTGCAAAAAAATGATACCTAGGCTATGGTTGATATCTTCAGCCATAATCCCGGTAAACCACTTCAAAGCCACAATGTATATATAAGTATTGCAGGCTTAAAGTAACTAAAAAAGCAATATTTTTGTTTATACACGATTGGATGATTAAAGTGACGACAGCTTCATCCTAATTACTAAGGCTACTAAGGCAGTAAACATTCAGTTTAGTAAATTAACCCCATTATGTGCTATGAAATACAGTATGTCTTCATTTTTTTGCACTTAAAGAGTATTTTTACTTTTGCAGTCAAATTTGAGAAAACCCCACTATATGTTTGTTATATGTTCCCAATCACATAGTATACTAAAAAGAAAAAAGTTTAAAACATTTCTTACCATTGAGATGTTTCTTAGGGGAAGGTCTCAGGGCAGATTGCAAGCATTTGTGGACAATCTAACAGTGTCTCTGTCCCCACACAGACTGGGGACAAACTGAGCTATCTCTCAGTAACATACAATGCAGAAGGCCAGCTTATAAACCGGGTAAACCTTTGTTAGATCAGACAATCAGACAGTGTTTTTAAATCCAGTTTACAATTTATGATATCAACTTGCATAGTACAGATTGGGTTACTTATGGCAAATACCATTCCCCAGCCCCCTCATAAACAAATAGAACTAAATAGGGTTTTTTTTTCCCTTTGAGTGTCTAGAAAACAGCATCTATAAAAGGAAAGCAGCAATTTTTATTTGTAGTCACATAGTAAGTTATACCATGTGAATGGGGACATGTAACAAATACAAAGTAGGTGTTATCCAAAGATGGCTGAAAATGCTTTCATTTTAATATAGTGGGAAGAGCCATGCAAACCCCTCTTTATACTCCTTCGGGCAAATTTGTATCTAAAAAGAAAGGTTTTCAGCACAATTGATGCCTAAAATATAGAATAATTTATTCAGTTTGCATACAACGGTTTCAAGCTTCTTAGGTTCTGTCAAAACAAAACCATTGCATCTGCAGAGCATGGCTTGGGGAACAAAGAGACAGTACTATCTGCTAATAGCATGGTTATGGTGACAAGGGCTATTCAGTTCCTCACCATAGCATTTTTAATTGTATTGCAGACTTGCCAACTGTCCCTTTTTTCTGGGACAGTCCCTGCAAATCGGAGCCTGTTCCAGGTAATTTATATTGCCCATAAATGTTACATAGAAGTAGTGCAGCTGAATGGGAGACTTATTCCAACTCTGCTACTGTGGCCTTAAGTTTAAAATTCCCTTTTAAATTTCCTGTAATTCTCTCTATATTGAGTAGACTCTATAATCTGATAAGTAGGTGAGATTAATTATGCAGAGTGGGTGGGGCTTCAGGGAAGTGGGTGTGGTAATTGATAGCTGTGCTGCAAAGTGTCCCTGGAATTTTTTTTTAAATGTTGGAAACTATGGTATTGATTGATTACATAACATGCATGATAGTGATGTATATTTAAAACTGTTTAGCTGTCTCAAAGTACCCATACATAGGATTATAGACTAGTCACCTATAAAAAAAAACATGTGTCTAGGGAGGGACCCTAACCGTACAAGTGAAATGTTAGCTAATGTAGACAACTTGCCCACATGACATCTCTCTTAAAGCAGTAGTAAACTGCAAGAAAAGCTCCCTGCAAACTAATATCACAATGTGCTAGTATGCATTATGAAAGACTTACCTGAAAACAAAGCCCTCCAGCAGTGCGCTGTCACTGCTGACAGGGCTTCCATTTTCACCTGGTCTTCCTTCTGGGTTAGCAGGCTGTGGCCATATGACTGGTCGAGCCACGATGATGTCACTCATGTGCATGTGCGCAGGAGTCACGGCCGCAGCACATAAGAGGACGCAGTCCGCATGCCCAGTGACATGACTGGCGCTGCTTAAGTAAACATCTGCTAAATGGTGCACGTTCAGGAGATATTTACTGTACCTACAGGTAAGCGTTATTATAGGCTTACCTGTAGGTATAAAATAAAAAACCCGCCTTTGCTACCACTTTAAGGCAGGCCCTACACGAATTTTGAACGATCTGTCGATCGATAAACGAAAGCGGTGCTCACATATAGTATGCGAGTGTACCATCAATGTGATTCGAAAATCGTACTTCCAAACACTATTTTTTGTGCAAGCATGGGAAGTGATGCAATGTTGTTTTGACCTTTTAACCACACCTCTACTGGACCCACCCCTACTGTACTGTGTTTTGTTAGGTGAAATCATACAACTCCCCCACTAATGATATGAAATTTGCCCAATTTTCACAAAAAAAACCAACATGTTGGATCAGTCAATGTTGGCTGTTGTATGGAAACTGCGTGTTGCACATACCACACTAACGACACGAAAAACTATCGATTTTACGTTCGATTTGGATTTCTGTTCGAAATTCGCATTGTGTATGGCCTGCCTATGTCTAATGGCAACTTTTGATGTCATCACTGCAAATCAGAGGTAAATCAACGAGAGATACTTTTCAATCACAGGCAAGGCTTATCACTATAACTATCAACATAAGCTATCCATACTATTTTATTTATTACAGGTATTTATATAGCACCAATTTACGCAGCACTTTACACATATGTTGTACATTCACATTAATCCCTGCCCTTGGACAGGAGCCAATAAACCTACCAGTATGTCTTTGGAGTGTGGAAAGAAACTGGAGTACCTGGAGGAAGCCCACACAGGTATGAACAGATAACCGATAACCCTAGTGCTGCTAGGCGCTAACCACCTCTAGCCCCTGTGCTGCCCATAGAAAGGTTATGGACAGCTGACATTGATAGATTTTCTTTTGTTTGCTTTAAATATTTTATGACTGTTGTTTGCAAAGGGGATCGATTAAAGTAAAAATCCTCAGAATATCTTACTCATATGATTTCTTCATAGTCTATTGCACTAACAATATGCTTATATTCTTAGTAGTGATGAATTTTCAAAGCTGTATTTTCATTGTTTTGTGTCCAAGGGATGCTTGGCGCATTGAAGATAGGAAACGTACATCTATAACAGCCGATGGAACTATGCTATAAAATACAATGGATGTTCCTATAGCGTGATGATAACAGCTCTGTTATTTATTAAAACGACACAAATATAGCAGCTGAAACATGCGATGAACCATTATGTTCTCATTCAAAATCACAGAACTGCCAATGAGGTGAAAAGTTTGAACATTAATTCTCACCCTCTGTATATTAAAACAATATGATCTCCACTGTCAGTGTCAACCCTTAGCAGCAGTCAATTGTTAATTCCTGTGTAGTACATTGTGGCCTCAAGGACATGATCATCCATGTTTTCCTGGAATTAGAAGCACCGTCACTAAATATGACCATACACAGTTCAGTGCAGAAGTTTTTAATCTGCATTATGCTTGAAGATGATTGAGTATGTTTTTTTTTTTAAATTATAATCAGTTTAACCACTTGCCGACCAGTCACTGGGACTGTACTGCGGCAAAGTGGCTTGATTCCATCCAGCGATGTAGACCTACGTCGCTTGACTCCTCCCCTTGTGGAGGCTCGCTCCTGCTGTTTTCAGTCACAGCGGGAGTCGGGCCAGGGGAGGAGCGACGGTGATCACCGCCGCTCTTCCCCGATCGTCGGGGAATCGAGTTTGTTTACACAACTGGGCGGATCTCCTAAGTGACAAACAGTGACAGATTTCAGGGTTCAGCATAGCTGAACATGCGATCTGTCCCTGTGTCACTCATTCACCTCCCCCCACACACGTTAGTAAGCACCAGGCATACATTAACCCCTCCCTCTCCAATAAAATTAACCCCTTCCCTGCCAGTGTCATTTTTACAGTAACAGTGCATATTTATAGAACTGATTACTGTAGAAATGTCACTGGTATCCCCAAAAGTGTCAAAAATGTCAGTCAAGGGTCCGATCTGTCCGCCGAATGACGCAGTCCCGCAAAAAAAATCGCAGATCGCCGCCATTACTCGTTAAAAAAAACCCACCAAAAATGACAGAAATCTTTCCCTTAGTTAGTAAACGCAATAACTTTTGCGCAAACCAATCAAAATACGCTTATTGTGATTTTGTTTACCAAACATAGGTAGCAGAAAACAAATTGGCCAAAAATTTAAAAAAAATTGATTTTTACATTTTTTTGGGGGGGAATTTCATATAAAAAAAATGTGAAAAATATTGTTATTTTTTTCAAAATTTACGCTCTTTTTTTGTTTATAGTGCAAAAAGTAAAAATCGCACAGGTAATCAAATACCATCAAAAGAAAGCTCTGTTTGTGGGAAAAAAAGGACGTAAATTTTGTTTGGGTATGGCGTCGCACGACCGCGCAATTGTCAGTTAAATTTGCACAGTGCCGAATCGCAAAAAGTGGCCTGGACGTAAGACAGCAAAATCCTCCGGTGGTAAAGTGGTTAAAGAGTATTTATTATAAATATTTTGATTCTGTTTGTAATAATGTAATGATAATAATAATAATAATAAATAATATATTATTAAAATATAGCTGGAAGCCTTTTTACCATTATAGACTTTTATAGAATCCATGGCAGTTAAAACATCACCATGAAAATGTTCTAAAAGCCATACAAACAAAACACAATAATATTAAAAGAAATTATCACCTCACCTCAAACATTAACGACTGGTGAAATTGACAACAAACAAGAGTAACCTTCCAAATGCCAAAATCTTAGGATTCCCAAAGACTGTGATTTAGGCTCCATGTACACGGGACGTTGTTAAAAGTCCCTTTGAATGCTGGAATTTTTAGGACGTTTGAAACGTCCGTTCAGTCGCGTTTGTACCCGCGTTTAGCGGGCGTTTAGGGGCGTTTAGGGGCGTTTGCGTTTAGAACCGTTCCTAGAGGTCAAAAAAATTATTCCCCTTTAAAATGGAAAAACGCGAACGCTAAACGCGGGTCATCGCGTTCGGACGCGTTCAGACGCGTTTGTGCGTTTGAAACGCCGGGAAACACACGTTCAAACGCAAATAATTGCGTTCTAAAAAAAGTCCCTGAACGCAACTGCCTGCAAATGACTGTAAACGACCCTGTGTACATGGACAGATAAGATAAAATGTAGATGGGTTCAGGGGCTTCTGAAAAAAAAACGCCCAACTGCTCCTAAACGGCCATTTCCAGCGTCCCGTGTACATGGAGCCTTATACTGACCCCTTTCATTTTAATCCTTTTATTGCATCGATGAAGAGCAGATGTGACAAGTACACATTTGAAAAAATAAATAAAGGCAGTCCTCATTGATTAATGATTGATTTGTATTGTTCATCCAAGATAGCTAAACTAGTTTGCAAAGAGCAGTATTTACCTATGAAATTTTTTAGAAAACTGTTCATATTCATTAAACTGAATAGAGAAAAAAGGGCAATATCACCTGCTCATTGCAGATATGTCACTTCAAGCCTCCTGAAGTGTACTTTTCCATCTATACTTTGTTTCTATATTTTGAGAATCTCTCTGTTGTAGAGGACCTGAAATGGGGAAGCTGTGCCAAAAAAAAGGCAAACATAGAGCAAAAAAACTAGTCACCAATATTCCATGTGATGATAACGAGAACACGTCACCCCAAAATAAAGCGGTTCCCTTATTCTGTTTAAATTTGCCAGTCTGCAACAACAAGGTAAATTTATATGTATTGTTTATAGGGTTATCATATACCTGGGCCACAAACATCTTCAATTCCAATCCAACAGACAACTTTTAAATTGAATAAAAATTTCACTTCAAAAGACCTTTAGTTAAAGCGGAGTTCCGGCTCTAGCTCACCTGAAAAAGAAATGGGTAGTTAGTATTTTTTTTTTTTTACTTACCTTGTAATTGCAGAAAGAAAATACTCACCTCTCTTCCACTTCCTCCCTCGTCCGCACGGCCCGCGCCGTCACTTCCGCTTTGCAATGATTCCTGGGAGCTGAACGTCATCGCTCCCAGGAATCAATGCGCCTGCACCGGCCCCGACGTCACTTCCGGCGCAGGCGCTTCATACCTTGCTAAACAGCTTCTGGGCATGCCCAGAAGCTGTGCAGGGATGACGCTGCAGACCCTGAAGTGATGGCGGGGCCGGCGCAGTGCATCGTAGGACCGAAGAGGATGGAAGAGGACGCGGAAGAGGATCGCGCTGGCTTCAAGCTGCCCACAGCGAGATGGCAGCGCTGGAGAAGAAATTTTAAAAGTAAGTATTTCTTCTAAAAGGTAAGTGCGAACCGGGACAGATCAGAGGCTAGCCATTGTGGAATGCACTAGCTCTGACTGTCCGGGGGTATGTTCATTGAAAAAAAAATTTTGTGGCCGGAACTCCGCTTTAAAGTGTAACTCCACTTTTGTTGAGAAAAAAACATTCCCCTCTGGGTGATCTCTGTACATTACAAGGATTTTAACAAACTTTGTTGTAGATTCCTACCTTTTGTTATTCTGAAGAAATCATTGTTTGTTCCTCTGTGCTTCTGTGCTGAGTGGGTCAAATGGGAGTGGTTTCATAATTATCTATCAGCTGTGGAAGCCGCAGAGCACTAATGAGGAAATATGCTGGGCCTGCATCCCTTTAGACGTGTTGCTATTGGAAGTATCTCACCAAAAATGGCATTTTTGTTGCAGGGGATGCCTGAAATCTGACTTTTATTTTAGGCAGACTTCTGGGAAAATTGGTGAGCCAATCACACAAGCAGGAAATGATGTTTCTGGGGTGTGGTCAGTACACATTCTGTGCACAGAACACCTCCAGGTAGCCATATTGCATTGCATTTTAAAAAAATTACAATGGCTGCAGAAGGGTAAATACAGTAAAATAGAAGGGTAATTTTTGATAACATTCAATCACAATATGACTTGTGTCACAATTGTAAACGCTATATTATTTTTTCTTTTATTTGCTATTTTTCTTTCCACTAAAGTGGAATTACCTTTAAGCTCAGGAATCGCCATTCACAATGCTTCAGAAATGTGAGTTATAAGAATACTAGTTACAAACGTTCTGCTAATGAGACCTATCCTTTATCCCATTACAGTTTGTTTAGGCAGGCCTGGGTTATAAAACCAAATTTCTTTTTACTAGAATTGGAAAGCATGTGTGAAAAACCGGCTTAAAAATTACATCAATTACTGTCCGCTAGTCCAAGCTAACAACCTATTAGGCCGGATCTATTGCCATATCACAAAATAGCCTGCAGAATAAAACAGAATATACATTCTGACTCACAGTTAAGCTGGTGAGTCTTAATTGGGTCAGGGTATATTGGTGTTCAGGGCTGGTTGACTCATCCTGGCAGCTCCCTGGTGCCTCCCAATGGTCTAGAAGGTTGGAGCATCTTCTAAAATTAGTGGGTGGGGGTTGGAAGGAGCTGCCTTGAATACTTATGGAGCCTCAGCCAATCCTCAGCAATGGGCTAGCATGGGGCTGAGACAACTCCATAGTTAGATATGGGCCATGCCAGCAAGGGCAGTCATCTGGTAGATGGAGATGCAGTGTTGAAAAGGTGGTCGGTGGCCATCAGGGGTACCCCCTAGTCCGAGGTCGCGTGTCCTGCCCTTGGCTGGGGCTCAGGTGCTGGAATGATCCTGCCAAAACACACAGGACAAAGCCATTCCTGGAGGCACGGGAGCAAGAGAGGACAGAGTGAGTAGCCAACACTATGGTGACTAAAAAAGGGGGAGACTGCCACATGTATCCAGCCTCCTTTGAAGACAGTGGTGTGCTTAAGTCTTCAGGTCTTTCCCTAGAGACCTCCTGAGAGTCAGTCGGGTGGGCTGGTGTCGAGACACAGCCAGGAGGAATGGTGAAAAGGGCAGCTGCAACCAGGTGGGTTGGCAGTGATCAGTAGCCACAGAGAAGAAGTCACATGCTGTTTCAATAAAACTAAGCTACACTTAAAGGGGCTGCACGTTCCTGCCTGTAATGGGCTATTGCTAAATCAGACTGAGAACTTGTCAGATCATCTCGAGAGTGATTCAGCTGGAGCCATCAAATGTTTTTGCAGGATTAAAGAGGGGAAGAGACTGTATATAGATGTATATAGGAAGGTGTCCTTGAAGTTGTTGCAGTCAAGTGAACATCCCATAACCTCACATCTCTATCTAAGTTAATAACCCTCTATTAAATAGCAAAAACAAAGCCATGGGTTGGGCCTGGCTGTGCAGGAGTGGGGGGATCCCTTTCATCTGCAACCCCTGTGGGGCTAGTGCTACACATGCATGGTTCTATACTAAGTTTAGGCATGTGCTTTGCACCTGGAGTTTTGCCACACAGGGATTTAAATATATGATCATATCTATAATTGCATGAAGAAAAAAGACCTGTCCCACTCCCCTCCTGTCCCCTCATCAAAATTTACTGACCGTGGCTTACTTATAATTTGCAACAAATCGCACATGTGCCAGCCTTAAAAAATAATGTCCGTCTTTATTTTTAACAGCAGGTTCAGCACATATGTCATTTACCAACTTTGAGAAGAAAGGTGAGTGTGATGTAGGTATTTTTTTGGGCATACAGTTATCTTGAAACTACAAACATATCACTTTCTTTTTATTGATAAGTGATGGTAGGTAAAAGCCTTATACCAAAAAAAAGCTAATGTTTCTCTATGTAGAGCTGTTTGGTTCCAATAAATTTGATGCAGTTACACTTATATTGTACCCTTACCCATACCTCCCCCCTCCCCTGCCCAAGCCTCCCTACCACTTTTATACTCACCTGTCCTCAATGAAATAAGATATTGCCAAGGAGGCTGTGTTCTGGCTTGTCATACATTTCCTAACCAGGCCCAGACATGTGTTGTTTACTCCTATTCATTCCTTTGGAGGGGGGGGGGATGTGAGTACAAGACTGTCATTGGGGAGTGGGGGATACAATTAAAGTGTAACTGTACTAATGCTTGTTCTATTTAAAAAAATAAATCTGCACAGATATAAAATTCTATATTTTAATCGTCTTTATTGTTTTAAGGGAGGATGCCCATGAGGCTAATGTACAAATTGCTAAAATAATACAATAAAACAAAGAGCATTATCTGCAATATGGCATTTTTATGGGCCTAAATGGTTTGCATTTGTAAACTTTGTATTTATAGTAGGAAAAAGATGACTTTAAATTGTTAGCTACTCTTCCCATGTATTCCTTTGTAACCTCAGTCTCCAGAGAGTGCTCACCAAAACCTGTCATTAGTGGTTAACCACTGAAGTGTGCTAAACACTAAGAGCTTGCTTTGGAACTCTGTGCCTACTTAAGTGCTAAACCCGCTAGGCAAATATCCCAAAGACTACAGCATACAATACTTCATCTCAGACTGACTTATGTGTTGAATAACATTTTTCCTTTCTTACATCCATAAAACCAGAATCAATTGTCCCCATCTGAGGTATGTGTCTAATTTATTTTTTTCCCTGTTTTACCAAACTGTGCTGAAAGTAAACATGCATAATGTTAATATTTATAGTAAAAGTGCATGCCTGAACCGTTATATTTAGAGAAATGTAGGCGAGATAAAAATCTCATTTTAGGTCCCTCCCTGATCCTTGTCTGGTGAGGACAGGCAAACCTTACACAACGTGATCTCTAAATAGTAACTGTAAGCAGTCTATTCTATTTTACTTTCTTAGGAAAATCAATTCTACATTTAGTTAGAGGGAACTGCTAAAATAATTTTTGTGGCAGAGTAGTTCAAAATTTTCTTACTATGGTAAATAGCCCTTTGCATTGATATGTAAGTGTATTTTCTGCTAAATGCAAGGGCTATATGTGGTGACATAGTTATTTATTTACATGAGTTGGTAAAATGCTATCTGTGCAGTGAATATTTGTGGCTAGTAAGAGAGGCCAACAAGTCATGTACAGTACTATGCTAATATAACCAGTCCCGGGACAAGGTCATCCAGCGTTCAGGGCGAAGATGTCAAACTGTGCCCCTCCCATCCCGGTGTAGTATTAGTTGAGATGGGGTTAATAGTGGCATAAGCAGTGTGGCAAACCTAAACATATGTTCAATATGAGTTTAATAGCAGTACATGTTCTATCCCACAGTAAAATATGGGGCTTGGAGTGATGTAGATAGAAATGCCCCAGTATCAGTGTGGAAAGAAATGACCATGTTGGTGGTGTCACTGGAAGGAAGAAATGTTCCTGCATTGATGGTGTCAATGGAAAAAAAAGAGGCTCATACATCAGTGGTATCACTGGAAGAGAAAAAAGCTCCTGCGTTGGTGGTGTCACTGGAAGGAAAAGTATCCCTTAATTGGGGGTATCAGTGGAAGGAAAATGATGCAGCTCAGTGTACCCATGGTTTTTGTGCAGGTTACCTGTGCTTCTTCATAGACTTCTATCAGATCACTCGTTTTTTGCGCATTTTCTGAAAGTGTACCAATAGTGCTGCATTTTGGGTGTGCTTTCAGAAAATTGACTAAAAATGCACAATCTAATGGAAAGACTATGGTATGGGTAAACCACAGGTACACTGCTCTGCACTCCTGCTGCGGCAAACCCCAGTGCAGCAGTGCGAGAAGGGAGGTAAGGGGAAGCTTTTGAGGGGTGGTAAAAATGCAATTCAATGTGTGTTTTTAATATTCCCCAACTGCAAGTATATACAAGCCCTGTGAGAGGTAAGGTGGTTATGATAAGGAGAGGGAGGAGCCGGTGACGACACTTCTGGTGCCTCATATATCCGGAAGCAACGGTGAGGAGGCGAGCTCTCTATGTTTTAAATGGTGTAAAGTGTTTTCCCAAGATGTTCCAAATGTGAGTGGGCATTTTTTTGTATCTTTAATAAAAACAAATATATACCAGCATTATTGCGCTATAAATCTCTTTTATCTACTTTGAGCAACATCCAAAGGAACAGTTTTCAGGGTGTGCAAAGAGGATTACATAGGATCCAGGACACAGCTGATGTTTCCACTCAGGATTATTCGAGATCTGTATGCTTAAAACGTGATCTGACCCTTGGGGGTCTTTTGCTGAAGTGAGCCGGCATTGCACCTAGAGGTGGTCTTTGAATCACTTAGTACATAATTGTGGTGTGGCATGCTTTGGAGTGAATTTCTTCTCACAGAAGGGATCGCAGTTTCATACTGATTTTACCCTTTGGACTTTTGTTTTCATTTAATATTATTTAATATTTAATTGTTGATTTTAAATATACCTATTTCTTTTTTCACCACAATATGGTGAGGAATTGATTAATCCTCTCAAGTGGCAAGTGCTAGGTATCAACATAATTTTGGTTAAATATTTGATTTAAAATTGTGTTTATAGTAGCTATTCACAAGTTTAATTAGTACACCATTGTTTGCTTATTTAATTATATTATTAGTGTGAGATCACTATTGAATGGTTTCAGCTGTCCTTAATATATTTGTACCCTTTTTTAATTAGTTAATTCATAGCAGCACACAAGTATTTCTTGCACATTTCCTACATCATATCTGTCTTAGATAATCTCATGCAGCATGTCTGCACTTCTTAACTATCTTTGGTAGCATGTCTGCAGTCCCTGACCATATCGTGTAGTATGCCTAAAGTCTCTGACCATCTACTGAAGCATGTCTGCAGTCTCTGACCATATAGTGTAGCATGCCTAAAGTCTCTGACCATCTACTGAAGCATGTCTGCAGTCTCTAAACATCTTGTAGCATGCCTAAAGTCTCTGATCATCTACTGAAGCATGTCTGCAGTCTCTGACCATATCGTGTAGCATGCCTAAAGTCTCTGACCATCTACTGAAACATGTCTACAGTCTCTGACCATATCATGTAGCATGCCTAAAGTCTCTGACCATCTATTGAAGCATTTCTGCAGTCTCTGACCATATCATGTAGCATGCCTAAAGTCTCTGACCATCTATTGAAGCATGTCTGCAGTCTCTGACCATATCATGTAGCATGCCTAAAGTCTCTGACCATCTATTGAAGCATGTCTGCAGTCTCTGTCCATATCATGTAGCATGCCTAAAGTCTCTGACCATCTATTGAAGCATGTCTGCAGTCTCTGACCATATCATGTAGCATGCCTAAAGTCTCTGACCATCTATTGAAGCATGTCTGCAGTCTCTGACCATATCATGTAGCATGCCTAAAGTCTCTGACCATCTATTGAAGCATGTCTGCAGTCTCTGTCCATATCATGTAGCATGCCTAAAGTCTCTGACCGTCTATTGAAGCATGTCTGCAGTCTCTGACCATATCATGTAGCATGCCTAAAGTCTCTGACCATCTATTGAAGCATGTCTGCAGTCTCTGACCATATCATGTAGCATGCCTAAAGTCTCTGACCATCTACTGAAGCATGTCTGCAGTCTCTGACCATATCGTGTAGCATGCCTAAAGTCTCTGACCATCTACTGAAGCATGTCTAAAGTCTCTGATCATATCATGTAGCATGCCTAACGTCTCTGATCATCTACTGAAGCATGTCTGTAGTCTCTGACAGCTATTTGTAGCATTACACCCACTAATTAATAAAAGCAGTTTCTGCAGATATTAATGTCAATATTCTCTTTGCACACATTCCTGGATTAGACTTAGAAGTAGCAGGTGCTGCAGCAACAATTAGATGGACACTGGAAGCATTACAGATCAAAGTACATCTTTGGCAGCACACCACAGAACAAAAAATACCATCCAAAAGTTTTACTGTAGCATGATCGCATCACATTGGACAAAGTGCAACATTGCTGGGCCGCGCAGGACCCCTTCGTCAGGCAGCTTCACCTTTGGAGATGTTAGGTGCACTACACTTGAGGCCTTCTGTATCAAGAAATTTTACCATCATTGATTTGGGTACAAAGTGTAGGAATATACTGAAAAGGCCAAGCCTGATGACAACAAGCAACTTGGCATTTCAGCATAGACATACATTTCAGAATGACTAAGGCCCCTTTCACACGGGCGATCCGATCCGCCTGTCAGTTTTTCAGGCTGACCTGATCGGATGCTCCATGCCTCCCAATGGGGCAGCGGATGTCAGCGGAGACATCTCCGCTGACACCCGCTGCCATCCGATCCGATCCTGTCCATGAAATCCGGACGGATGGAAACCCTATTTTCCATCCGTATGGAGGATCGGATCAGATGGGATCGGATGAGAACGGGCAGGCAGTCTGTTCTCATCTGATCTCCCCATAGAGGAGAGCGGGATTCTGACAGCTCCGTCTCCGCACACAGAGCGGAGACGGAGATGTCATCCGCCTGCTCAGTGGGAATCAGCGGATTGATCCCCCCGCTGAGCAGAACAGACTCCGTCGTCGTGTGAAAGGGGCCTAATAGTATTCTAAAAAAAGCATATAACTCTCAGTGACATCATTATTTTAAAGTGGGAGTAAACTCCCATGCATCATTTGTACCTACAGGTAAGCCTACACTAAGGTGCTGTAAATATCTCCTAAACGTGCACTGTTTAGGAGATATTTACTGTACATGCTGCCAGTTACGTCACCGCCGCATGCGCTCTAAAGGAACGGCCACCCATAAACTGCGGCTCCCATGCAGTGGCATCATCGCGGCTCTGGCCACTCATACAGCTGGAGTCTACGAACCTGGAAGAAAGATGGGTGAAGATGGAAGCCTTGTCAATCGGTGACAGCTCAGCGCTGGAAGGGCTTCCTTCTAAGGTAAGTTTCACATAATGTGCTAGCATGCGATGCACACTAGCACATTATGGCTTTACCTTACAGGTTCCAGAAAAAAAAGACACATACACACACACTGTGGTTTACTACCGCTTTAAATAAACACATACCTGGAAGTTCTTATTGGGCGTGCACTGCCTGTTAATCATTTGGGTGCTATTAATATTTTTTTTAACAGTTTATAGTGAATTATTCTATATGTCTTTATCTACCTGTACATGCACAATGAAGTTGGATATCAAACTTTGTCCATTTATTAAATCTCATTGATGTAAGTTCTAAATTACATGTAGTATACCTTGTCTAGTATCATAATACGCACTCTATTTCACAAGCAACTGTAGTAAACAGCTACAGTATATGGACCATTTAAGTTCAGCCTGCTCTAAATTACTAAAATGCAACTGGTATGAAGTTAACATAGCTCATTCAATATTATAGAGTGAATACGAGCTAAAATTGTTCAGACACTAAAAAGAGCTGTTCCTTACCCCTACAGTTTTTTCTTTTTCCTTGGTACTTTGCTCATTCGTCAAATAATATTTGCTTATATGACTTTGTAGGAAGGTACAGTAAATCCCCCTTTTGGATTTATTTGAAAAGAACCTTGTTATGTTTTCACATATTAATGAACCTACGTAAAAGTTGTAGCACTGGGACATTTAAAATATTTTCTTCCACAAAATGAAAAGAACAAAAACAAGTTATATTTTCCTATGCTAAAAAGCTGTTTATTGATAGGGCCATGCACTTCTAACTTGGAAATTACACAACTTGACATTGTAGTTGAAGACTTGGGCAAAGCCCAGCTATTCAGTGAGCCGGACATAACCTCATTAACTACGGAGTATCAACGCAAGAATAATACAAATGGATTTAAAGAACAAGTATCACTTAGTGTATTAAATCTTTATTAAATCTCCTAGAGGACCAAGAGCATATCCTGTTCTGATTCTTAGCCCCTTTGTGCATCAAAATCACCTTTTTAGTTCTGTCATTACTGGCTGTAGTTCCACCCCAGCCAGAAGTCCATATTATGGGCGTTCCTATGGTGAAGGTATAGCCAGCACTTTAGTCACCATCCACTTTCTGATTCACACTGTGAACAGACCTGGAGCACTAACTGTTTATTCACAAATTCAAAAGTAACGTATCAGTCAGTGCTGCAGGGCTGTGTATGTTTAGCAGTTGCAAGTCCATCACAAAACCTACAGTGCTGACTGATTTTTACGGGGTTTTGAAAGAACCGTTAGCGCTAGTGGGATGCAGCTACAGCTGCAATCGTTTTCCTTTTTTAAACTTTCTTTCACTTCTTTTTCACCTGGTGATCCTGCCAGTAAGTTTGCTGTTTTTCAGAAACAGAACAAGTTTTCATTCAGGTGTAGCAGTTATAGGGTTGAGACAAACCCTTTTCCACTGACAGGGGTGCTTACAATGGTCAGTTTTTATTCATTTATTTATGTAAAACGTTTATCCCAAAAAGAAAACAAATGTTGCTGTAACTGATTATAAAGTGTTAGCTAGAGTTCATCTTCCATTTGTTTAGTGTATCAAAATCTGCTAGTGCATCCAACACTACCCTCCCCCAGATTAACAATGCCGCTGTTCAAAGATGCCCCTGTGCTCCTTCACCCAGAGTGGGAGCACTCTAATAGAGGTGTGTTACTGGCCAGAAAACCAGGTGAAAACAGAGGGAAAAAAGTAAACTATGTTTTAATGCAGCCACCACATCTAATGATTGGAAAGCTTTAATACACTGTTCAAAAAAATGAAAGGAACACTTTGAAAACACATCAGATCTCAATGGGGAAAAATATCATGCTGGATATCTATACTGATATGGACTGGGTAATGTGTTCGGAGTGGAAGGATGCCACATCGTTTGATGGAAATGAAAATGATCACCCTACAGAGGGCTGAATTCAAAGACACCCCGAAAATCAAAGTGAAAAAATGATGCAGCAGGCTAGTCCATTTGCTGAAATTTCTTTGCAGCAACTCAAAATGGTAATTTGTATGGCCCCCCCCCCCACGTGTTTGTATGCATGCCTGACCACATCAGGACATGCTCCTAATGAGACGTCGGATTGTGTCCTGGGCTATTTCCTCCCAGATCTGGACCAGGGCATTAATGAGCTCCTGAACAGATTTAGGGGCAACCTGGCAGTGTCGGATGGACCGAAACATAATGTCCCAGAGGTGTTCTATTGGATATTAGGTTAGGCGAGCGTGGGGTCCCTTTAATTGTATCAATTCCTTCATGTACTAGGAACTGGTTGCGCACCCTCGCCACATGAGGCAGGGCATTGTCATGCACCAGGAGGAACCCAGGACCCACTGCACCAGCGTAAGGTCTGACAATGGGTCCAACGATTTTAACCCGATACCTAATGGCAGTCAGAGCGCTATTGTCTAGCCCAGTGATGGCGAACCTTGGCACCCCAGATGTTTTGGAACTACATTTCCCATGATGCTCAACTACACTGCAGAGTGCATGAGCATCATGGGAAATGTAGTTCCAAAACATCTGGGATGCCAAGGTTCACCATCCCTGGTCTAGCCTGTAGAGGTCTGTGTGTTCCACCACCAAACCGGTCATGCTGAACAATGTTACAGGCAGTTTACCATTCTCCAAGGCTTCTCCAGACCCTTTCATGTTGGTCACGTGTTCAAGGTGAGCCTGCTCTTATCTGTAAAAAGCACAGGGCGCCAGTGGCAGACCTGTCAATTCCGATGTTCAATGGCAAATGCCAATTGAGCTCCACTGTGCTGGGCAGTGAGCACAGGGCCCACTAGAGGACGTTGGGCCCTAGGCCACCCTTATGAAGTCTGTTTCTGATTGTTTGATCAGAGACTTTCACACCAGTGGCCTGCTGGAGGTCATTTTGTATGGATCTGGCAGTGTCCATCCTGTTCCTCCTGCACATCCGTCCTGCTGATGGATTAAGGGCCTTCTACTGCCCTGTCCAGCTCTCCTAGAATAATGCCAGGGTTTTCCTGATGATGCCTCTATAGGTGAAATGTATAGAGATCTGGTTTCTGTCTAAACTCTGTGGATAACCATTGATGTCATTTCCAGGTAGTGGTGGAATGCACGCGAGCCGGGGAACCATAGCTAGTCTCAAGGAAGAGCGAAACCTTATCCTACCAGCCTAAGGGCATTGTGTGGGCTTATCGATCTTGTGCCATTTGGGGCATTTTTAAATGTAAGCACAACTACTGCAGAGTTGTTTTTAACTTTTTAACATCTTATTAAATGGTATTGCACGATCCCGTTTTTATTTGTTTTTTTTTTATGCCAATTGCCATCCATTGTCTGAGGGGAGGATGCTTCTTAAAGCGGAGTTCCGGGCCACAAAATCGACATAACCGTTTTTGTGGCCACCCGCTTGATTTTCCTCACCTGAAACAGAAATGGATCGTTAGGATTTTTTTTTTTTTTTTACTTACCTTGTAATTGTAGAAAGATATACTCACCTGTCTTCCACTTCCTCCCTCGGTGCCGTCACTTCCGGTTTGCAATGATTCCTGGGAGCTGAACGTCATCGCTCCCTGGAATCAATGCGACGGCACCGGCCTCGCTCGTCACTTCCGGTGCAAAGCCCCATTCCTTGCTAAACAGCTTCTGGGCATGCCCAGAAGCTGTGGAGGAATGCGGCGCCACACCGGAAGTGACGAGAGGGGCCGGTGAAGGCGCATTCTGGGAGAAGAAGACACGGAAGAGGACGCAGAAATTTTTTTAAAAGTGAGTATTTCTTCTTGCAGGTAAGTGTGAACCGGGACAGATCAGAGGCTAGCCTTTGTGGAATGTACTAGCCCTGACTGTCCCGGGGGTATGTTTATTGAAATGTTTTCTTTGTGGCTGGAACTCCGCTTTAAGTAGGATTGCTTTTAACTATGGAAGGGTTCTAAAATCCTATACACATTTGCATTTACAAAAAGGTGTGTATGATCCCCGGGACCTGGGGGATCTGGTGAGTGCATTTATTATCTGCACGTGGTGGAGCACTGAACATTTTTGAAGAAAAGCACAGCACGCTTTATGGTTACAGAGACTGTCATGGTTTTCAACTTAATTTTTAAGGTTTTTTGTGATTTATTTGGTTTTTGTTTTCTGTTTTTTATTTTTTGTTTTTTTCTGTTTGGTATCACTTAATTTAGACACCCATTGTATATGATTAACAACCCCCTCTGCTACTTAACCGACCAGATTAATATCCCGGAGTTTAAGTAACTTGATGCTATACTCTGATTAAAAAGTGTTCCTTTCATTTTTTTGAGCAGTGTATTTCACATTTTTGGTTTTGGGTTTAATACAGCTTTAAGGCAACAATGAGAGTATGTAAAAAAATCCTAAATTGCAGTTCTCTGTATTAGTAGAGCTATTACATTCACTTCTCTAGAGGCCCATGTCGCCTACCTTTTTCCAGTGCAATGCTGCAGTCTGCACCAAACTCATTAGCATTCAGCACTCTTAGAAGGGTGGGATGCTTGTGTCCCCCATCGTGCATTGTGGTTCCATCCTCTGACCCCTTTGTCACAACAGGACACAGCAGTAAAGAGGGGGTCAGAGGATCGAACTACGACATACAGCTGGGGCACCAGCATCTGTAACTTCTGGAGGCAATTAACTCCTGTAAAGTCTAGTGGAGGCTGCAGGGCTGGAAGAGAGAAAAAATAGGAGACACTGGTCCTCAAAGAGTTGAGTATAATAGCTATTTTATTAGAGAGATGCCCTTTATGATTTTTTTTTTTACATACTTACAGAGTCATTTTAAAAGTTGGATGTAGTTGTATCCTTGCCCATAAGTTAAAAGTAGTAAATAGCAATTCAGGCTCAAAGATCAGGTCAGTGTAACAGCCACTCAACTTTTGTTTTAAGAAGGACAGCCTATACTGTATATACATATCATAAAGGGCTCAGCCTCTTGCCAGTTCTTCTTTTCTTGGGATTATCCATCTTTATTTAAAAGGTCATTACAAAGTCTCCATCTTGTAATGTTAAAACAGAATAGAATAAAAAAAAATCTATGCTGTAGCTTTTCATAAAACCTCAGAACATAGATCATTAATTTATCGATTTATTTTTGCAAAGACTGCAAACTACAGAAAAATGTATACAGGAGCAAACATGTGTACTGACATGAGAAGATCATCAGCAATCCAGGAAATCTAGAATTAGGGGAATGATCATATATCTAGAATCAAGAATTCTGTGACCCTTGACACCACCCCTGGCTATGTGACCTACAGTATAGGAAAAGATCAATCTGCGGACCACTCTGCTGACCCAAAGATAAGATCAAAGCCTCTGAGGCCTGTTTCTGTACACAAATATATACAACTGTCCAATAGGAAAGATCATGTTTTTACCAATTGCTCTAAACATAGCTTGTTCTCTGTTTGAACTATTTCACATCTTTTCACAGAGTAGGGGTTCCTTCCATGCTAACTGGGACAGCAAAGAATAAAGGGTTTCACTTAGTAAACAAATAAAGCAGGCATATACCTTATAATAACTGTTAATGATATATCTAGTCATCTAAAACTTGCATAGCAGTGTTTTTTTTTTTTTTGAAGATTTGTGAAAATGTTGTTGCCTGTTGCAGGTAGAGCGTAGGGCATCCCTGCAGTGAAGATTTGAACAGGATCCAGCTGCCTGCATGGCATGGGACATGCTTCATTACAGGTAATTTAAGTCCATAAATCTGAAGGGCTAAAAACTATTTTAGCTAAGCTTCAGCTTTAAAACAGTACAGTACATATGGTGGTACTTAATCTGCTGGAAAAACAATTTACATATTTCAGTTTAACCACCCTCCGTCTGCCCCATGTATATAAACTGCCGCACAGGAGCAGCACCAATGTGATGGACATACCCGTAGATCCTGACACATTGCCTGCTTGTGCGCACTATCGGGAGTGTGCAATGGTGCACTCTGTGACCGCTGTGTGATTATCACTGTGATGATTGCTGCTTATATACTGATTATCACTGTATAAGACTGTATAAGCAATCACAGTGTAAAAAAAAAAAATCCTGATCACCTCCCAGAGCAATACAGTGTCATTATGGGACAGTGCTGCACCGCTGCCCCAGTCACAAAGTCCCTGATCACCGCCACATCAGTCACACTGTCCCCACTCACTGCCAAACCAGTCTTATGGTCCCTAATCAATTCTACACTAGTTACAGTGTCCCTGATAACTGCGACACCAAGTACAGTGTCCCTAAACATTGCCCAACCCGTCATATTGTCCCTGATCACCACCACACCAGTATCAGTGAACCCAATCATCGTCGCACCTGTTACAGTGTCTCTGATCACTGACACGAGTTACAGCATCCCTGATCACCACCATACCAGTCACAGTGTCTGTAATCACTGCCACACCAGTCATATTGTCCCTAATCACCACCATAGCAGTTACAGTATTCTTGATCACCACCACACCAGTCATATTGTCTCTCATCACCGTTACACCAGTTACAATGTCAGTGATCCCCACCATACCAGTTACAGTGTCCATTAACACTACCACACTAGTCCCAGTGTCCCTGGTCACTGCCACAACAGTCATGTTGTTTCTAATCACTATCACACTAGTTACAGTGTCCCTGATCATTTCCACACTGGTCATATTGTCCCTGATCACTGCAACACCAGTGACAGTGTTCCTGATCTGATCACCGCCATGCCAGGTAAATTGTCCCTGATCACTGCTACACCAGTCCCAGTGTCACCAGACCAGTGTATGCCTGCAACAGTGTTCCTGATTGCTGTCACACTAGTCCCTGGTGTCACTAAACCAATGCAAGCAAGCTGCAGTGTTCCTGATCACCACCTGACCAGTGCAGTGTTGCCTTAACCCGCAGCCTGCATTAAATTCCTGCATTATTGACCATGTTTCTGCCTGTTGCCTGGACTGATCCTTTGATGGACTTTGTTTAAAAAAAAAAATAATAACATTTTATTTAATTACTTAATTTTTTAAACAATTGTGACAAAAAAATTACAACTTAAGCCCCATACACACACGCAGATCGTCGTCATACAAATGTTCATCTTTTCTCCCCGGGATGTCGGTGTCTGTTGAAAAGTGCAAAGACAGCACAAGGACAGCACA
This sequence comes from Pelophylax lessonae, assembly GCF_965119305.1. Taxonomy (NCBI): domain Eukaryota; kingdom Metazoa; phylum Chordata; class Amphibia; order Anura; family Ranidae; genus Pelophylax; species Pelophylax lessonae. The sequence goes on from NC_138769.1 coordinate 412,494,473, forward strand.
AGAATTTTGTCTGCAGACTTCAGCTGACTGCAGAAGTGATGTCATGTAATGGTTAACTTTCCCTGTGTTTTTTATTTTCTGAGCATGCCCAGTCTTGCAAATCTGCGGTCTGTCGGCTGATTTCTGTACTGACAGGCAAACAATTGTCCGTTCTGGTGTCTGCAGACAAAAATTTTCATGTTTGCAAGAAAGACTTTTGTCCGCAGATTGTGTGCAGACATCTGTCGGAGGCACCATACTAACACGCATACAATCGGCAGATCTTTCGTCCGCAGACGTTTGTATGAAGACGATCTGCGTGTGTGTACGGGGCTTTAAAAAAAACTCACTGTGTCTCTTATTACTTGCCCTGGACTGTGTACTTTACAAAAAGGGGTAATTTGGGGGGTATTTGTTCTGTTCTGGATTTTTAGGGCCACAAGAAATAAATTAGGCAGTCAGTACATCATATCTAATACATTTTCAAATATATATACCATAGTTTGTAGACTCTCACCCAGACTAAATATTATACACTTTATATGCATTTTGTTTTCCTAAAGAAATGTAGCAGAACATATTTTGGGCAAAATGCATGACAAAAAAAGATAATTTATTTATAACAGAAGCTAAGGAAAGTGTTTTTTATTTCAACATTTTTGGTCTTTTTTCATTTATATAGCATAAAAAACACTGTGGTGAAAAAATGCCACCAAAAAAAATCTTAAAAATGTGATAAATTTAATTTTAGTCCAGTGTTGGATGGAGTTATTATCATTTAAAGTGAAACAGCACTGAAAACTGAATGATTACCTAGCCTGGACAAGAGTGAAATTGCCCAGACGTTAAGTGATTAATAAAATATGCTTAGGTTTTGTCCAGCTGCTCTAAACTTTAGATTTGTCCTGACCAAAGTCATGTCAATCCAGATGTGAGCTTGTAAAAACGGTGGACATAGAGGAGCGACATAGAAAAACAACTGGTAATGTATTTGTATTTTCTAGTTCCATAAATACTTTATTGTGTTCAAACTAATACAGAAAGGCCATGCTGGCCACATCATATACTGTACAGCTGTAATTTTCACATATAAAGTGCATGAAAGCACATAGTACAGGGATTGAGAACATTTTCCTAGTATAGATTCCCCCACTTTGCATAGAGGGCACTACTGTGTTGAGTGATGTTTGGATCTTAACCAAATATTATGTGCCTAAGTTATAGACCCGCTAAAATGAAAGTGGTGGCATTTCAAAAACGTGAAAAGAAAATAATTAATACATTTATGAACTATCCAGTTATAAATATGCCATTGTGCTATTTGAAAAGTTTCTCTTTACCTATAAGGTTACTTGTTGGGGTACTACAAAGACATTTGCTCTTTTATGACAATATGCAATTGCTAAATATCATGTGTTTTACCGTAAAATATCTGTACAAGGGTAGTAAATATAGGTAACATAGGTTTTTTTTATCTAATTAAGAATTACTGAACAAGTTAACGATAAACCCTCATTTACCTGTGCTGTATATTATATCCATGGTTTTTATGATTATTTCCTATTATTCCATCCTTTATGTGATGTTTATTGCCTTGTGGTCTTGAGATGCAGATGAATCTCTGTGGTGAGTAGTGAGGTAGGGGAGTGTATTCTTTTTCTCCGCTCCTCTCATAGTTTGTCTTGTGTTGCAGCTTGCTAATCCAGAGAGTGGCTGTTTACCGGCTGACAGAGGCACGTAAACTGACCATGGTATCATGGATCAGCACCCATGATTACTGTGGTCAGCACACTAAGGGGGACACAGGAACAGGCAGGATCAACCAGGTATTTTGCAGCATAGAGAGGGAAAAATTACACAGTACAAGCACTATGCTGTATATCCTGCTTTAAAGGAACGGGATCCTTTTGTTTTTTCTTTTAGGGTTACAACCACTTTAAGGCTTTAGAACCACTTTAATTCCTTTAGATGTGCTCCCAGTCGGAATGTATTTAGAGGAAGGGAGGGGACCATGGGACTATTTAGCAGGAGGTTATATTGAGTCTCAGTATTGAGACTCTGGCACATCGTATTTAGACAAACATATCTCTGTGGGGGTCATGGTGCAGTTGTTTTCAAGGTGGGCATCATATGGAAGAAGTGACATGTCAGTGGCAATATGACCTACTAATGCTTGTTGTGACGCTCTAAGTTAAGAAGGAGATTTGTGAAAATATGTACATCTACAAAAGGGACTTTTGAACAATAAGGTTGGTCCTCTGTTTATCTCCTCTAGCCTATGTTGAATACTTGTATGCATCATGAGGTTGAATGTAGAGGAGGACTTTAATTATCCTTGATGTTACCATGTACTACATTCTAGGTGAGAATACAATATGTATCCCCCCCAATGTGCATATACAGATCCTAATATGATTTGTAGCATTATATTCATATATGTGTATATTTTCACAGGTCCTCGCCACTTGAAGTGGTCATTATGTGAACTTGAGTCAGCAGATTTTTTGATATAGCTGTGGGTTCACAAATATTTAATCCATCTGGGTAACTTTTGGATTGTTACACCTATAACACTATTTTATAGGTAAGCATAAAGGAATATGAATACATAGTATATAGCAGCCTTTCTCAACCATTTCAACACAGAGGAACCCTTGAAATAATTTTCAGGTCTCAGGGAACCCCTGCTATGTATTTACAACTCATGATACATTAGTGTGATGGTCAATGGGGATAAATGCTTCTTACATTTGTGGACATTGGGAAGAATCACCTTCTTACAGATAGCTAAAAAGATCAATGGTGTCAGGGGAACTTATCTGAGAGGCAGAAATTGCTTGTTTCTCAAGGAACCCCTAGCAACCTCTGGAGGAACCCTAGGGTTCCACTGACCCCTGGTTGAGAAACATATAGGATATAGGAATACATAGGAGACACCAGCTGCATATGAATTATCTTCAATACCCACTTAAGTTTAGCTTTAACCTGTGAGGTCTATGTCCCACAGACCCCTTTTGCATTCCCACACCAGCCCAAGTTATTATAACCTAATTTTGTTTGTAGTTTTTCTATTCTGTAGGTACATACAGTGGCTTTATTTATGCGCTATGATCTTTTTCATTCTACTACTGCCAATTGGTAATTTGTTACTATCTTTATGTTTAGTTCAGCAACTTTTCTGCACCCAAGAGCTCCAGAAAAAGTGGTCCGCCATGAAACATGTCGAGCTGAAAGTGAAGGGATGATGGCACCCCTGGTCCCAATATTATGTTAAAATGGTTATCTACCATTTCAAGGTGGCGGTCCCTTCCAAACAATGGGGTGCATTTTAAATGTTTTAAGATAATGTATCAATATGTTTTTATACGTTTTGGTTGAAGTGTCTAAAACGTACATGTTTTAAAACTTGGCATTATTACTCTGCTCGGTTTTTGCCTGTCTGACTACGCATCCTAGATCCTGCACCTTCCTTTTGTCAGTTTGCTTGTTTCAGCTCCACATCTGCTTCCAAGATTCTCCTAACCAGATTTTCTACAGGTATCTGTGCCACTCTGTGCCCTGCTATACCATGTCATCATCTCCAGGGGAAACCGGACAAGAGGTTTAAGGGCAGCCTGGCCTCAACCAGGTACGTGAAAGTACCTCTTTTGCTTCCATTCATATAGAGTGCAATCTAAAGTGGATATAGCCAATTGTTTACAGAGGAGTTATTACAGTACTGATTATCATTGATATTACTGTTTTCTAATGCCATTACTTACTGCTGATTCTTAGATTACCAGGTTTACTCTAATTTAGTGGCATAGAACACCGTTCTATGCTGCTACAGTCTAGTAAAGTTATTGTTATTGACCTAATTCATTACTTACATAATTATGTGCACACTGCTATTTATTGCAACCTTAGTTGTGTGCAGGGTATCTACAGTATATTTGTGCTAGCAGCAGCAGTAGCAAGCCGCAGCCGCAGCAGTATCCATTTGCCTAACCTGGTGTCAATGGGGCTGAAGTTGTTCGCAGAATTGAGGCAGAAGAACAGAGAAGGAGAACAATCTACCAAGCATGTTAGTGGATGTTGGTGGCCTGCCTCAATCATGGCCACAGTGGCAACCATAGCACCCCTTACATAAAAGTAACCTTCTGGACATACCAGCCCTTACTATGCAACTCTCACTCTCTACCTCTCGATGTGCAGATGGGGGCTGGTGACTGGATCCTCTACCCACCATCCTGGTTGTGCAGCTGTCACTCCCAGGGGTAACCAGACACTGACCCACCTTTTCCCATGGCTCATTAGCCAGGTAAGATCACTGCCATTTTTTATCTCTCTTACTACATATACTGCAAGGTCTGAATATCTTCACACAGAGGCTGCATGTAAATAAACCTCTCCTCTGAAGAATGCGGCATAAAATACATTGCTTCAGGCCTTAGGCCTAGACACAGTTCAGCAGGAAATACTCTTTCTCTTAATATTGTGCTCAGACACCTCAGGCTGGTGATGTATCTCTGTGTCCATCTCCCTGGGGAGCATCCTAAAGTGGTAAAGAAGGTTAGAATTACTGTCCCTTTAGTGATCATCTCTCACGTAGCATCCATTACCATGGCCAGAGCTCCACATCTCTAAAATAAACTGCTACCACCAAATATAAGGGGACCCTGCCAGGAAGAAAGTGTCAGGGCTGGGCTTCTAGCACCTCTCTTCTCAGTGCTCAAGGCTGCTCAGCTGTCTGTTAATTACCAGCCACTCATTGTTTCCACAGTGACTCATATGATTATCATTACCTGCCTTATTAGTCCAGCCTACAGCCAGCCCCTTTTTGCTAATTAAACTGCCTTGCTCTTTCCCTCTGTGCCTTCCCCTGGTCAACATCTCCAGTGTGCCTCTGTTCCTGTTATGACTTTGCCTGGCTGATGTTTCTTCTGGTTCCTGATCCTCATCTTTGGCTTCTGACAAAGCTGACTCCTGGATTACTGATTCCGGCTCACCTGATTACCCATTTTGGCTTCCTAACCTTGGCTTCTGTTTTTGACTACGTTCCTGATCTGTATTATTTTACTATTACATTAAAGGTGTGATTTTAACTGCATTTTCTGTCTCTGCCTTGTTCATGATCCCTGACAGAAAGTGACCTCAGCCTTCTTCCTGGAAGGATTTAAAAGAGTCCTACTCTTAAGTGGGTCACCTAGTGGACCCCACCTCAACCTGCCTACAAGCAGCACTCTGGGGGTAGTGCTACAGACCTGAGCCCAGACATAGCTCCATTTGCACTGCATAGTGCAGATCCATGATTCAAAAGGCCAGGGTTTCTGAAGGTGCCGATTTGGTATGTAATGTTTCATATGTGTGTTTTATCTCCTCATTCCTTCGACTGAAAATTAAAGCTACATGCTTGGATAAGAGTCTGGTATGGATTTTGGGGGGGACCCCACGCCATTTAAAAAAATATTTTGTCATGGGTGTTCCCCTCAAAATCCATACCAGGCCCTTCCAGTGTTATGGATTGGGGGGGCCCCCACGCCATTTCTTTTTCTTATTTTTTAATTCCCGACAATTGTTTTTTTTACATTCAGCTGTCAGCAGGGAACCTCCTCCTTAACAACCAGTACACATTCCATGAATACCACATGTCTCAATTGCTACTTGATTACTGCATGCATTTAAATATTTATTTCCTTCTGTGAATTGAGTTTAACGTCTGTTCATGTGATATTTACCGAGAGTTTTATGCATTTTGTGGTAAATACCACAGACCGGTTTAGTGAATTGACAGTTTCAGGACTGCATGTGGTATTTAGGGAAAATGTTTCTTGGTACCTACATACCGCATGCGAGATGCTTTTGTGAATGGAGCCCAATAACCCTATTGAGTGTGGTTCAATGTGTATCCAGAATAAAGGAGTACAGGATCTGGATGCATTGCTGAGGTGGATTAGGAAATTTATTTTGTATAATTTTTTGAGAGGGGAGGTAGGCAGCTAAGTTGTCTCTCATATTTATGTCAGTAAGTTTGAAGGTGATATGTTTTACTGTTCTTTGTATAGGTGTCATGGTATGCTATACAATCTAGAATGAATCTTGTAAGCAATTTCTTGGATATTAAAAGAAATCAAGGCATTGGGTGTGAAAATGAGAATGTGTTATCTCACTGGATAATTATTCAGATTAACTGTTACAAAAAAAAAAAAAACTGTTAAAAAAATAAAAATAAAAATCATAAATTAATGTTGGTTCAAAACTCTGTAGCTGCAAGCATTACAGTGAACCATGAACAATCTATAATTACACTATATACAACAACTTGCCATTGTTTTGAGTGAACTCCCATAACCTGACATGACGTCATCTAATCTGTGTATTTCTTATTTTGACAGCAGATTTTTTTTCATCACTGGATATTGATGTTCCATTTTAGTCCATCTACAGTATAGTCCCTTGGAAGGGGAAGCATAAATAGCTTACAATAAAAGGAATTGAACTATGTTCCAAAAGTGGTTTCTTTTTCCAGGTTATTAGCACTCAGAACCAGGACATTTTTGGAACAAAAATTTCCAACAAAAATTCAAACCAAGGATACTTAGCATACTTCTTGTGATAATTACTATACCTGATTAACATGGTGGTAGGCTCTTTAAAAAAGCCTTTATTTATGGAGCAATGATGAATCACTAAGATTCACTTTTTTACATGAATTAGTAGGGCATATAAAAAACAAACAAAAAGAAAAAAAACACCAGCTTCATCAGGTAACCTAGGTAGCCTAAATCAAACAGCTAACATGCGCATTATGAGGGTTTAGAGACTGTACTAGAGACTGTACTAGTATACAGAAAAAAATTGGGCTATACAAGCTCTCAATTATAGTCCGTTAGAATTAAGAAAATTAAAAAAATTAGCAAATCTGCACTAATATGTCCAATTTATACATCCAGTTCAATATTCTTGGAAATCTCTTGCCCTTTGATGTTTCCAACTGTCCAGATATCTTGCAGATTTCCCAAGTCAGTACAAGAATTTGACACAATTTAAAGACAAAAATGAGAGAGGGAAGCACATTGAACTATGGCAGTAAAATAATTTAATTCAAACAAAAGCAAGCAAGCAATTGCACACACATATATATATAAAGCTGGAGAATGGGTAGGAGGAGTAAGAGGAAAAAGGCATTTTCCTGAGATTTTTGTAGGCTTAAAAAAGGAATAAAAAGATATTTAGGTACAGTGTTGATTTCAATTAAACACTTTTAAATTTCTTTCTTTGTGCAATTCACTCTGTCCTACTTCACTTGCCATTTGCTTAGATCATCATCAGCCATTTAATAGTTTGCAGGTGACTAGAGAAAGCCAGCCAGCTGGAATTCTCATCCTTCAAATCCATAAATCAAAATTTGTGTACATGGTTCTGAATGAAAATAATTGGCATACTTTTCCATTGTCTCCCAGTCCATTATTCAGCTATATTGTTATACTCCAGGTGTTAGCAAGTAATGCATCTCTTGAGCAATGTAAGATACTTTCTCCCCAGCAATACAAAGCAGACACTTCTATCACTAGTAGTGTTGTAGATTATATAATGGAAATTTTGGGAATGGTCCCAAGAAATTACGCTTTAAAGCACATTTGTACTTTGGAATAAAATGTAGAGCAAAAAAAACAGAATGGCATTAATGCTCCTCTTCCTAGCAGTACATACTCACTTTTCCGTTACTCCATGCCATACAGCTGCTGGGTAAAAGGAGGGTACCTGGTTCTTTCAATTATGGAGGAAAATACTCCCTCCCCTTCCTCTAAGTGACAGAATTGCCTGGTTAGCCTGGCATTCTCACATGGGGTCGGGGAAAAAGTCCTCAACTCTCTGTAAGCTCTAATTAGTGACTCCTCAAAATATACACAGCCTTTCTTTGAATGGGGCTGTGTGGGAGAAAAAGAAAGGTGTGTATATACTGACAGGAAAGGGATGTTGCTTTGTTCTGCATGGTAAAATCAAAAGTTTGATTTAACCTTTATATTCGGTAATGAAGCAGACTTAAAACCTATCTCTGGAACAAAAAACAAAAGCCATAAAAGGTCTCTACCTCACCACAGAACCAAGCTAATCTGGCGTTTAGAAAAATACCCCTAAACTCTGTAATTACTTACCTGAATCTGGATTCATGTGCCCTTTGGCAGGTGGTCTATTCCTGGGGTGAGAACCAGGCTGGTGTTTTTTTTTTTTTTCTGTCTCAACTGTTCTAAAAGCCAGTTTTGTTACCAACCTCTGGTTACATCAAGATGTTGGGTGTTAAAGAAAAAAAGACCCTCTGTGGACATAGATAATGGACTATGGTTAACAGTCAATAGATAGTGCCTAGTTAACCAAGAAGAGATGTGGGCACTGCAAAAAAGAAGGAAGAATTGGACCCAGCCTGTTATGGCCTATATTTTCATAAGTATGTGGGGGTCTTAGGTTTAACCTTTTTTACAGGCTGGTGAAGTGGTGGTGAGGTGTTGCTATGCCTGGAGATGAGTTTTAATAGAATTATTTCTTATTAGTAACTGATCACATAATGAGGATAGGTGAGCAGGGCATTTTCCACAGGTCCACTCACAGGATATGTGATAGATATATAGTATAATATATGTAAAGTTGTGCCATTTGTTGTGCAGACAAGAGATAGATTTCCAATGAGTGTCCATCGACTGTGTTTTAATTGAAAAAAAACCTGAATTTGACTTACATTTTTTTCTTACCTTACTCAAGCTTATACTTCCCTCTTTGGCGGATTACCCCTACAACTTCATTAACACGATCATTAACTAGAAGCTGGCGGATTGGTGGAAATGGGGGTACTATGCCTGAAGATGAGCTTTAATAGGTTTACTTCTTATGAGTAACTATTCACACAATGAGCAGAGGTGAGCAGAGCATTTGTGCTGAGGAAACAAGTTTAATATTTTACAAGACAATATAAATAAATTAAACCGATTTTAAAAATCTTCTGAGACAGTATATAGCTAAAGAAAGGTCTTAAGGTAAATTGATAAAAAGGTCCAAGTTAACTTTTAATCAGTTAAGCTTAAAAGGGAGCAAAGTAATTTCATATTTTATTAGATCACACCTGGGGTGATTCAGTTAAGCATCTTTAACATTTTTCTGGTGTTTTGGCTGTAAAAGAACATCTTGCACCAAATTCATGAAAGCCCTGTGACGCTTTTCTCTCTATTTCCAATGAGTATGATAATCACAAAAACTATGACTAAAGTAAAGTGAAATTTTGTCAAAGTCTAACAAAGATCAATGGCTTTTAAAACATGATAGATATGCCCCTTTGGTGTTTTCTGATATAATAAAAAGTGGTTTGTCTAAATTGCAGCCCTAGGAGTTTGTAGATAAGTCAGTGGGTCAGTCACTGACCTCTAAATAGGCAGCATACTAATCTAAATGGATATGCCTGTAGGCAATTCTGATTATTCCTCACTCATATTACTGTAAGTGATAGGTAATTGAGTCTTCACCAAATCCTGCAATTTACAGATACTTGTAGGCTCTCTTCAATTAGCCTTACACATTTAAAATGAATACCTACATTTATTTTCTAATTCCCACAGCGCTTTCACATCCCTGTGGTTAACTAAATTTTATTTAATCAGTGACCCATTCATTTTTGCTGGTACAAGTAAACAAGGTAAAAAGACAGATAATGGCTTTGAAAAATGCAGGTCAATATGTGTCCAGGCTAGTTGGAAAATTGTCTAAAGAAAAGGTACTTAAAAAGTTGTTAAATGGCTTTGTAATTAAAGCATTTGTCATTGCCCTGCCCAGTTATGTCACAGCACACTATGCAGTATGCTATGCTGAAAGTTTACACTTCTTAAAGAAACTTTAATGTTGGACTACCCTACGGAAAACTTGGGAATTATAAATAAAACAATTATTTCACCTTTAAAATTTTCCTTTCTCACATGGAATTAACAGTAGAACATACACAATGCTCACATTGAAATAGAATACCCACAAGTGACTATTGCCTTCCATCTTTCCAAAAGAAACATGTATTCATTAACATTTCTACCAGAAAGCTGCTCAAAAATAACCAGGCCAAGACCAAGCTTTATAGAATATGTTAAAGCTTTGGTAACACCTATAACAAGGAAAATGATTTTCTGCTACCAAGATGAAAATGAAAATCCCATTACATAATAATCACATACAATATGTTCATGAAATATGCTAGTGTACGGCTCCCATGTAAAAATACTGTTGACATCTCTACATGAAACAATTTTTTGCTCCTGTTCAGTTTTGTAAAATATTTTTTTAAATAGTTTTTTGTTTGGAATTCTTTATTTTTAAAGAACTATTATGATTATTTTTTACTCTTGTCTTTATCTTTATGTTTTTTAAACTGGTGGGAATGGAGGTTTAAAGGCTTGTTCACACTTGCGGTTGCAATGCTGCCCCTCAGAAAAACCATTAGTGGTGGGTTGCTTTTCAAAGGGTAGTTGACAGGTGTCTGAGAGATTATAGGTTGACTCCTTTCCACCTGTTTTAACCCTGAAAAGCCCACACCCTGTGCCACAACCACATTCACTACATGCACTTGCAGGGCAGCTGCTGCAGTGGCCCATTTTCTTGAGTCATGTTTGGCGGTGGTACTGCTCGCTGAAAGTGACATGTGTACCACCCCAGTCCAGCTGCTTTTGTAGTGCTGCTCGCCGAACAGGACAGGGCATATTTTGGATGCAGCATGTGTACTGCTCTGCAAGGCAAATAATTATGTGCAAAATTTAGCAAGCTCTTGCAACTGGTCAGACATCAGGTATTATTGTACTAACTACAATAAACTGATTAAAACTGAAACTTTATTAGTTGAATTTTTTAAATAAGAAGAGAAGTGTCAGCTGGAGCACAATCATTTCATCACATTATTTGTCTTATATATTAGCACTTTATATATATAGCATATATATTATTATTATTATACAGGATTTATATAGCGCCAACAGTTTGCCCAGCGCTTTACAATATGAGGAAAGACATATATATATATATATATATATATATATATATATATATATATATATATATATATATATATATGGCACTTCGAATTCAGTAAATTACACTGCAGAGTACTGCAGATATATTGTTTATTGTGCTGGAACTTTCTTTGTAAGTCAAAAGCAAAAATATTATTTTTTGTTATTATTAAATTTATAGTCTGAACCAGAGGAGTCTTGGTCTTTTTTTTTTTTTTTTTTTAGTACAGTATTACTCAGTATGTAACAAGAGTAACATACACATTGACTGCAGCAAACTTGTTTCTCTCCAAATTTGTGCAGTGCCCCAACTGCATTTGGGCAGTAATAAAGTTTTCCCGTCCCTAGCGTTTATTGACATGTTTCATAGTGTGCTGTGTCTGGAGTCAGGGCAAGCTTCCTGAAGGATGCTCAGCGACTTCAAGACAGTGTGTATGTAGTGGCTTTCTGAATGCTAACCTGCTGTGGGTTCACGTGTGCAAAAGGGTTGATAGGTTGTGGCCTACTGGCCCACTGAACCTCCTGGACTGTTGAAGGAGCACTGAGGAGTGTGTGTAGATACTGTAGGTAACTGCAGAAAAGAAAGATGTGGTGGAGAATACTGGGAGAGTGTGTTGCAGGGAAGGATGAAAAGAGTTGATGTGAAACATCATGAAGGATAAATTGTCTTCCTGCTCATAAATGTACCATACACACAGGGTTGGAACCTGGTGTGCGAGATATGAGGGGCATGAGGGGCAGGTGGCGCAGACATAGTGTGTTCATGAATGAGCGGGGTCATCGAGATCCCCATGTCTTTCCTAGTGCGCGAATGGCATTCCCCCACGTTAAATCCTGCTGGTGCTGCTGGCTAAAGCCTAGTACACATGGGCCGAATGACGGGCGTCATCAGTCTGTTCAATAAAAATCGTCTGACATTTGGCCCGTGTGTATGGCATCTGGTCAGACAGAAGCCAGCTATTTGGCTGATGTCTGTTGGACAGGCATGCTGGAAAACCAGCAGCTGACCGGCTCCCAATCAGAGCTCTCAGCCAATGGCTGACCAGAGTGTTCCCCTGTTAGAACACAACAGCTCCGCAGGTGAGATTGCTGTACTAATGTTGGACTGTTAATACAGGGGCTCCAACCTGAGCTGTCAGTTTTTTTTTTTAATTTAAACCCTGTGTTGAACGAAAAAAAAACTGATGGGGTGTACTAGGCGTAACTGAGAGAGCTTGAGCAGTGAATACGTGAAATACTTTGGCAGTGTAACTACAATTCAATTGCAGCAAAATCACTGCTGAAGTTTAAGTTTAGTGGCTCCATGTGATGTTATTGCCTTTCAGGGGGCAAGAGCCAGAGGCAAGAGTTCAGATATGTTGCTAAAAATTGTGCAAAAATCCATAATTGAATTTGCCATGCCTATTATTTTAAGTCTGCCACAGTCACTTTTCACAGTGGCGTGATTTGCTACTTGATCACCCTACCAAGTTTCTCCCTGAGTTGACATTTCTGAAAGTTATCAAGAAAAAGCATGTGCTTACTAGCATAATTTTAAATGTTGCAAACAGAAAATTGTGTGTGTATATATATATATATATATATATATATATATATATATATATATATATATATATATATATATATACAGTGCCTTGGGAAAGTATTCGGCCCCCTTGAACTTTGCGACCTTTTGCCACATTTCAGGCTTCAAACATAAAGATATGAAACTGTAATTTTTTGTGAAGAATCAACAAGTGGGACACAATCATGAAGTGGAACTAAATTTATTGGATATTTCAAACTTTTTTAACAAATAAAAAACTGAAAAATTGGGCGTGCAAAATTATTCAGCCCCCTTAAGTTAATACTTTGTAGCGCCACCTTTTGCTGCGATTACAGCTGTAAGTCGCTTGGGGTATGTCTCTATCAGTTTTGCACATCGAGAGACTGAAATTTTTGCCCATTCCTCCTTGCAAAACAGCTCAAGCTCAGTGAGGTTGGATGGAGAGCGTTTGTGAACAGCAGTTTTCAGTTCTTTCCACAGATTCTTGATTGGATTCAGGTCTGGACTTTGACTTGGCCATTCTAACACCTTGATATGTTTATTTGTGAAACATTCCGTTGTAGATTTTGCTTTTCGTTTTGGATCATTGTCTTGTTGGAAGACAAATCTCCGTCCCAGTCTCAGGTCTTTTGCAGACTCCATCAGGTTTTCTTCCGGAATGGTCCTGTATTTGGCTCCATCCATCTTTCCATCAATTTTAACCATCTTCCCTGTCCCTGCTGAAGAAAAGCAGGCCCAAACCATGATGCTGCCACCACCATGTTTGACAGCGGGGATGGTGTGTTCAGGGTGATGAGCTGTGTTGCTTTTACGCCAAACATAACGTTTTGCATTGTTGCCAATAAGTTAGATTTTGGTTTCATCTGACCAGAGCACCTTCTTCCATAGTTTGGTGTGTCTCACAGGTGGCTTGTGGCAAACTTTAAACAACACTTTTTATGGATATCTTTAAGAAATGGCTTTCTTCTTGCCACTCTTCCATAAAGGCCAGATTTGTGGAGTATACGACTGATTGTTGTCCTATGGACAGAGTCTCTCACCTCAGCTGTAGATCTCTGCAGTTCATCCAGAGTGATCATGGGCCTCTTGACTGCATCTCTGATCAGTCTTCTCCTTGTATGAGCTGAAAGTTTAGAGGGATGGCCAGGTCTTCGTAGATTTGCAGTGGTCTGGTTTCAATATTATTGCTTGCACAGTGCTCCTTGGGATGTTTAAAGCTTGGGAAATCTTTTTGTATCCAAATCCAGCTTTAAACTTCTCCACACCAGTATCTCGGACCTGCCTGGTGTGTTCCTTGTTCTTCATGATGCTCTCTACGCTTTAAACGGACCTCTGAGACTATCACAGTGCAGGTGCATTTATACGGAGACTTGATTACACACAGGTGGATTCTATTTATCATCATTAGTCATTTAGGTCAACATTGGATCATTCAGAGATCCTCACTGAACTTCTGGAGAGAGTTTGCTGAAAGTAAAGGGGCTGAATAATTTTGCACGCCCAATTTTTCAGTTTTTTATTTGTTAACAAAGTTTGAAATATCCAATAAATTTCGTTCCACTTCATGATTGTGTCCCACTTGTTGTTGAAAAATTACAGTTTTATATCTTTATGTTTGAAGCCTGAAATGTGGCAAAAGGTCGCAAAGTTCAAGAGGGCCGAAAACTTTTGCAAGGCACTGTGTATATATATATATATATATCAACAAGTGAAAGTATTCACAGCATTCACAGGTCTTGAAGCAGGAAGCAGGCAAATGTGTGTTTTTTAATATTTATAGTCTTAATCTTTCTCCTGATATTTAGGCTGGAATAGTAAAGCTTTTATGCTTTTAATGCTTGTATATGTTATCTTAACAAAGTTCATGTTTTCTATTTAATAAGCATATGATGGGTTCTGTTTTACATAATAGTTATATTATGTAGTTAAAGTATATAAAATAGGTATATTAGTTATTACCTATTGGCAGAAACCTAAACTTTTGTCATACGGTCTAAATTATTAAGGCATCAAAAAAAAAAAAGCTACACAAGTATAATTCAAGGACCATAAGTCAACAAAAGCATCAGGAAGAGGTTGGCTAACCTGTAGTGTCACATTCAAAAAGCAAAACTCGCTTAAAAAGGGGCCACATTTAAATTAGTTGAATGCAAGCACTGCTTTTATTTTTTAAAGCTATGTTTCATCTTGTTGTTGTCTTATGAAACAAGTAGCAGTGAGTTTTGGACACTGCTCTTCCTCCTCACACTTTGCATAATCCCACATACCCCTTGTCTTGACAATTAACCATAGTAACATGGAATCAGTTCTAACGCTAATAACGCCCATACTAAATCAATTGTTTTCATTTACATGGGAAACATGAGCTGTGAATCTAAATTTTCATACAGGTGCTAACACTTAAATTCAAGCATCCCATTGATGCTGCATGTAGTTGTGAAATGTATTTTACAAATCTAGAATGTAGTATTTTTAAATTTGACCTAATGAAGCAGTGTTAAAGTGATCCTTTCACTGCAAGCAAGTATAAAGTGTAGGTACCTAGATCTAGAGGTGCCTGCACATAACACAGCAGCTTTCACTGTCTCTGTTGTGCCCGAATGCTGGGTCATTCTGAAAAGGCAAAGATGTTGAGATTAAAGTGTCACAGATTTCTCGCTCCCGATTATCATTTAGTGATGCATAGTAGGTGCATAGTAAGATTTTTAACACTTTCATATTTTTTATTAAACTAGTGCAATGAGAAATGGTGTAATGAAACCTAAATAACCATTCAGATTGGAGTTGTGAATGTGAACAGTAGCTGAGGGATCTTCATATCACTCCCACCTTCCAAGCAGAAGGGTTGACTGCAAAACACTTCCTGAAGTGATTTTAAAGTATAATTTGACAGAGCACTAAAACTGTTTATTTGACTAAATCGGCTAGAAGTGGGTTCTGTTTCTAAACTGATGGGATTGTCATTAAAACATTTAAAAAAACTGAATTTAGCTTCAATTTGTATAGTGTAACTGACCAGTACTAAAAGCTGCTGCAGATATTGCCAAGAAAAGTCTCAAACACTGCATACATGGAGTGGAACTGGTACCTGGAAATCAAAAACTGATGGTAGCTAATAAGCACTTAGCCTGGGGAATATAAATCAGAAATGGCAAACTGGCTCTCTAGTTGTTGTAAAACTACAAATGCCAGTGGAGACAGATAAACTGTAATAAAAAGATAAGCCTTTTCACACTGCATCTTTATACTGCATATCTTCTACCCTTTGAATAAAGGCAGCCATACATAGACCAAAATAGGCTGCTGGTTCAGCAAGGACTGGCTGAATTTCAATCCATGTATTGGCAGGCTGATTTTACCCAAGCTAATCCATTGGTCGACTTGGGTACAACCAATCTGTTGGACTTTTGTCATGCAATAACTGCAGTGGCTATAGCCGCTAGCAGTAATCATTGTGCTCTGCCAGCCAGGAAAGCTTCCTGCGCCTCCCCCCCCCCCCCCCGCTGGCAAACCCCAACAGCGATGCGGGAGGGATTCCCCTATTAACACTGATGGTGGAAGGAAGGATAGAAAATCAAATCATCTATGGGCTGCCTGAGTCCCTGTTTTGCACAAATTGGCCTGGGTATTTAATGAGTGTGGCAGAGCATACAAGTACAGACAATGGCCATGCTACCATAGAAGGCAGAGGGCTATCTATGGATTACACATAAGGCTCATTGGTATGCTAATATTATACATTTATTGCATTTAATCTTGTCTTGATAATAACCCATGCTATATAAAAGACAAATGTTATTGTAGGGTTGTTCCAAACAATTAGACAGATAAGCCTTGTATTGGTGCATAGTGGTTTCAGATAATAAATGAAAAGTGTCATTTGTCTGTAAACTATAAGCCATCTAAAACATGTGTGGGCATATGCTCACCAGGGGGTGCTGTTGCTATAGATAGTTGGTATATGGGTTCTAAGCTGCCCAGGTGGGAAATGGTTAACATGGGTTCTGCATTTTCCCAGGCTTTTTGGTTTATTCCCTTCATATAAACAGGGGGAATGCTGTGCTCAGGGAAATTATTTCAGTTTCAGTAAATTATTTTGCCTGTTCCAAGCCTGGTCAGAAGTTATTCAAAGGGGTGCATGAAGGTACATGGTGTATCTAGAAGAACAGGTCCTGTAAGGTACACATGGGGTTGGTTATAGCCCTGCAAGATTTTTATTGCAGTATGTGTTCCTGTTGCACATTTTCTCTTATTACTTGTCAGGTGAAACCGTTGTCAGCAGTACAGAAATCCCTCTAACAGAGCCCCAGAGAGCACAAAAACCAGGCAGAGTTTCTCCTTCTTCCCCACTCTATCCAAAACTTGGTTTTACATAGACTTTAAAAGAAAACAATCACAGCACTGAAAACTGAATGAAAACATAAAAGGCTTTAAAATACATTGGAGAAGCTACAATTCAATATAATTTTTCATTTCTCAGGCAAACACTTACCAACATCTGTGATAAATGACTTCCCATTTTCTGGCCACTGAACATACTGGTTTGTGAAATAATTGCTGCCATATCCAAGAATAAAACCCTCCAACTTGATGCTTTGGTTTGGACGATGAAATTTCATAGTTAGCGTGTCTCTGGTGATGTTGATGTGCACTTTCATGTTCGGTTTCTTTACTGCTGAAAAATAAGACACAGGTTTATAAGACTCTGCTGGATAGGAGCAAATATATTTCATGTTCATGTTCATTTCATGTTAATTAAAATATATAAGGGAAAATGTATTTGATGCCCTGCTAATTTTTGTACGTTTGCCCACTGACAAAGAAATAATCAGTCTATAATTTTAATGATAGGTTTATTTTAACAGTGAGAGACAGAATAGCAACAAAAATATCCAGAATAATGCATTTCAAAAAAGTTATACATTGATTTGCATTTTAATGAGTGAAATAAGTATTTGACCCCTTCGCAAAACCTGACTTAGTACTTGGTGGCAAAACTCTTGTTGGCAATCACAGAGGTCAAACATTTCTGGTAGTTGGCCACCGGGTTCGCACACATCTCAGGAGGGATTTTGTCCCACTCCTCTTTGCAGATTAAGGTTTCGAGGCTGACGTTTGGTAACTCAAACCTTCAGCTCCCTTCACATATTTTCTATGGGATTAAGGTCTGGAGACTGGCTAGGCCACTCCAGAACCTTAATGTGCTTCTTCTTGAGCCACTCCTTTGTTGCCTTGGCCGTGTGTTTTTTGGACATTGCTGGAATACTTATCCATGACCCATTTTCAAAGCCTTGGCTAAGGGAAGGAGATTCACACCCAAGATTTGACGGTACATGGCCCCGTCCATCATACCTTTGATGCAGTGAAGTTGTCCTGTCCTTAGCAGAAAAAAATCCCCAAAGCATAATGTTTCCACCTCCATGTTTGATGGTAGGGATGGTGTTCTTTGGGTCATAGGCAGCATTCTTCCTCCTCCAAACACGGCGAGTTGAGATGATACCAAAGAGCTTGATTTTCATCTTATCTGACCACAACACTTTCACCAAGTTCTCCTCCGAATTATTTAGATGTTCATTAGCAAATTTCAGACAGGCCTGAACATATGCTTTCTTGAGCAGGGGGCGCTGAAGGATTTCAGTCCTTCATGGCATAGTGTGTTACTAATTGTTTTCTTGGTGACTATGGTCCCAGCTGCTCTGAGATCATTGACAAGATTCTCCCGTGTAGTTCTGGGCTTATTTTTCACCATTCTTATGATCATTAAAACTCCACGAGGTCAGATCTTGCATGGAGCCCCAGACCGAGGGAGAATGACAGTTATTTTGTGTTTCTTCCATTTGCGAATAATCACACCAACTATTGTCACCCTCTCACAAAGCTGCTTGGTGATGGTCTTGTAGCCCATTCCAGCCTTGTGTAGGTCTACAATCTTGTCCCTGACATCCTTAGACAGCTCTTTGGTCTTGGCCATGATGGAGAGATTGGAATCTGATTGATTGATTGCTTCTGTGGACAGCTGTCTTTTATACAGGTAACCAACTGAGATAAGGTGCACTCCCTTTAAGAGAGTGCTCCTAATCTCAGATCATTACCTGTATAGAAGACACCTGGGAGCCAGAAACCTTGCTGATTGATAGGGGGAAAAAAAATACACTTTTCACTCATTAAAATGCAAATCAATTTATAACTTTTTTGAAATGTGTTTTTCTGGATATTTGTTTTGTTATTCTGTCTCTCACTGTTATGAATTAAACTACCTTTCAAATTATAGACTGATCATTTCTTTGCCAGTGGGAAAACGTACAAAATCAACAGGGGATCAAATGCTTTTTTCCCTCACTGTATTGTATCTACATGGCCTGCACAGTAAGAGGACATCTGAATAATATTAGAATAAAAGTGTACTCTAAAGGTGCAATCACATCTGCAAATGTATCCTGCCTCCGACTAGATGTGAGAACCCTAGTGGGGGTTCCCGCGATTAGCTGAAAGAGGCAGCCTTATTATAGGAAATGGTAGGCTGCTGGCACTGACAGCTAATCGCGGCCACTCGCCTGTAATCCCTAATTCAGTGATCCCATGCAACTGATCGCCCCTGGATACTAGCAGTCTGCATCCAGTCTCCGTTACTGTGAGTAATTTTGTGATATTAGAACTCCTTTTACTTATCTCTTGTTAATGCAGTAGAGGTATTTCCAAACACACTCACTGCACTCTACTTCTGTAAAGCCTTATAGGGAACCAAATTCTTGTTGGGATAGCACAATTATGTGATTCTTTACTGTCCAGCAATAGCAGATCTGTGCTCCTCCTAGAAAGGGTTATATACCAGCGCTATGGAGTTTCAGTACTAAAATGGACTGAATTAGTGGTGTAAGCTGCCTCCAACCTACCTCTGAGGTAGTAGATTAGAAAAAAAGGAAGAAATGTTGGGACCGGCGCTACCACTTTAAAAATGTGTTTGTGCAATTATGTACTTCTTACGTTATAGAAAAGTGCATATAGTGCTTGTGGTACAAACAATAAAAAGTGCTACGTGCTGTTAAAACATCAATAAGTTTAAAATGGGCTGTGCTCAGTGTACCATATCATAAATATCATAAGTTAATTATACATATATGTAAAGTGCCGAGTGCTAATAATGCCAAATACCACGTGTTGTGATCCGTGCTAGAAACAATGTATGGCGTCGGTAGATAACCCACCAAAGACACCGCTGCTTACTGCACTCTTTAGGCCGGTGACTCGACACTCCTTGGTTACTCTCATTACAGTCCGTACGGAGCGCACAAGGTGCATCAGCTGTGACTTGATTCCTGGCTCCTCACCGAATCCACCGATCCCGTGATCTGCTCCCCAGCCAAGGCAGTCATTGCAGTCCCTATAGACGATGTGGTCTCTATTGTCAGTCTCAGGCCTGTAATGAGAGTGACCAAGGAGTGTCGAGTCACCGGCCTAAAGAGTGCAGTAAGCAGCGGTGTCTTTGGTGGGTTATCTACCGACGCCATACATTGTTTCTAGCACGGATCACAACACGTGGTATTTGGCATTATTAGCACTCGGCACTTTACATATATGTATAATTAACTTATGATATTTATGATATGGTACACTGAGCACAGCCCATTTTAAACTTATTGATGTTTTAACATCACGTAGCACTTTTTATTGTTTGTACCACAAGCACTATATGCACTTTTCTATAATGTATGAAGTACATAATTGCACAAACACATTTTTAAAGTGGTAGCGCCGGTCCCAACATTTCTTGCATTTTTTCTGTGCTCCTCCTGGTCACTTCACTGCTGCCATTTTCTCTTGATCTTTTTGTATTCTCTAGCGGCCAGACAAAGATGATGCAACTTACACGCACACAAGATTTACTTAGTCCTGTCACTTACTCTAACATCTGTAAACTGCATGCTTAGTGTACAATTAGTAAACAATTGACAGAAGCAAGGAAAAAGATTTTAGGGAAACATTTATTTTGCACAAGATGGTACGAGTTTCCGTAATTATATCACCCACTCGCACATCACAGTGTGGAGAATTGTTCATTTTAGATTTAAGACCTCTGAAGAACAGACATTTCTTTGACACATCTAATTCCTTGGCCTTATTGTCTTTCAAAGGCTTACATGGAATGCAGCTAACTGCTGACTGACTGTGATTCACAATTGTAGCATTAGAACAATAAAGCAAAATACAATCTAATTGTACAATCTCTGTTCAATCTCCTTTTGGTGCAATATAGGGACAAACCTAAGCATTCTTTTCAATAAGTATCAAATCATGCAGGCTTTTGCACTACATAGCATATGGTAGATTAAAAGTAGATTGTACAATAAGATTGTATTATTTGGGGTTAGCCTAAGGCAAGCCATAGTTGCAGTGATTTTGCACAGAGCAGCCCTGATCCTCCTCTTCTCGGGTCCCTATTCGGTGCTCCTGGCCCCTCCCTCCTACTGAATGCCCCGACAGCAAACAGCTTGCTTTGGGGGCACCCAAGCTGAGCCGCTGCTCTGTGTGTTTATTCAGACACAAAGCTGCAGTTCGGCCCCACCCCCTTTCTCTTCTCATTGGCTCACCGACTTTGATTGACAGCAGCGGGAGCCAATGGCGCCATCCTGCCATCTCAGCCAATGAGTAGGGAGAGTCCCGGCAGCCAAGAGTCTCCTTCAACTTCGCTGAATTGAGATGGGGCTCAGGTAAGTTATAGTGGGGCTGAGGGGGGCTATTGCAAACAGAAGGCTTTTTATCTTAATGCATAGAATGCATTAAAATAAACAACCTTCTGACTTTACAACCACTTTAAGACTAGCCATGCACGCATAGGTTTCTCTTGTTGAGCTTTATGGCCACCAAACAAGACAAATCTAATGGATTCTACTATGCAGCACTAACAGCATGGATAGAGAAATCTCCACTGCTGACTATTACATTTATGCAGACACAACACCCCACCTCAAGCCACATATGGTCGAATAAAGCAAGCTAAACAAAATTGCTAGTAAACTCATTTGAAAGTTTAGCGAATGCAAGTAGAGCCCCTTCACACCTGCGGCAGGCCTTGCTGCTCCTCTGAAAAGTGATCTCTGGTGCATTGCTTTTCAGGGGGCGGTAGAATAGCAGCTGCCAGGAATTTAGGAGGCAATAATGTTTTTTGAGTGTCTTTTCTGTTGACAGCTGACTGGGCTTTCTAAATGTAAATACAAATGTCGGGAAAACATGGACCTGCATGGGGCCCGCAGTAAAGCTCCCTGTGTGAATGAGCTCTTAGGTAGGCAGTTAGGGGGTTGTCAAAGGTTGCAGCTCAACTACTTTTTTTGCCCATGCCCGTGTGAGCGAGGCCTAAAACAAACTGAATTTGGTATATTTAGCTATTTGAAAAAAAGGGGATATTTGGAAAACAATGAGATACATTTAGAGCATATAGCAACAAATAAACAGGATTACAGATTTCATGGGGTTAACCAAAACCCACCAGTATTTGCCAAATATGTGTTGTAATAAAGGCCTACATAGTATAATAAAGTTGTGAATTTCAGTATTAGAATATCAAAATCAATGACTTAATGTCTTCAAAACTGTGCAAGGAATTACTTTATAGATTGTTTTTTGACAAGGGAATGTATAAATACACATGTTGTTTAAAAATGATGCTCTCTCTACTAATCAGTCCGACAGTTTTACAGCTTTGCCCTTACAAATTCTTCTCTGGTAATCTCAAAATCACATGTCATGTATGAATAAAGGAAAAACATTTCAGGGTCATGAATTGCCAACACATCACAGGACAATTAATATATGTTTGAACACGTTGACATATTTGTTTGCATGTTTACATTGCCCAAGAAAACGTAAAAGCCTGCTCACAAATGAGTATGTTTCTAATTTTTCGAGTTCTGACACCACACATTTCTCGTACAACACAGATTCCTCCTTGCCTCTAATATTACCTGCAGGTCAGGGTCAGACTTCATGTCATGACATTTCACACAGTAAGCTGCAGGACTGTGGTTAATAAGACCACAGCCATGAAGCTTACATTTCTTAGAAAAAGTGTGTGTGACTTCATGTAGGCTTTATAAAATCCTCTTGTGCTAAATTGTGAGGGGAAGAGGGAGAGAAAGAAATAAAGTAAGAAATAAAGAAAGAAAGAAAGAAAGAAAGAAAGACCAGGGGAAGTACCAGGAAGCTAAAGGGACTTCAGGCATTAGTAAGGATAGGAGAATCAAAGTCAGAAGAATATCTGAAATGAGACCACTCCATCCACATAAGTTTGTATGAGTCAGATTAATTCTTGTCCCATATGATCATACGTTCCATGTAATCAATCTTGTCCATTTCCCAAGCCCATTCTGCCATTGAAGGAGCCTCATCCTGTCACCAGCGCCTGGCTACCACAGAATGGGCTTCCTTTAATTTTTTAATTGAAGGTTATCTGGCTGGGTGGCGCTGACAGGCAAATCAGCCAAAATTCGAACTATGTATGGACTGTTTGAAGCAGAACTAAAGTCTGCAATACTTACCTCTGCTTAATTGGTCCAATGGCCATGAAGTCCCTCACAGCATCTTCTCCTTGGCTTCCTCTAAGTGTTGGTCTTCAACCGCATTGATTGGCTGACTCAGGATGAAGTAACTCCCTCACATTTGCAGGAGTGCATGAGCAGGCAGGTACATTTATTTTATTGCAAAAAACAGATTTTGTATGTCTTTTGTATGTCTGCAAGGGTCTGTCTGCTTAAAGACCAACATTTAAAATCTCAAGTTCTAACCATTTTTCTCCAAAATGCATACCAGACCCCTTGTAAACACCCTTGTAACACTATATGTTGGTTGGCAATGCCTAATACCTAAGTAAGGCTTTCTCAACCAGGGTTCCCTAAAACCTTAGGGTTCCTCTAGGTTGCTACGGGTTCCTCAGGTAGATTTTTACATTGAAGGGAATGCCTCCTTACTGACCGCCATTGTAAAGAGACTTTTCTACTCACCACCAATTTAAGAGGCACTTATGCACTGACCACCATTGTAATAGGACACTAAACTTTTGAAGGTCTTTGTCTTATTTTTGGCTAATACTATTATTTGTTTAATATTAGGATTTGCATTGTGGTACAGAGGAGAGGGTGTTTAAAAGTGCTGCACTCTGGGTGTAAAATACTCTAGCTATGCCACATTTCTTATTCTTTTACTTACTGATCATGCTAATGTGTCATAGGCTATAGATAAAAATATTTACCAGGGGTTCTCTGAGACCTGAAAATTTTCCAAGGGTTCCTCCAAGGTAAAAGGGTTGTTAAAGTCTGACCTAGCTAAATAAAAACATATCACAAATTTGATTTTCTAGCAGGGAATGGTACCTGATAGATCAGTAATCCAAAAGCCAGACATCAGAAGCTTTGGAAAAGGGAGTAACATAGCATTAAAAATCAAGGAGATTTTCTGCTCATATTTGTTCTAAAATCTATTAATTTCGCCTTCTAATGTTAGACATGCCATAGTTGGAATAGTGACTGAGATATTTCTATGCAAAGCTGTTCCAAGGATGTGATAGATTGACTGTTGGATCTTAAGAGCGTATTAAGATCTGAGCTGCCTCTACAGTTTCATAGCTTGTGATAAAATTATTACAGAGTTATTGGGTTCAATGGTTCACTGGTGTTCTTTCTGAAAATCCTATATTAAAGTGAACCTGTAAGGGCTAAAATATCAAAGCTGCAATTGCTGACTTGTCTTTAACCCTTCCACTGCCTGAGAATTTTTTATTTTGTACGTACATACTAAAATGCTAATTTTTTTTTCACATTAGGATGCACTTAAAGTTACAAAGCATTATACGTTTTATTAAAGCATTAAAAAGTTGAGAGCAAGTTGAGTGAATAGATACCAAATATGTCTCAACTTAAAATCGCACATGCCTATGATATGGCGACAAACTATGTGTGTGTAACTTTTATCTTTATAATAAAGCTATTGGATGCTATGGCGAGCATTATGGTTTCTGTTTATCTTTTTATGAATTCATCATCATACTGGGAGATCTCTGCGTCAAATGAACTGAATTTGCCTGTGGAATTTGCCGTGCCATGGTTTTAAAGGGGATATGCTCTGCATGGCCTTTTGATACAAAGATCTATATAAGAAGGTGAGAGTGTGGCTACTGGGGAAGATGGAGGTCACAATCGTTTTAGCATCAGTGTATATTTATGACTTAACATATTGCACAAGAATATTAGATGATGTAATTTATGGACACAGTCAATTGTTTGCAACACATTGCCTTTGAGGTTTGATTTTCTGTGTTCATGTGGAGATCTGTTATTGTGTTTTGATTTTTATATTAATGTGATACACAATTTGTTGATTTATTTTATTCACATGGTACATGTCATTATGTATTATTACAGTTGAGGATATATAGAGGCTGCTTGGTTATACAGTATATGATTTGAAGCACTAGATAGGATTGATTTATTTACATTTAAAGCGGCATATTTCATGAATACACATCCAGGTTTGTGCACCACAGGACCAGTAAGGAAACAGAAGGTTTCTTATCTCCCCTCCACTTTCTCTTTTTAATTGTGCCATGGTAATCCAGGGTTCCCAGAGGGCACAGGGGAGCCAGGGACACACGTATGCAGGGATGATTTAATTTGGGGGAACACCAGTTTCCTAATCTATGAAAGCTTTCTGAGTACAGTAAACTCCCCTCTATTGCGGGGGTTACGTTCCAGACTCACCCGCGAAAAGTGAAAATCCTCGAAATAGAAAAACCCTATTAAAATACACTGTAGGCATGTTTTTTTTTACTGTCACTGTACTTTTAAAAGCATTTTAAGGTCTTTAAACACACTTTTAAAACAATAGAAACTCATTTAAACACATAAAAGATACTGAGAGACAGAGCAAGAGCTATGGAAAACACACAAATATTTAATTTTCAATGATTTATGTAAAATAGCATTACAGAAGAAAACGCAATATACCGGGACCGCAAAAACTGAACCGCGATGGAGCGGGGGTTTACTGTAACTGCTATTAGTGAGTCCAAATGTGGATCTACAAAATGTAAACAAACCACGGTTGTATAGAATATGTTTACATCCCAATACAGCCATGTCGTAATACCTATGGCAGCAGTAAATGGGTTTATGTTGCAAGCCTTTGGTCTGTTATGGTGTTACCAACTAGCCAGTAGCTACCCTTCAACAAACATGCAACTAGTGAACTCTGAAAAGCTTGCACAGCCATACTTGTTCCAGGTGTGTCAATCCCTTGGTAGTGAAACAAGGATCCAGATGACAACCATGAGCCAGCATCTTTGAAAAAAATGTGTTCAAAGACAGCTCCATTTTTCTGTCCTCAGAGGTTTATATTATCCATGGAGCCAGTGAAGAGTGTTTTCTTTTTTTTTTTTTTACAAACACATGGCTTATTACTGTAATCATAAACAATGTATATAGCAGTTCACATTACAAAATAATACATATCCACTATAGAACAGAATGTTCTGTCTCTACAGTAATTAGAAACTGTAGGACTCTATCATGCCAAATACATTACAGCCAGAGTACTGTTTCAAGACTACTTGGCTGATACTGGGGTACATTTTAAGATGGTTAGCAGCTCCTTAGGGTGTTTCTTAACTTGGAATTTCACTTTATATCTTTCAGACACTTAATTTTAGAACTTTAAGGTAGATCTTAAGTAAGGGCTAGACTATAAAAGATGCGTGCCAATGAGTCCCAAGGTCACCAAAGTCATATAATTTGTGCTGTTTTCATTGCTCAGCTCTAACCAACATGAAACTTTTTTTTTTTTTTTTACAAATACTGAAAGACATTACACTATGGCTAGCTGTACATGATCTGGTTGCCAAATTAATTTTTGTCGTGGCTTACAGAGAGGAGAGTAAAGTAAAGTACTAGTGATCTGTCACGGGGAAACAACAGCAATCTGGGCATCAGTAGTGGACATATATGCCAATGGGTCCCTGTATAAGAAGATGCTTATAGTATTGTTAATAATGCCTGCACTAGAATGGAACAATGTCCCAGTGTATGTAAACACCTAAGATAGTCATAAATAAGAACTACAATAAGAACTGCAAGCACACTTTAGGGCCAAATATACAATATGTTGGTTCGGTTCCAGCACCTACCCAACCAACATCTGGTATATTTGGCCCCTAAAGTGTGCTTGCAGTTCTTATTTATGACTATCTTAGGGACCTAACAATAATGGCAGGTCTACCCAACTTCAAAGGCCATTCTCTCTCAGTGAATTTGTAAACAATCATCACTCATTGCTTTTATTAACACTCCCCTATTCGTCTATGTGTTCTTGCTGCCCCCCGTTCTCCCCCTTTGTCCTGATACCTGTAAAGGGGTTTGCAGTAAAAGAGTCTGATATCACAGCAAAATAGGAACCCATAGGTAAAGAGGAATTTCGGCAGATCTGGCAGGTTTGTACTTCACTTTCTTCCTTCACTAAGTGTATCACAATGACTGCAGACTACTCAATTCCATTCATTAAAAGCAGAAGTGCCTGCAGGAAAAACAAGGCTACAGTCTGAACACTCAGAGCAGTCAGAGGAACATAAAAGTAAATGTAAAAATTCACTACTTATTCTTTTACTAAACACCAGCCAAAACCTGCATTCCAGTGCTTTGAAAACAGAGAGTTCCTCCAACAATAAAACAGTGGTTTTCCAAATGTAATAAGATTAAAGTTTTGAAAGATCTCCCAGCAAACTTGTAAAACCAAGAAAAAAGGTTGGGACCACATGGGTCTATTGGTTAGACTTCCCTTATTCTAGTGAGAACAATCCCTTAAGAACAAAGAACCTGTTGTAATCACTGATATGGATGGGCCAAGCACTTCATTCCCTCTCTAGATTTCTATTTTCCTTTTTCTTCTCATATGTCCTAAAAATGTACTCTACCCATATCTACCTACCCATCACATATACTCTTCTGAAAAACCTCTTAGGAGGTTCATAACATTGACAAAATGCAAAAAAAAGTTTTGATTTCTTTTTCTACATATGTAAAACCTAATTTGTTTCCTATCTGTTGTTGTACTAGGAAATCTTACTATTGTGACATTTTATCTTTGAGTCACAAATCTAAAGTGCATATACTTCCTACAGTCTTACTTCACATTTACCAAACCATGGCAACGATTGTAACCCAGATTTAACATTTAACACTTTACCTATTGTATTTGATATTTGCAAAATTGTAAATAGGGCTGGCTCAAGGCATTGTGCTGCCTGGGTCCAAGAATTAAATAATGCCCCCCCCCCCAAAAAAAAAAAAAAAATCCCCGTCCACTAAAAGGCCATCACATCCCTTTTTTATATCATTTTAAAACTCAGATTTAATTTATCAGGAAGTCATATTTACATGCAACAGAACCTTGTCTATATGCTGATTTATATGACATACCACCATGTTACCACTTCCCCATTTTGGCACCCTAGGGCATCCATGGGTGCAGTGTGTGTCAGCACAGTGGCCCCCACACCCCTCAGGGCCTGTGTGCAGTGAACCCCTTGCACCCATGGATGTTTTGCCATTGAGATAAAGCAGTATAGGGGCAGGCTAGGGTAGTATATAGACAGGCTAAGGTAGTATATGGACAGGCTAGGGTAGTATATGGACAGTCTAGGGTAGTATACGAACAGGCTAGGGTATTATATGGACAGGCTAGGATAGTATATAGACAGGCTAGGGTAGCATATAGGCATGCTAGGGTAGTATATGGACAGGCTAGGATAGTATATAGACAGGCTAGGGCGTTATAGGGGCAGGCTAGGGTAGTGTATAGCTGGGAAGGAAACACAAGCGCCATACTAAGTGCAGTACATGAAGCTTTAATATAATCCATAAAAACTGGCATTGGAAAAGCGCTGCAAAATGCAAGATGTCCCTGTCAGTGGAGCAGTATCAGGATGGCCCCAGCGGCTATGACTTGAGGGGATGCCACCGGTGGATGCCGGCACTTCCTAGAGCCGTGGGACGCTTGAGCGGCTGGTCCTGATATCACTTCCGGGTGCAGGGGGATCTCCTAGACAACGCGTTTACAGAGCATGGGCTCCTTCTTTAGGCCTTTGCAGTGCCATATTGGATAAGGGTTTATATAGGGACTCCATCTCTAGTATTTGTATATACTATGGCGTAAGACTAAGTCACAGCAAGATTTCAGCCAATATAAATCTGCCCTTCAAAAATACAGTTCCTGCCTCCACACTGCCAAACAGACCTACGTTATCACTCTCATTAACACCCTCTCACACAGTCCCCGTCAACTCTTTTCTACCTTCAACGCTCTACTTCGTCCTCCATTGCTTCCACCTAACTAACTTACTCACTGCCCAAGAGATTACCAATCACTTCAAAAATAAGATTGATACAATTCGTGATCTTTACACTACAGATATCTCCCTCACCTTACACACCTTGTCCTCCTGCACAATCAATACTTCCCTTGTTTTACCCAACTACTGTAGAGGAAGTCACTAAAATTTTTTCTAATGCCCACCTAACTTCCTGCCCCCTGGACCCTGTCCCTTCTCAAATACTACGGTCACCCTCTGACTCTATTCTACACTCTTTAACTCATATATTCAACTTCTCCCTCTCCACTGGCATCTTCCCCAACTCTCTAAAACATGCGCTAGTAACTCCCATATCAAAGAAAGCCTCACTAGACCCCACCAATCTTAATAACTTAAGACCCATCTCCTTACTCCCTTTTGCTTCCAAACTCCTTGAACGTTTAGTCTACAACCGCCTGAGCAAGCACCTCATTGAGAATAACCTCCTTGATCCCCTTCAGTCTGGATTTCGCCGGCAACACTCCACAGAAACTTCTCTCCTAAAACTTTCAAATGACTTACTAACAGCTAAAACCAATGGTCACTACTCAATACTCTTACTCTTGGACCTCTCTGCTGCCTTTGATACTGTTGACCACCCCCTCCTTCTCAAAAAACTCAGTTTGCTCGGTCTCCGTGGCTGTGCTCTCCATTGGTTTGAATCTTACCTATCTCACCGCACCTTCAGTGTCACTTACAATTCCACTTACTCCCCTGCAACCCCTCTTACTGTTGGGGTCCCCCAAGGTTCTGTCCTTGGACCACTACTATTCTCAATCTATACCTCCTCCCTGGGTCAGCTAATAGCCTCCCATGGCTTCCACTACCATTTCTATGCTGATGACACCCAAATCTACCTCTCTACCCCCTAGTTCACCCCATCAGTCTCCTCCCTCATCACTGATCTACTAACAGACATATCAGCCTGGATGTCTCACCACTTCCTCAAACTGAATCCATCTAAAACCGAGCTCATAATATTTCCTCCTCCACGTGCCCCTTCCCCGGAATTCACTGTCAAGATCAATGGAACAACTACCAGTCCTTCCACACATGCCAGGGTGTTAGGGGTAACCCTGGACTCTGCACTGTCCTTTCAGGCTCACATCCAATTCCCTGTCCAAATCATGCCACCTTAACCTCCGCAACATCGCTAGAATACGGCCCTTTTTAACCAATGACACCACCAAGCTTTTAATTCACACCCTGGTTATCTCTCTATAACATAAAAGTGTAGCGCTACGAAAAAATGATACTCATAAAACTAATAATAAATAAGTGTCCAAATGAATGAGTTCCTAATAATCACGATAGTGTATGAAAAAATGTCCAACTGAATTAATCTTCAATAAAAGTGAAGAAGACATAAATCCACAAGTGCAATGGTCCAAAAGAAAAGGGAGGAATTCTTCCCAGGGCACCAGGAGTGTATGAAGGAAAGGGGACACCTCTGTGATGGGATATGATAAGCAGCTTACCAAATTTCCATGGCTGCTCAGATTAGTGAGCTAGCCTCTCCCAGCTGTTAAATCCAAACCACTGAAGGTTGAAAGGTACTTTTTTAGCTCCAAGGAATCACCACTTGAGATGTAGTAGGATCGGTATGGGATTGGCACTCATCAATAAATATCGTCAATCATACATGAATATGTGAAGAGAGGAGAGAGGCAACACACATAGCGTAATCCCATTTAAAACTTGTAGTCTTGTTTATTTAAAAGTTA
Source organism: Pelophylax lessonae (assembly GCF_965119305.1). Lineage (NCBI taxonomy): Eukaryota > Metazoa > Chordata > Amphibia > Anura > Ranidae > Pelophylax > Pelophylax lessonae. Next base: position 412,525,127 of record NC_138769.1, read on the forward strand.
TACTCACAGTGTATCTTAACAAACAGACATATCAATAGCATTATCAGGGATGAGGATGCGGCGTCCCGCAAAACAGTCCCAGATGGTAGGTGATGGAGGCCGGCTAGTTTCAAGGGGCGTGTGGACGTTGCGTCTGGAGTCGCCAACGTTTCGTCTCAATAGACTTCGTCTGGGCTATTGAGACGAAACGTTGGCGACTCCAGACGCAACGTCCACACGCCCCTTGAAACTAGCCGGCCTCCATCACCTACCATCTGGGACTGTTTTGCGGGACGCCGCATCCTCATCCCTGATAATGCTATTGATATGCCTGTTTGTTAAGATACACTGTGAGTATAACTTTTAAATAAACAAGACTACAAGTTTTAAATGGGATTACGCTATGTGTGTTGCCTCTCTCCTCTCTTCACATATTCATGTATGATTGACGATATTTATTGATGAGTGCCAATCCCATACCGATCCTACTACATCTCAAGTGGTGATTCCTTGGAGCTAAAAAAGTACCTTTCAACCTTCAGTGGTTTGGATTTAACAGCTGGGAGAGGCTAGCTCACTAATCTGAGCAGCCATGGAAATTTGGTAAGCTGCTTATCATATCCCATCACAGAGGTGTCCCCTTTCCTTCATACACTCCTGGTGCCCTGGGAAGAATTCCTCCCTTTTCTTTTGGACCATTGCACTTGTGGATTTATGTCTTCTTCACTTTTATTGAAGATTAATTCAGTTGGACATTTTTTCATACACTATCGTGATTATTAGGAACTCATTCATTTGGACACTTATTTATTATTAGTTTTATGAGTATCATTTTTTCGTAGCGCTACACTTTTATGTTATATTGCAATTTGAATCACTGTTGGTTGATTTTGTGTTGGCTGCTGATATTTATCATTTCCTTTTATTCATTATTATTAGCGCGGAAATATTTTTATATTTTTTCTTATATCCTGGTTATCTCTCGCCTCGACTATTGCAACTCCCTCCTCATTGGATTACCCTTACATAGATTATCCCCCCTTCAATCCATAATGAATGCTGCTACAAGATTTATCCACCTTACCAACCGTTCAGTGCCCTCCACCCCTCTCTGCCAATCCCTTCACTGGCTTCCACTCACCCAACGAATAAAATTCAAAGTGCTAACAATAGTTTACAAAGCCATCCACAACTCTGCCCCCAGCTACATCACTAACCTGATCTCAAAATATCAACCAAGCCGCTCTCTTTGGTCCTCCCAAGACCTCATGCTCTCTAGCTCACTTGTCACCTCTTCCCATGCGCGCCTCCAGGATTTCTCCAGAGCTTCTCCCATTCTTTGGAACTCTCTACCCCAATCTGTCCGACTGTCCCATAATCTAACCATCGTTAGACGATCCCTGAAAACACTTCTCTTTAAAGAAGCCTACCTGGCTACTAACTAATAACACTGTTTCACTTGCTCCATCAGCTCACCCCCCACAGCTATTGCCTTTTGTATCAATTGACCCTCCCTTTCAGATTGTAAGCTCTAACGAGCAGGGCCCTCTGATTCCTTTTGTTTCAAATTGTATTGTAACTGTAATGTCTGCCTTCATTTTGTTAAGCGCTGCGCAAACTGTTGGCACTATATAAATCCTGTATAATAATAATAATAATACTGTATATTACATCAGCTGTGTAGCACAAAGCACAAATAAAAAAATTGAAGTGGATTAAAGTATATGTGAATTTGTGAATTGAAAACTTTTTTGTAGTCTTGAGTAGAATGTACAGTAGAGAACATAGAACCTCTGTCTGGTTTAAATGCTCTCTCCTTTAAGCTTATACTGTGTCTCTTTGACAGGAATTAAAGGTAAATCTCCCTGACAGGATACAGAAAAAAAAATGTAATTTATTCAAAGTTTAAAAATAGTTTGGGATTTACATACAAGAGGCTTATGTATAAAACAGTAAACCTATCTTTCACTAAACATTCACAAACATTGAATCTTCCTGGTACATGTGTTTTAAATGACAGTGAATGAGTCACTTCTAGTGAAGGTTTGGTGAAAATCATGTTCATTGCCTAATAAATATGCCCCTAATTGACTAATTTATACTCTAATTTTTTTTTTGGGACTCATTTATCACTTGCAGAATTAGATCAATCATATTTACATAATTACAATTACTTAAACATTTACTTCTAGTAATTATGCATATAAGGATAAGTCTAGTCTATAATTTTTACTTTTAGTCAATGTTTTGTCTATTTTTTTTTCTGTATGGTGTAGTTAGTAAATTAAACTAGATTTGTGTCTTCCAGGAAAATGTTGCTTTAATAAAATGTAATATTCAGCTTTACACGATCTAACAAAATAAGAGCTCAACTAACAGTACTAGCAGGGGATGGAAAATAATATTTTTTTGTACAAATCCCTAATTTTTATAGAATTTGGCACATATCTTTAAATAATAGCCTTGCTTTGTTTTACAGTCATAAAACACTAACATCTATGTCCGAGGTGTTTAGGTTTAAGCTAACAATAAGTGAATTAATTTATTTATATTTTGCCAGTGCTTACTCATAAACTGTGAAATTATGTTTTCTCAGCTGAATAAAAGCCCATTAGTGGATGGAAATTCTGCACAGTGAAGCCATTATTATGTGCCTATTATTTAAGCAAAATGCAGCCTTTATAAAATCTTCAATGAGGAAATACACTGCTCAAAAAAATTAAAGGAGCACTGTGAAAACACATCAGATCTCAATGGGGAAAAATATCATGCTGAATAGCTATACTGATATGGACTGGGCAATGTGTTAGGAACGAAAGGATGCCACATTGTTTGATGGAAAAGAAAATGATCAACCTACAGAGGGCTGAATTCAAAGACCCCTGAAAATCAAAGTGAAAAAATTATGCAGCAGGCTGAAATTTAATTGCAGCAACTCTTAAGGGTACTCAATAGTTTGTATGACCCCCATGTGCTTGTATGCATGCCTGACAACGTCGGGGCATGCTTCTAATGAGACGACCGGTGGTGTCCTGGAGTATTTCCCTTCAGATCTGGACAAGGGCATCACTGAGAACCCTGAACAGACAAAAGTGCAACCTGGTGGCGTCTAATGGATCGAAACATTATGTCCCAGAGGCGTTCTATTGGATTTAGGTCAGCAGAGCGTGGGGGCTTTCAATGGTATGAATTCCTTCAACCTCCAGGAACTGGCTCCATTCTCTCGCCACATGAGGCCAGGCATTGTTGTGCACCACGAGGAACCCACTGCACCAGCGAAGGGTCTGACAAAGGATCCAAGGATTTCATCCCGATACCTAATGGCAGTTAAGGTGCCATTGTCTAGCCTGTGAAGGTCTGTGTGTCCCTCCATGGATATGCCTCCCCAGACCATCACTGACCCACCAGAAAACCGGTCATGCTAAATGATGTTACAGGCAGCACAATGGTCTCCACCGCTTCTCAAGACCCTTTTACGTCAGTCATGTGCTCAGGGTGAATCTGCTCTTATCTGTGAAAAGCACAGGGCGCCAGTGGTGGACCTGCCAATTCTGGTGTTCAATGGCAAATGCCAATCGAGCTCCACGGTGCCGGGCAGTGAGCATAGGGCCCACTAGAGGGTGTTGGGCCCTTAGGCCACCCTCATGATGTCTATTTCTGATTGTTTGGTCAGAGACATTTACACCAGTGGCCTGCTGGAGGTCATTTTGTAGAGCTCTGGCAGTACTCATCCTTTTCCTCCTTGCACAAAGGAGCAGATACCGGTCCTACTGATGGCTTAAGGACCTTCTACGGCCCTGTCCAACTCTCCTGGAATCTCCGCCATGCTCTTGAGACTGTGCTGGGAGATACAGCAAACCTTCTAGCAATGCCACATATTGATGTACCATCCTGAAGGAGTTGGACTGCCTGTGCAACATCTATAGGGTCCAGGTATTGCCTATTGCTACCAGTAGTAACACTGACCGTAGCCAAATGCAAAATTTGGGAAAGATAGTCAGAAAAGATAAGTAGGGAAATAGAATGCAAGTGCCCTCCACCTGTAAAACCATTGCTGTTTTGGAGGTTGTCTTGTTGCTCATCTAGTGCACCTGTTGTTAATTTCATTAACACCAAAGCAGCTGAAACTGACTAACAACCCCCTCTGCTACTTAACTGACCAGATCAATATCCTAGGAGTTTAAAGAGTATCGAATGTTGGGGCATAGGTTGGGATTTTTAGGGTACCGTTTTAACAACCAATATATCACAAGAAAATGTGATTTAAAATTTCTCTAAAAATGTAACTTTATTGTATACAGACATTTCCCGACAATGGGGTACATGAATCATCAGACAATCATAGTAACAAACAATATATAAAATATGAAATGTGCCATAATGGCAAATATCACAGTGTCAACATATGGTCAATCCTTGATTGGGTGGGTGGACTCCTCAAAGGTTACTACCAGCTTGGACGACCATAGCCAGTATGTAGGCCTCTAGTGAATCCAACTTCCACTACCCGACATGTTTCGCGGTATGTACCGCTTCCTCAGGGGTATAAAGGATAGAGCGTTAACAATGACCAACTAGAAGAGTAACAAAAAATAGAAGATTATTATGATAAGTCATACAGTTTACACTTTGTCATCATATAATTGTGTTATTTCGAATATCAGTATGTGTCAAGATTGGAGTCTTGGGCCGTGGCCCCTCCACCTTCTGACACTTAAACGTCATGTATGCGATCATGATTATCGCAATTACTTACAAAGGTGACAAGAAAGTTCATTTACACCTGCATACAGACCGAGGCATATGCGATGTTCCCAAGTGATGAGACTGGTGTATCAAAAACATCCGAGATACGAGTGCTGGGTGCCAACTAACGTCCCCCAGGCGGGCATGGACGACCACAAAAAAAAGGGCAGCCTTGCCTAAAATGGTAGAGGGTACATGATGTATTGATAAGTCGGTATAATAAATGCTAGTGGATATTGTTAAGTATTCCATACATTAGCCAGATATAATGCATATAATTGGACATTTATCCACACATTATTAAGTGGCTATGAATAGCCCATATGCTATTACTTTTAGTTCAAGAATCTTTATGGGATTTAAAGAGAATGGTAAAAATATAGATGTCTATATTTTTACCATTCTCTTTAATTCCCATAAAGATTCTTGAACTAAAAGTAATAGCATATGGGCTATTCATAGCCACTTAATAATGTGTGGATAAATGTCCAATTATATGCATTATATCTGGCTAATGTATGGAATACTTAACAATATCCACTAGCATTTATTATACCGACTTTTCAATACATCATGTACCCTCTACCATTTTAGGCAAGTCTGCCCTTTTTTTTTGTGGTCGTCCATGCCCGCCTGGGGGACGTTAGTTGGCACCCAGCACTCGTATCTCGGATGTTTTTGATACATCAGTCTCATCACTTGGGAACATCGCATATACCTCGGTCTGTATGCAGGTGTAAATGAACTTTCTTGTCACCTTTGTAAGTAATTGCGATAATCATGATCGAATACATGACGTTTAAGTGTCAGAAGGTGGAGGGGCCACGGCCCAAGACTCCAATCTTGACACATACTGATATTCGAAATAACACAATTATATGATGACAAAGTGTAAACTGTATGACTTATCATAATAATCTTATATTTTTTGTTACTCTTCTAGTTGGTCATTGTTAACGCTCTATCCTTTATACCCCTGAGGAAGCGGTACATACCGCGAAACATGTCGGGTAGTGGAAGTTGGATTCACTAGAGGCCTACATACTGGCTATGGTCGTCCAAGCTGGTAGTAACCTTTGAGGAGTCCACCCACCCAATCAAGGATTGACCATATGTTGACACTGTGATATTTGCCATTATGGCACATTTCATATTTTATATTTTATATATTGTTTGTTACTATGATTGTCTGATGATTCATGTACCCCATTGTCGAGAAATGTCTGTATACAATAAAGTTACATTTTTAGAGAAATTTTAAATCACATTTTCTTGTGATATATTGGTTGTTAAAACGGTACCCTAAAAATCCCAACCTATGCCCCAACATTCGATACTCTTTGCACTAGAACCAGGGATGTGGTACCTTAGGTTATAACTTACTAATTCAACGAGCTAATTCTGCATCCTAGGAGTTTAATTGACTTGATGCTATACTCTAATTAAAAAGTGTTCCTTTAATTTTTTTGAGCAGTGTATTTAAAACCTGTGATAGACTGCAAACCAATAGTATTCTTTATCAAGAGACACCAGGATTTATCAAGAGACACCAGGATTTACTGTGCCATCCTCAGATGTGGCATGTGCCAAGATGAGCACTTTGTAAATTGTTGCGAAAGTTGCAAAAATTAGCTGGATGTGCGCAAGATGTCACTAGTGTCATCAGCTGTATCTGTGAGCCTGCATGGGCTGCAGCACTTGGTTGAGGATTGGTTCTTATATGTACTTACATGTATTATCTCAGCGGAGTTTGAGGTAAAAATATATATTCATAAGCTAACAAAAATAATATCATATCCAATAAAAATATATAAAAGAAATGAGTACACAATAACTTTCTTTTTCCTTAGTGACTTCTGCCAAAACAGCATGTGTGGTTTATTTGGACACAATCCCTACCTCTGTTCTTTGAAATGACTAAACACAAACACTAGCGTTGATATTCTGATCCAGTATTCTACAAAATTTCCAATTCCATAGACTTACTATTATTTGGAAACAGTGTGAAAAATGTACAACCTGAGGAAAAAGAGTTAATGGATTTTCTTATCCTATTTTTTTATTAGTGAAATAGCCACTACTACAATTCACCATGTGGTAAATTTAGGCGTTCAACTATTAGTGGTGCTCACATAGTTTTTCATCACCTAGGCATTTTAAACCTCCTTGAACAAAGTATAATGGTATTGAAAATTTGTAAGTAAGAAAAGTTTTCTATGCAGAAATCCTGTTTCCATATCGGGAATGAATGGTATTATATAATGCATATGATTTACAGGAATATGACCAGAAATTGTTATAAACACAATTCTGGGAATTGTGCTGTTCCTGGATGCTGATAGCCAGGATTATGGAGGACCAGCTCTGGGCAGCCCAAAACTCAGCATTTAGACTTAAACTAACTTCATAAAAGATCTTTAAGGCTCGGTTCACATTTATGCGATGCGGGAAGGCTGCGAATTCGCAGCCTGTTCCCGCATCGCACACGCACCCCCGGCAGTTCACACTGCCATATGCGATACGCTGGGGGTGTCAATGTAATCTTAACGACACCCCCAGTTTGATCGCATATCGCAGTGCGATCGTGCAGTTCGCACAGGATCGGATCGCACAAGTGTGAACTGCTGTGCGATCCGATCCTGATGCGGCTGCAAAAATGCCTCCTGTGCGTGTTTGCTGCGGGTGCGATGCGAATTTAGCCATACAGTTTGTATGGCTAAACTCGCACCGCACAGCCGATCGCATGTAATGTCGGAGCAGTGCGCTCCGATATTACATGCGAACCCCGCACATGCACAAGTGTGAACCGGGGCTAAAGTGTTATTAAACCCAGGACCCTGAATTCACTATACCTGGCCTCCGACAGTACAGAGAACATGGAAATACTTTAAATACTATATGTGGCTGTGCAGTGTTCTGTGTCTCCTAGAGTAATTGATAGTGTGTCGCTCGCTCTTCACTTTGCTCATTCAGAGAACATCATGTACTTTTTTTTACAGAATACAAAGCACTCTGTGAATGGGGGGGGGGGGGGGATGGAGAAGCATCACAATTTCCCCTTGCCCAATCACAACATGCATTGTATTCTGTGAAAAGAATGCAAGAAGTTTTGCACAAGGTAGAGGGCAAGCAACCACTATCATCACAGTAGGAGCGGCAGACCTCACAGCAGCTGAGCTGGACAGTTAATGTTGGCAGTAAAGCCAGCATGAATACAACTAAGATTTTTAGCATCCCAAGCAGCATTCCAGACATTTTGCCAAGCATTAGAGGTAAACATGCTGGACCCAACAAATATCAAAAAATAGCTTTTTATCCAGGAGTCCTAATTAAAGGGTAACTCCACTGCTGTGATGAAAAAAACTAGCAAATAAAGAATAAATAATATAGCGTTTACAATTGCGATAGAAATTATATTGTAATTGAATGTTATTAAAAACTACCTTTCCCTTTCAATCTGCAGCCGCTGTATTTTCTGAAAATGCAATGCAATATGGCTACCTGGAGCTGTTCTGTATACAGAATGTGTACTGACCACACCCCAGAAACATCATTTCCTGCTTGTGTGATTGGCTCACTGATTTTCCCAGAAGTCTGCCTAAGATACAAATCAGATTTCAGGCATCCCCTGCAACAAAGATGTCATTTTTGGTGAGGTACTTCCAATAGGAACACGTCTAAAGGGATGCATGCCCAGCAGATTTTCTCATTAGTGCTCTGCAGTTGCACAGCTGATTGATAATTATGAAACCATTCCCATTAGACCTACTCAGCACAGAGGCCCAGAGGAACAAATAGTGATTTCTTCAGAATGACAAAAGGTAGGAATCTGCAACAAAGGTTGTTATAATCCTTGCAATCTACACAAATCACCCAGAGTGGAATGTTTTTTTCTCAAGAAAAGTGGAGTTACACTTTAAAACCTTACAGATTAAAGCCAGACTCTCATTTTCAAAAAAAAAAAAAAAGGATTAATTTTTCTATGTGTATTTTAGCTGAGACTAAATAGTAAAGTACTATTAAGCCCTTGGAGTTCATTTTTTTTATCATTGCCTCTGGGATCACGCAAGACACTATCACAGTAAGTGTCGGTTTACACATATGCGATGTCAGACATTGCATGTGATTCGCACCGCACTGCTGTGCAAATCACATGCGATGTCTGTGCGATGCAAATTCAGCCATGCAGATTACATGGCTGAATTTGCATTGCATTCAAACCAAAATCGCACAGGGCCCTTTTTTGGTCTGCACCAGAATCGGATCACATGGGTGTTCACACCTATGCAATCCAATTCCTGTCCGAATTGACAAGTCACAATGCGATATGCAAACTAATTTAGGGATGTAGTTTCCTTAATATTGACACTCCCAACAGTTCGCATATGGCAGTGTGAACTGAACTGCCTGCGAGTCGGGTGCGATGCGGGAACCCGCAGTGGATTGGCAGGGTTCCAGCATCGCACCAATGTGAACCGGCACTAAAAGATTTTTCCTCACTCTGGCCCGTGATACTCACTTTTTAGAGCTTCTGTAACCCATCGTTCTAAAACAGAAAAGGACAGGCGCCGCTCAGTAACAAACAAGGTTTATTGCACAAAAAACATAGCACACTTACATAGAAGTTAGGTTCGGGCTTCTCCTGTTAGCTTCTCTACCCCTATATGGCATGGCGCTTCTTCCTATTGGCCGGACCAGCAGCTGGGAGATGACGCCACTATAATGGAATCCAATGGGGGAGCAGGATCAGACCACAGACGGCGGTGAGCCGCTCGTCGGCTTGTAATGACATAATGACACCTCCGTCTGTGGTCTGATCCTGCTCCAGCATTGGATTCCATTCTAGCGGCGTCATCTCCCGGCTGCTGGTCCGGCCGATAGGAAGAAGCGCCATGCCATATAGGGGTAGAGAAGCTATCAGGAGAAGCCCGAACCTAACTTCTATGTAAGTGTGCTATGTTTTTTGTGCAATAAACCTTGTTTGTTACTGAGCGGCGCCTGTCCTTTTCTGTTTTATATGTGCCAGCGGGATTTCGGCTTTAGCCTGCCTAAAGTGCTGCCCTCAGAATCAACATTGGAACTTTGCTACATTTGGAGTTTATGTACCTCTCTCCATCTTATCCACATCCCAGTGTGGGTCCCACTTGTCGGCACAAGTGCCCAACACATCTTTTTCTTTGTAACCCATGGTTCTGCAACTCTCAGCAGAGCTCTGTTGCTGCTGGGCTCTTGAGAACCCTGTGCATGTCCAGGCTTGAAGCGCAGCAGGGAATGAATGTAGTTCTTGCTAGGAGCATACATGTAAATTGGGGTACACACTATTGGAAAATCGGGCAAACGATCGTCCGATTTTCCTCGTTGTTTTACAGCAAAATCGAAACCGATGAACGAAATTGCGTACGAAAACTCTAGTACATCAAAGGTTTTTTTTTTGTTGTTTATTATTTCTGATCATGCGCAGTCTTTTTTTTCTGATTTTTCTTGTACAAAAATCGTACGAAAACGATACACATTAAACGAAAATCGTTAATTTTTTCCTGTACGGGAAAAATTTTGGAGTTTGTCCCTTCAAGAATTTTATTACAAAAATTCGGAATTAGCTGTCAAAAATTGTGTACACACTATAGAAAAAATCATCCGAAAATTCTTTGGATGAAAATGTTCGCCCGATTATCTTATAGTGTGTACTAGCCTTAAGGGTTGCTCCAGGTGTCCCGGCTAATTAAAGACTAATTAATTGTAGAGACTAAAGCCCCGTACACACGATCAGATTATCGAACGATCTGTCATCTGTTTTTTGTGGCATGCTAGTCTACTGTGGAAAGTGAAGAGGTTAATTTCATACAAATTTTCCCGTACGACAGAATTCTACTTCAGAAGTGATGTCATGTGCTGAATTGTTTTGTGTTCTTTCGTCTCTGAGCATGCCTAGTCTTGCTCTTAAGATTTTTTTCCGTCGAAATCTGTACTAATGAGACGAAAATCAGACGTTGTTTTGACGGACGACAAAAATTTTATAGCCTGCACATCAGGATTTTGTCAGCCGAAAAGTCGGAGTCGGCTGTCGAAAGCACCATACTAACAATCCGAAAATCGGCAGATCAGTCGTCGGACGAATTTTCCCTACAGATTTTCTTATTGTGTGTATGGGCCTTAACAAATCACTGCATGTGAACCAAGACATGAACATGAACAGGCAGGTTGACATATACCTGAATATTTGTGAACTTCAAACTCCTGTTTCCTCAAATTCTCTTTAACTTACCCCAGAAAGTGAACTAGTGGACCTACGATCAGTTAGTAAGATAGTCACAAGGGTTTACTCTTGATGTGTCCAGAGGCATATATACGTTTATCACATTTCCCAAAAGAAGGTAGTATTTTTTGGTATTTATGATGTAATATTAAACGATACAGAAAAAAAGATAGATTTCTCATTATGTTTTTCTTTTCTCAGATCAACTTCATAAATGCGCAGTAGTATCTCTTTCCATCATTAAGGCATGTAAGCCAAGAATATACATTTTTCATTGGCATATATCAAACAATAAAACATATTCATATTGAAGGCAAATGTATCTAAACTTAAATGTATTAGCCTTTATTGGTCTTTAGAACTTTGAGTTACAATCACCATATTCTCAGCTGCAGAAATTTGTTCACCTAACATCACCAGTGTGGACCACTTGTAATACCAGTGCCATTAATTAATTGGCATAATTAACACCTACTAGGAACCTTTTATTAATCATCTGTATAGGATTTTTTTGTCTTTTTGGCACTAATGTCCAGGATGGAATGTGGCAGCATTAAGTATGGATTTGCTGAAAACTGTACACAGTTTTAAAGGTCAGCAGTGATGGAATTACAGATCTATGATATCTTTTTATTAAGATATAAGAAAAACAAACACCAAGTAATGAACTGGCGCTTTTTCTTTTTTTTTTTTAAATACATTTTACTAACATTTTCCAAAATGCAGGGAACTGGCGCTTTTTAATAATGACGTAGGACGTATGTGATCATCTAGCATTCAATTTATGCAAGCGCTGTATAGGAATATTAGGGAGTTGAGAAGGCAAGTCTATTTTTAAAGTGTTTTGATATCCTAAAAGCATAGAGCTCCAGGGTTTCAAATTTAAACTGGATTTACCATTTATACACTGTAAACAGTTAACATGCCAGGCACCCATTTTTTTTTTTTTTTTTTTTTGAGCACTTGGAGTTAGGTATACCCAGTAAACAAATAATCTGCAAAAGTAATTTTAGTTCTGCTTGGTAATGGAATCATTTTAATAGACAAATCATATACAGTATACTCTTAGAAAGTCTGTTCCTTCTCACTTTCCAAGTGTTCTCAAAAAGAACTGAACACTGCACCTCACAGGAAGATCCCCTGTGGAGAGAAGACAGGAGTCATCATAAAGCTGGTTCTTGACAGTTCTGTATCCCAGCCGGCTAACAAATGTTATGTTTAATAGGATTCCCTGGAAGACTGCAATACTCTAAATTTCCATATACATAAAGTCCTTCTTCCAGTCTTTCCTTCCTATACATGTGTATATATATATATATATATATATATATATATATATATATATATATATATATATATATATATATATATATATATATATTTATATATATATATACCATCTGCATCAAACATGCTCAATGGCATACATATATCTAGGAAAAGGTCTTGGATTGCCCTACGTCTATTTCTAAACTTCAAAGCTACAAATTATAAAGGGTAATATTGTTAGTATGTACTTTAAAAGAAAAAATGTAAGACTATTCTACATGCCCTCACATGCTGCTCACTAGTTAAGGTCCCCCAACTCAGAATGACTCTAAGACTATCTGCTATTTCTAGGGCAATCACTTCTTAAGAGTTGCTTGACTTTATCCAGCACAATACATTTAGTTATTTTAATGAGCTTCAGGGGGCTTGTATCTGGAGATGTTTTTAAGTGCTGTAAAACAGACCAACAGAGATTCTTCTAAAAGTGGAACATTTCTAACGTTTATGTTACTACAGGTGACACTCAAATCATATCTATTTTTCCATATACTGCCAGCAATTTGTACGCAGGTACAGTCTGTACTCCCCTCTGTAGGTTTCGCTTGACTGTAGCAGCAATACCGAAGGAAAGGAGGTTCAGAGGAACTCAATTCCTCTATGACTTCCTGGGTCACGAGCAAGTCAGCTGTTTGATTGGAAGCTGGTGCTCTGTGTGTCCCCCGTAGCAATTTTGGGTTAAGGCATGGCCCCCCTGAATTGGTGTGCATTCTGCGAGTGGTTAGCATAGGGACAAAAAAACAAGTGCCTCAACAAAGACCTTATGGCAGGATCCTTGTATATTTTATAGGTATTAATAAATGAAGGTTGTACATTTAAAAAGTTTGAAAACAACTTGAAGTTGTTACATCCATATTATACTTACAGTATCTCACAAAAGTGAGTACACCCCTCACATTTTATATTATATATATTATATTTTGTGTGGCCACCATTATTTTCCAGCACTGGCTTAACCCTCTTGGGCATGGAGTTAACCAGAGCTTTACAGGTTGCCACTGGAGCCCACTTCCACTCCTCCATGATGACATCATGGAGCTGGTGGATGTTAGAGACCTTGCACTCCTCCACTTTTTGTTTGAGGATGCCTCACAGATGCACAATAGGGTTAAGGTCTGGAGACATGCTTGGCCAGTCCATCACCTTTACCCTCAGCTTCTTTAGCAAGGCAGTGGTCATCTTGGAGGTGTGTTCGGGGTCGTTATCATGTTGGAATATTGCCCTGCGGCCCAGTCTCCAAAGGGAAGGGATCATGCTCTGCTTCAGTATGTCACAGTACATGTTGGTATTCATGGTTCCCTCAATGAACTGTAGCTCCCCAGTGCCAGAAGTACTCATGCAGCCCCAGACCATGACACTCCCAGCACCATGCTTGACTGTAGGCAAGACACACCTGTCTTTGTACTCCTCACCTGGTTGACACCACACACTCTTGACACCATCTGAACCAAATAAGTTTATCTTGGTCTCATTAGACCACAGGACATGGTTCCTCTAATCCATGTCCTTAGTCTGCTTGTCTTCAGCAAACTGTTTGCGGGCTTTCTTGTGCATCATCTTTAGAAGAGTCTTCCTTCTGGGACAACAGCCATGCAGACCAATTTGATGTAGTGTGCGGCGTATGGTCTGAGCACTGACAGGCTGACCCCCCCACACCCTTTCAACCTCTGCAGCAATGCAGGCATCACTCATACGTCTATTTCCCAGAGACAACCTATGGATATGGCGCTTAGTACGTGCACTCAACTATTTTGATCAACCATGGCGAGGCCTGTTCTGAGTGGAATCTGTCCTGTTAAAGCACTGTATGGTCTTGGCCACCGTGCTGCAGCTCAGTTTCAGGCTCTTGGCAATCTTCTTATAGTCCAGGCCATCTTTGTGTAGAGCAACAATTATTTTTTTAGATCCTCAGAGAGTTCTTTGCCATGAGGTGCCATTTTGAACTTCCAGTGACCCGTATGAGAGAGTGAGGGTGATAACACCAGATTTAACACACCTACTCCCCATTCACATCTGAGACGTTGTAAGACTAACAAGCCCAATGACATTGGGGAGGGAAAGTAGCTAATTGGGCCCAATTTGGACATTTTCACTTAGGGGTGTACTCACTTTTTTGCCAGTGGTTTAGATATTAATGGCTGTGTGTGTTGGGATATTTTTAGGTAACAGTAAATTTACACTGTTATAAAAGCTGTACACTCACTACTTTACATTGTAGCAAAGTGTCATTTTTTCAGTGTTGTCACATGAAAAGATATAATAAAATATTTACAAAAATGTGAGGGGTGTACTCATTTTTGTGAGATACTGTATATGAGATTTTAGAGATGGGGTTAGGTCTACTTTAACCACTTGCCGACTGCCGTCAGTATATTTACTGCGGCAGTCAGCCCCTCACAGGCAAAGCGACGTAGGGCTACGTTGCTCGCCTGTGAGCCTCTAGGGGGCGAGCGTGCACCGCCGGAGGCGCTCTCCCGTCCCTGCTCATTCACGGACACCCCCGCGCGTGTGCCCGGCGGACCCGATGTCAACAAAGCCGCCGGTCATTCTCCGCCGTGTGAAAGAACAGAGATCATACGGTCCTGCTATGTAGGATCGTATGTCTCTGTTGTTACACCACTAGCCACATCCCATAACAGTTAGAAGCACGCCCCTAGGGACACACTTAACCCCTCCTTCTCCAATAAAGTTAACCGCTTCCCTGCCAGTGTCATTTTTACAGTAACAGTGCATATGTATAGCACTGATTACTGTAGTAATGTCACTGGTACCCCCAAAAGTGTCGAAAATGTCAGTCAAGGGTCCGATACTCACTTTTTTGCCAGTGGTTTAGATATTAATGGCTGTGTGTGTTGGGATATTTTTAGGGGACAGTACATTTACGCTGTTATAAAAGCTGTACACTCACTACTTTACATTGTAGCAAAGTGTCATTTTTTCAGTGTTGTCACATGAAAAGATATAATAAAATATTTACAAAAATGTGAGGGGTGTATTCATTTTTGTGAGATACTGTATATGAGATTTTAGAGATGGGGTTAGGTCTACTTTAACCACTTGCCGACTGCCGTCAGTATATTTACTGCGGCAGTCAGCCCCTCACAGGCAAAGCGACGTAGGGCTACGTCGCTCGCCTGTGAGCCTCTAGGGGGCGAGCGTGCACCGCCGGAGGTGCTCTCCCACCCCCGCTCATTCACGGACACCCCCGCGCGTGTGCCCGGCGGACCCGATGTCAACAAAGCCGCCTGTCATTCTCCCCTGTGTAAGAACAGAGATCATACGGTCCTGCTATGTAGGATCGTATGTCTCTGTTGTTACACCACTAGCCACATCCCATAACAGTTAGAAGCACGCCCCTAGGGACACACTTAACCCCTCCTTCTCCAATAAAGTTAACCCCTTCCCTGCCAGTGTCATTTTTACAGTAACAGTGCATATGTATAGCACTGATTACTGTAGTAATGTCACTGGTACCCCCAAAAGTTTCGAAAATGTCAGTCAAGGGTCCGATCTGTCCGCCGCAATGTCGCAGTACCGCAAAAAAAATCGCAGATCACCGCCATTACTCGTTAAAAAAACAACAAAAATGACAAAAATCTTTCCTTTAGTTAGTAAACACGATAACTTTTGCGCAAACCAATCAAAATACGCTTTTTGCGATTTTTTTTACCAAACATATGTAGCAGAAAACAAATTGGCCTAAAATGTTAAAAAAATTTGATTTTTACATTTTTTTGGGGGAATTTCATATAAAAAAATGTGAAAAATATTGTTATTTTTGCAAAATTGTCGCAATTTTTTTGTTTATAGGGCATGATAAAAAAATCGCACAGGTGATCAAATACCACCAAAAGAAAGCCCTGTTTGTGGGAAAAAAAGGACGTCAAATTTGTTTAGATACAGCGTCGCACGACCGCGCAATTGTCCGTTAAAGTCACGCAGTGCTGAATCGCAAAATAGGCCCTGGTCAGGAAGGGGGTAAAATCTTCCAGGGCTTCAGTGGTTAAATTCCTGAAAATATATAATGTTCTTGTTACACTCAGCCATGCATCTACCCATGTTTGCGTTCCAGCTTTAAACTTTGCTTTTCCTTCTTTTCTTAGTAATATATGAAGGCTGACTTAGTGGTGGAAGGTTTTATATTAAGATATGCTCACCTAACCCACGGCCTGATGACTCTGGCTATTGCAACTCTGTCTGAGGTAGCGGCTCTTGAGCCAGAATTCTATGTTTACATCCACCTGAATAAACCTGAACTTAATTTTGACACCAGCATTCATAAACTAATACATAAAAATAAAAAAGTTTACTTGGGAATAAAAGCACCACACTACAAGGACTGTAGAGTGCATGCTTCTCAATCAAGAGAATAAAGATAACTAATATGTTGATAAGATGTAATTTTACAAAGGTCTGCAAGATCCCTAAACAGAGACAAGGTTTCATAAGTGATGAGCTTTAGGAGTTATTAGGAGACTTACAGTTGGACATTATGGGCCTGGTTTACTAAAAGGAAATTTAAAATAGCAGGGGAAAATGACTATAAAGATAAATGGCATGCATGCAATGGGCATGGATATATGTATGCCTCTCAGTCCTCTTACTGATCTACTAAAGCATACATTCATGTATAGTGCACAAACAGTCCCTGTTTGCAGTGGGTATAAAATCTCAAATAACGTTTTGATGCCATAAAACAGAACTAAACCCATCGATTTAACTCATATATGTCAAAATACAAGGCCCGCGGACAGAATCCGGCCCACAAGGCCTTGTCATGTGGCCCTTACGCTCAGCTTTGCAGCGGGAATATGGCTGAACTCCATTCCAGCACCACAGGCTCTGTATATATACAGGTATTTATCACTGGAACCCCTTTTTCACATGCACACTGTGTTACACACATGTGTAATTTAGTTCCCTCTATGCAGCAAAGACTATTTACTTTTTACCGTTCTGGCAAATTCATGTTTCTAAGTTCTAAAGCTGCATGAAAACTGTAACAGATGTATATGTTTATGTGGGCATTGGGGGTATACAGTAAATACTGTGAAAATAATTGTTTTTCTTGCTACATGGATGCTCAGTTACAATGGCATAGTGTTTAGTAAATCAGGCCCAGCATGTGCATGGATTGTGGTTAAGCTATCAGAAACTATTATAATATTTGGTTATTAAGATTTGTATTAGTGGATGACGCAGTATTGGCCTGTGAACATTGAACTTTTAAGGAATAAGTTGTCTTGGTACTGCATAGAACACAAACAAAACATAACACTCTGAAACTTGACTTTACGTTCTAGGGTATTATCCTACAAGTGCTGGAAAAACACATGGTTTTCATTAAAAAGATAGTGAAAGTGCCAAATGTGACATTTAAATGTTTACAGCAACACTATGATGATAAAGTGTATAGTAGCACTTAATAAAATGAGAGATAGATCTAGGTTCAAAAGATGTATAAACAAACATCTTCTCTGTATGTTAATCTTTTAACATCTACCAGGTATCTTAATGACTTGCATGACGTTACAAGGCCTTCAGTAACATCTTACTCCCTACAGCAATTTATTTTTTTTTACTAAGAGAAACTAAAAAGATCTTGTGCCCAGGAAATAATAAGTTAAAGTGCATAGAATGTGTAAATTTTGATGTAAATTTGAAATGTGTAAACATAAATTCCTGTGAATGTGGCTGCTGTGTATGAAAAAAAGTGCTGTATAGTCAAAACGCTGAGTACAACTGATAAATTCATAGATACATGGTGCTGCTCTGAACTTTCATAGACACAATATAAAGCATGACAATATCTGACATCTCAAAGAAATACAAAATAACATTAAGGCTAAGTAGTCATATAAACAGTGAATAAATCCAAGTAAAAAGTCCAAAAAAAAAAAAGAGTGCTAGTGCAGGTGTAAACAAAACAGGTGATCCACTTCTCAGTGCCTCCAGTCTTCCCATACAGACAGACACTCACCACAGGTAGTTGACCTACTTTTGCTAGTCAGGTCGATAGCACTTGTGTTTGGGGATATTCACCTAAGTCTCCAATGACATGTTCCTATGTGTCCTTCCCAGATGGCGTACCATCATGCATGCAAACAAAATACCAGCATGTATTTAATAGTGTAAAACTGTTCAATTTTATTAAAAAATACAGAAATATTGTAAAAAGTTCACAGTGCCTATAAGAACCAGCACTGGGTATATATGTCTTGCATAGGGAGGAAAAAATGGCCGCGGCTGTGCATGTGTAGAAAACCATTGTGTGCTATATCAGGAGGATATGACATCACCGGAAATTACATCATGTAAACCACAACTCAACCAATTTTGTCCTGATTGGATGTCTTCAGGAAGTTGGTCTACAGCCATTTTGGTGATGGTATTTATACCCATAATCTTAACCCTTAATGTACCTAATGACAATTAACACCCGTTAAGATACAAAACCGTTGCTGGTTCCCATATACATTAAAGTGGATCTTCACTGCATTGGAGCACTATAAACCAAAAACGCTATTTAATTAATTTTGATTATTCACAGCAAACTCCCCCATCCATCCGTGTCTCCATGCTTTATTTTTCGGAGAAATCGCTTTTAAAAACACCCCCTAGGATTTCTGGCTGTTGCCATCTTGAGTAAGGGCAAATGATTTATTTAGCATTTACTTCCCACCATTAGTTCAAGTATGTATACAGAAGAGTGTGCTTAGCTGAGAAAACCCCTCTTCCTTTCCTCCCCTCCTGAAGACTCCTGGAATATATGACATAATTTGCCTTGGCATGGAAACCAGTAATTAACTGAAGAAATGTAAAAAAAAAGTTTAAAATATGTAATTATAATATACTTTTCTATCAATTTACTAATGCTAGCAGCATAAGGATTTAAAATAATAAATGTTGATTGGGCGAGTGAAGTTCCACATTGCTACATGGTGCAATTAACATACAACGTATATGTGAAATAGACCCACTAGGGCAGGGATCCTCAAACCACGGCCCTCCAGCTGTTGTGGAACTACATTTCCCATGAGGCATTGCAAAACTCTGACATGCCCCGACATGACTAGGCATGATGGGAATTGTAGTTCTTGAACAGCTGGAGGGCCGTAGTTTGAAGATCCCTGCACTAGGGCTTACCATTTTAAAAATAATTAAATAGCTATTTAGTTGGCAAAAACACAATACGCATATTTAAAATGTGTGATCTGCATGTTGACAGACATTTTTCCCCTCTATGCAAGACTTTCATACCCAGTGCTGGTTCTTATAGGCACCTACAAATGTGATTGTGAACTTTTTATAATATTTCTGTGTGTTTTTATAAAATTGGGTGGTTTTACACTATGAGATCCTCCCTGGTATTTGGGGATTTATC
Source organism: Pelophylax lessonae (assembly GCF_965119305.1). Taxonomy (NCBI): domain Eukaryota; kingdom Metazoa; phylum Chordata; class Amphibia; order Anura; family Ranidae; genus Pelophylax; species Pelophylax lessonae. Next base: position 412,544,818 of record NC_138769.1, read on the forward strand.
CTCAAATACATGCACTACTGACCTGACTAGCAATAGTAGGTCAACAACTTGTGGTGAGTGTCTGTCTGAATGAGAACACTGGAGGCACTAAGAAGTGGCGCACCTGTTTTGTTTACTCCTGCACTAGCATTCTTTTACATAGGAATTTTTACTTGGATTTATTCACTGTTTATATGATTACTTAGCCTTAATGGTATTTTGTATTGTTATAGGATGTTTGTTATGGTAATTAACTACATGTTTTTTAACCATTTTGCAGTTATCCTCTTCTACGTCCTGTGTACCCCTACACCCCTGAAGAAGCGGGTCACACCGCGAAACATATAGGGTAGTGGGTAGTGGATCAACTAGAGAATTACATTGGCACCGGTTCACTCTGGCCCAGCTGTAGTTTCTGGTGACTCCACCCATTTAACGAGCATCATGGTTCTTCTTGATATTTTTAAATAAGTGTATATGTTATGTACATATGATTTGTTTTTTGTCTTTGTACTCTCCCCCCTTTTTTGGGGGGATTATATGTAATTAATAAAGAATATTTTAATATAATTAATCTACTATGCTTATTAGTTCCAAAACGGTACCTTTAAAAGTCCCAATCTGTGCCCCACAATTCTAATTCCTCTCTAAATCTAAAACTCAGTTTGTGAATTGTGCTACTTTCATTTTCGAGAGATGTACAAAAACCAAAAAATTTGCTTGGAACGTATTAGATGTGCCGCAATCAAATCTCTTTTTGGAGGTATGTTGTCACTCTTAAATATGTCTTATCACACAAAATGTATCACACAAAATGAGCCATTTAAAAAAGTTACTGAATAACTATAAAAAAGTACAACACTGTACAAAGTAAAAAGGTCTGTGCCCTGCTAAGACCAGAGGACTATGAATGAGCTTGCTAAATGGTAAACATCTATCACGTGGTGTCAATTTCAAGTAATGAACAGAAATGAGTAATGATTCATGCTGTCAACATCATCAACGTTATTCCCTAAGGGGAGATATTCTTAAGAAACAAGTTTGGGAGGGACCACTTATGACTGAGTGATGTTTTCAAATGCCAGGCAAGTCAATGATATACACATCATCTTAAACACAAGAGCATGTGGAAAGATGTTTTTCATTATACAAATCTGCATTTGTGTTCTGCAGGGCTGTGCTGGATGTGTATCAAGCCCTATCAAATGAAACTAACAGCAAAAGCATGACACAAACAAACATTGTATCACAATATTTCGAATGAAGAAAGGGTTGGTTAAATAAATATGTACTTAAGTTTTGCAACTATTCAAGAATGTTGTTTATCATAGGATGGAACTAACTATACTTCTCTGTTTATTCTGCCATGGTATGGATATGAGAAAATGCCCTTTCGGGCTGCAAAAATACTGCATTCGCTTAAATTGTAATTATAGCCAAAACCTTTTTCATGATACAGTAGGGAAAGATAAGAACTCCAGTTGGGTTTTTTATTGCTGTCCGTGTCTAAGAAAGCAGAAGTGGAATTTACATGCATAAGAGAGAAAGGGGTGATGGGAAGAAAAAAAAGTTTGAGGACAGAGAATAGAAGGCGAGGAGAAAAACAGAAAGAAAGAGGAAGAAGAGGTTGGTGGGAAAGGTGACTGAAAAGGTGGGTAAAGAGGTAGATCTCAATTCTCAAATCTAGAGTTTGTCATAGTCTGCTTAGTGGCCATAAAGACATGGGAAAGCAGGTAGGTTTTGGTACAGGCAAGAGGTTTTTTTATTCAGTAGGACTTTTCCAGGGATTCATTCTAAAGGGTGTCCATGCAGGTGAAGATCATTTGTTATGTGAGAGCTCAGAGGTGTTTTCTTATGGTGCAAACTCACCATATATGGATTAAGGTGCCAATGTCAGGGGAATCTCTAAGGCTACATTCACACCTGAGCGTAGCGTTTTCGCGCGTTTTTACCTCGATTTTACAGCGATTTTTACCGCGATTTTACCGTGATTTTTACCGCGATTTACAGGCGTTTTTACAGGCGTTTTTTGTGCAGGCGTTTTTAGATTGAATAGAAACCAATGGAAAACGCCTGTAATCTGCCCAAAAAGAAGCTCATGTACTTTTTTGAGCGTTGGGCGTTTTGCTTACAGCGTCAAAACGCTCAGATGTGAACAGGGGCCATTGAAATGAATATGATTTGTCTTGTTGGGCGTTTTGAGAGCTGATCCTAGAGCAGAAAAACTCCCCAAAAACGCCCCAAAACGCCTAGATGTGAACGGAGCCTTAAGCAATGGAAATGGTTACCGTGGAGTTTCCCAGGAATACGTGCAGAAGCTAGGTACCTAGGAAACCCCGCTTATTACACAGTCTGAGCACGCAAGCACCTTTTGAGTAGTGGAAAAAGTCACAGCACCCTGGAAAGATGCACTAATGGACATTTTTATCTAGCACAATTTGTTTTATGTATTGCATGATTTTATGATCCGATCATTTACCATTTTTTGAAGAATATCACTGTTATGTAATATTGAATTAAGAGATTTTTGTACTATTATTATTTTTAAAGCAGCGCTGCACCCCCAACACCATATTCTTAAAAGAGCACTAGCACTTTTTCACTGCAGCTAGCAGCTTTTTATGCACTTTATTTAGCCATTGTTTATTGCACTTTATATCCATAAGCGCAGGGTCCCTCAGTCACACACCTACAGATTAAGAACTTTTTATTTTTCCTAGTAGAAATAAAAATCATAAAAGTATTTTGAAATTTCCCCAACATCACCCCACCTCACCCCCTTCCCCCTTGTCAGTGGTAATATTCTGTTCAAACTCTCATACCCAGTGTGAGAGAAAAGTGGGGGAAGGGTAGAGAAATAGTACGCTATTATAGAAATATAAATAAAGGATATCTTGTTAGCAGAGTGTAGGTAGTTTTTGCAAGTTGTCGTTAAAGTAAGTGGTAAACAGTCTGCCAGAGAAAACACATAATTCTTAAATTGTAAGAAACAGATTATTTGGTTCAAATTAGTTAACACTGCTAAGTGTAAGAAAGTCTTAAGCATGAGAGATCTTGGCCATTTGCCACCATCTGAATAATTGTGGGGAGTCCCAATCTAGAGAACATGTGGAATTTCCCCAGAGAATGGACAAAGGTAGGTGGAAGGGGCTAATAGTTTAGTTTGTAAGTGTAAGAAAGTCTTAAGTATGAGAGATCTTGGCCATTTGCCACCATCTAAATAATTGTGGGGAGCCCCAGTCTAGAGAACATGTAGAATTTCCCCAGAGAATGGACAAGGGTAGGTGGAGGGGGCTAATAGTTTTTTTGAATATTTAATATTATCCCACATTTTTAGAGACTGCTTGGTGATGGGGTTAAGGATACGTTTCCTATGGTTCGTAAGAAGACAAAAAAAGGTAGTTTACAGTGACAAAAGTGACAATCAAGGCTTAAGGTTACCACAAAGTAGGATGTTATTTTGTGCGTGTAGAAGGGTAAATTGTGCATTGTGGCAATAACTACCTATCTGTGGAATTGTAATGCCCCATCTGGTTTCCAGCCTATATAGGGTATGAAAGGCTGTACTTCAAGAAGTTGTTTTGTAATATTCTCAGGATATGTGGGGAAATAGGGATAGAAAGTATGCAAAAAAGGTACAAGAATTTGGGTTGGAATGTTATTTTGAACAATGCAATGCTTCATTCACAAGAAATTGGATATGTCTCCTTTCTGAGAGGAGTTTTTGGAGGTTGAGGATTGTGGGGTGATAATTAACATTATATACAGGGGTTGATTTTCCTAAAGTCAATTAGGCTGGTCACTCTCTAAGGAAGTGGCACTTTGTAAGGGAATTATACCCAGAGCTTAGAGAATGTGGCGAAATGTCACTTTGCAAAAAATACCAAATCACGTGCAAGGAAAAGAAGAAAACCTGCATTTTTGCCTGCACTTGATTGATTAATGGAATTTAGCAGAGCTTTACCTCATTCACTGAGCTCTAGGGAAAATTTCCCTGCAAAGTGCAACTTTCCTTGCAAAGCGAACAGTCAGTTTGCCTTTGGTAAATCGCCATAGCGCCATAGGGATTACCGAGGGTAATTCTTAAATAAGGGAGTAAGTTTGGCATCCATTGAAAATCAAAGGATTGCTGGTGGGTGTGAGCAAGGTCTGTGGATAAAGTGATATCTAAAACCTTGTATTTTTGGCTATTTTTGTGTAGGCCAGAAATAGGCAAATTTACATAATAAGTTTCGGAGATTGGGAAGGAATACAATGGCGTTTGTAAGGAAAATAATTAGGTAATCTGCTAATAAACACTGTTTATAGTGGTATCCTGCAAAGCCCATATTATCTTGGTTTTGAGCAATTAATTGACAAAGTGGTTCTATGGCAAGGGCAAAAAGAAGGGGTAAAGAAGGAATAATCCTGGCATGTGCTGATTAGAATCTGTATTTTGGCCTAGTAGAAGTCAGAGCATTTCAAAAATGCTTGTGGAGTATAGGTAATAAATTAACTTTGTAACACATTTTAACTCCGTGGGGTTGATTTAGGCTAGGTTTCCACTAGTGCGGCTACGAAGTCGTGCTACTTCTAGCACGACTTCGTAGCAAAAGTAAACCGCGGCTTCAGTTAGACTTGTCCCTCATATATAGAGGGAAGTCGCGCTCAAAAGTAGTACACGATTTACTTTTGAGGTCGCGGCAACTGAAGCCGCGGCAGTGGAAACGTGCCCCATTGAAAACAATGGGTTTTGACTTGCTGTGCGACTTGACATGTGTCAAGTCGCACCGCAAGTCGCACTAGTGGAAACCGAGCCTTACTAAAGGAGTTTGTTTATATATTTTTCTTGCATATGATTGGATGATTTCAGTGAACACAGTTTCTCATTATTCACTAAGTTAAAGGATCATTCATTTTCAAAATGAATCATTCACTACGCAAGGCGAAAATTCTCTGCTGCTTTGGTATATTGACTCCAGTGGGGAAAAGCAAACTAGTGTAAATGTTTGTCATGCGTGGAGATATTATTTTACAACACTATAGGGGTGATTTACTAAAACTTGTGCACTCAGAATCTGGTACAGCTCTGCATAGTAACCAGTCAGCTTCTAACTTCAGCTTGTTCAATTAGGCTTCTCTTCTGAGAACTGAGGAGAGATCTGAGGAGAAGGGAAAACGCTACCTGTGATCTTGTGAGATATTGTGAGATTACAGTGCAAGCTAGTTTTAAAAGTGAAAGGAAAGTTAAAGTGATTGTAAAGTCTTTTTTTTTTCCCAATAAAAATAACAAACATGTTATACTTACCTGCTCTGTGTAGTGGTTTTGCACAGAGTGGCCCACATGCCTCTTCTCGGGTCCCTCTTCGCTGCTCCTGGCCCTTCACTCCTGTTGCCCTCTTCGCTCCTCCTGGCCCTTCACTCCCGGGCCAAGTCACAGCTCCCTGTGTCCATTTAGACACAGAGCCCCGACTTTGATTGACAGCAACAGCAGCCAACAGTGCCGTTGCTGTGTCTTAGCCAATCAGGAGAGAGAATCTTGGACAGTTGAGACTCTTGTGGATATCGCTGGACAGAGAGGGACCTCAGGTATGTATTGGGAGGGGGGGCTGCTGCACACAGAAGGTTTTCATTTAATGCATTAAGTTAAAAAACCTTCTGACTTTACAACTCCTTTAAAGTTATAGTAAACTGTCTCAAGGTCTCTTCTGTCATAAATGATTCCCCTGCCTGTCAGCTGGTAATGAGATCTGAGCCGCGGATGCGCAGCTCAGACTGCATTTATGACCCGCTCTGCGCGCTGTGGCGAAGTGACTCCCATGCGCATGTGTAGGAGTGACATCATCGCAGCCCGACCATTCAAGCGGTTGAAGATTTGGAACCCAGAAGGAAGTCTGGGTTAACAGGAAGCACCTTGGACAAGAGAGAGCTGTGACAGCCCAGTGCTAGACAGCTCCGTCTGTCGATAAGGCTCCATTCACACCTGAGCATATAGTTTTCAGCCATTTTTGGGTGTTTTTCAGATGTTTTTTTGGGCGTTTTTCATGTAATTGTGTTTTTTTTTAACTATCATTCAAAAAAAAGAAAAAACACAATTACATGAAAAAAAATAAGCATTGAGCACTGGAGATTGTTTTTAAGATTGTATTTTGGCATAGGTTTTAATTGCACATTTTGGGGCAGGCTTTTTATGCGCATAGTGGCGAAATCTTTAAATGCATATTTTGGCCCCATTTTAACGCACATTTTGCCACTTTTATCAAGACATTTTGACACTTTTTTTTATGCATATTTTGGTACTTTTTTAAGCACACATTTTGGCACGTTTTTTTATGCACAATTTGGCAAAATGTGCATCTGCTAGCCTTGTTTGGGGTGCCATTAACAATTAATGGCACCGCAAGTATGACGTGTTTTGCACAATGGAATTTTGGATTGCGCACAAAAACATGTGTTTCTGCAGATTCCTGGAATCCACAGGTGTGCATGGGGCATTAAAAAATAAGCCAAAATGCATGTCAAAAAGCTAAAATACATGTTAAAAATGCAGCAAACTGTGTGTTGAAAGAAATGCCAAAATGCACGTTACAAAAACTGCACCAAAATGCACATGAAAAAATAAAAAAGCGATAAAATGCCAAATTGAGCCTTTTTGGGCTTGGAGCATCATGTGTTATTTCAATGCATGTTTTGTCATGTTTGTTGTGCATTTTGGTGTATTTAGTGCGATTTGGAATCGCGGGCAGAATCGCACAGCTTTGCTTGTGATGTTGCATGGCTCAGATGTGAATATTTTATTATATCTTTTCATGTGACAACACTGAAGAAATGCAACTTTGTTACAATGTAAAGTAGTGCATGTACAGCTTGTATAACAGTGTAAATTTGCTGTCCCCTCAAAATAACTCAACACACAGCCATTAATGTCTACCCGTTGGCAACAAAAGTGAGTACACCCCTAAGTGAAAATGTCCAAATTGGGCCCAAAGTGTCAATATATTTTGTCGCCACCATTATTTTCCAGCACTGCCTTAACCCTCTTGGGCATGGAGTTAACCAGAGCTTTACAGGTTGCCACTGGAGTCCTCTTCCACTCCTCTATGACATCATCATGGAGCTGGTGGATGTTAGAGACCTTGTGCCCTTCCACCTCGCATTTGAGGATGCCCCACAGATGCTCAATAGGGTTTAGGTCTGGAGACATGCTTGGCCAGTCCATCACCTTTACCCTCAGTTTCTTTAGCAAGGCAGTGGTCATCTTGGAAGTGTGTTTGGGGTCGTTATCATGTTGGAATACTGCCCTGCGGCCAAGTCTCCGAAGGGAGGGGATCATGCTCTGCTTCAGTATGTCACAGTATTTGTTGCCATTCATGGTTCCCTCAAATGAACTGTAGCACCCTAGTGCCAGCAGCACTCATGCAGCCCCAGACCATGACACTCCCACCACAATGCTTGACTGTAGACAAGACACACTTGTCTTTGTACTCCTCACCTGGTTGCCGCCACACATGCTTGACACCATCTGAACCAAATAAGTGTATCTTGGTCTCATCAGACCACAGGACATGGTTCCAGTAATCCATGGCCTTTAGTCTGCTTGTCTTCAGCAAAGTGTTTGCGGGATTTCTTGTGCATCATCTTTAGAAGAGGCTTCCTTCTGGGACAACAGCAATACAGAACAATTTGATGCAGTGTGCAGCATATGGTCTGAACACTGACAGGCTGACCCCCCCCCCCACCCCTTCAACTTCTGCAGCAATGCTGGCAGCACTCATAGGTCTATTTCCCATAGACAACCTCTGAATATGAAACTGAGCATGCACACTCAACTTCTTTGGTCGACCATTGCGAGGTCTGTTCTGAGTGTAACCTGTCCTGGTAAACCGCTGTATGGTCTTGGCCACCATGCTGCAGCTCAGTTTCAGGGTCTTGGCAAGTTTGTCATAGCCTAGGCCATCTTTATGTAGAGCAACAATTCTTTTTTCAGATATTCAGAGAGTTCTTTGCCATGAGCAAACTTGAACTTTCAGTGACCAGTATGAGAGAGTGAGAGCGATAACACCAAATTTAACACACCTGCTCTCATTCACACCTGGGACCCTGTAACATTAACGGGTCACGTGACACTGGGGAGGAAAAATGGCTAATTGGGCCCAATTTGGACATTTTCACTTAGGGGTGTACTCACTTTTGTTGCCAGCGGTTTAGACATATTGGCTGTGTGATGAGTTATTTTGAGGGGACAGAAAATTTACACTGTTATACAAGCTGTACACTCACTACTTTACATTGTAGCAAAGTGTCATTTCTTCAGTGTTGTCACATGAAAAGATATAATAAAATATTTACAAAAATGTGAGGGGTGTACATCACAATTTTTCTACATAAGAGATATTATTTTTAACCAAATGTTGATAACAACCAATGCAATCCATACATACAAAGAAACCAAAACAAATATGTTCAGAAATTAAGTTATGCGCAATAAGATGGAATGACACAGGAAAAAGTATTGAACAGAAAAAGGCATGAATGCAAAAAGGCATGGAAAGCCAACACACTAAGTGAAATCTATCAGTAACTAGAAAGCAATCCTGCCCCTTGTCAGTGTATATAACCACTTAAGGACCAGAAGGTTTTACCCTCTTAAGGACCAGGCCATTTTTTGTGATATGGCACTGCATTATTTTAACTGACAATTGCGCAGTCTTGCGATGCTGTTCCTAAATAAAATTAATGTCATTTTTTTCCAACAAATAGAGCTTTCTTATGGTGGTATTTAATCAGCTCTACGGTTTTTATTTTTTGTGCTATAAACAAAAATAAATTTTTTACATTCTGCTATAAAACATTCCCAATAAAAAAAAAATTAAAAATCTATTATTTTTCATCAATTTAGGCCAATATGTATTCTGCCACATATTTTTGGTAAAAAAAATCCCAATAAGTTTATTTTACAAAATGTATCACGTCTACAAACTGAAAATGACAAACTGTCATTTTTATTTATTTATTTATTTTTTTTACTACTAATGGCGGCGATCAATGATTTTTAGCAGGACTGCAATATTGCAGTGGACAGATCAGACACCTAACTGACACTTTTGAGGGAACCAGTGACATTTCTATAGTAATAAGTGCTAAAAATGTGCACTGTTTCTGTACTAATGACACTGGAAGGGCAGGGGTTAACACCAGGGGCGATCAAAGGGTTAAGTGTGCTCCTAGGGGATGCTTTCTAACTGTATGGGGGATCGACTCACTGGATGAACACAAAGACCTGTGTTCCTAAATCGGAGGAACACAGGATTCCTGTGTTCATCACTGACAGAACAGCGGTCTGCCTTGTTCACAAAGACACACCGCCATTCTGTCTTCATGGGGAGCATTCACGGGTGGTCGGCAGAATCTGCTATCATCTACCAGGATGATGAAGATGAAACGAGGGTGGACATTGCAGCAAGACAATGACCCCAAACACAAAGCCAAGGAAACTCTCAATTGGTTTCAAAGAAAGAAAATAAAGCTGCTAGAATGGCCCAGCCAATCACCTGATTTGAATCCAACAGAAAATCTATGGAAAGAACTAAAGATCAGCGTTCATAGAAGAGGCCCACGGATCCTTCAAGATTTGAAGACTGTTTGTGTGGAAGAATGAGCTAAAATCACACCTGACCACTGCATGCGACTTGTTTCTCCATACAGGATGCAACTTAAAGCTGTCATTACCAACAAAGGATTTTGTACAAAGTATTAAATACATTTCCGTTAGCGTGTTCAATACTTTTTTCCATGTGTCAGTCCATTTTATTACACTTAGCTACATTTCTGAATGTATTTGTTTTGGTTTCTTTTTATGTAAGGCTTTGCATAGGTTTTTACTGACACGTGGTGAAAATTTCATGTCAATAGCACCTTTAGAAATATATTTACCTAGAACAAATGGTGACATGTTCAAAACCTATTTCACCCGCTGTATACAGTATAAATATATATATATAATGTATATTCATTTCTAACACACTGGTGCGGACATATAGGAAGAAGGAAGTCGTCCTTACATCGCACCAGATTCTCTCCCAGATTCTCTACCTCTGGGCTGGAGAATATGGGATGGTGATATTTGCCGACCACTTGCCGACCGCCGCACGACTATTTAAGGCGGCGGTCAGCCCCTCACAGGCAAAGCGACGTAGGGCTACGTCGCTAGCCTGTGAGGCTCTAGGGAGTGAGCGCGCCGCCGGAGGCATGCTCCCGCTCGGTCACGGACCCCCCGCGCATGTGCCCAGCCGACCCGATGTCCGCCGGGCATTCGCGATCGTCCATTACACCGGAAGAAAGGCAGGCGGCTAATGTAAACAAAGCCGCCTGTCATTCTTCCCAGTGTAAGAATGGAGATCATACGGTTCTGCTATGTAGGACCGTAGATCTCTGTTCTTACACATCAAGCCACATCCAATCACAGTAAGAAACACGCCCCTAGGGACACACTTAACCCCTCCCTCTCAAAAAAAGTTAACCCCTTCACTGCCAGTGTCATTTTTACAGTAACAGTGCATATGTATAGCACTGATTACTGTAGTAATGTCACTGGTAACCCCAAAAGTGTAAAAAATGTCAGTCAAGGGTCCGATCTGTCTGTCGCAATGTCGCAGTCCCGCAAAAAAATCACAGATCGCCGCCATTACTCAACAAAAAACAACAAAAATGACAAAAATCTTTCCCTTAGTTAGTAAATGCAATAACTTTTGCGCAAACCAATCAAAATACGCTTTTTGCAATTTTTTTTTACCAAACATATGTAGCATAAAACAAATTGGCCTAAAATGTTAAAAAATTTTGATTTTTACATTTTTTTTGGGGGGGAATTTCATATAAAAAAATGTGAACAATATTGTTATTTTTGCAAAATTGTCGCTCTTTTTTTGTTTATAGCGCATGATCAAAAAATCGCACAGGTGATCAAATACCACCAAAAGAAAGCTCTGTTTGTGGGAAAAAAAGGACGTCAAATTCGTTTAGGTACAGCGCCGCACGACCGCGCGATTGTCCGTTAAAATCACGCAGTGCTGAAACGCAAAATAGGCCCTGGTCAGGAAGGGGGTAAAATCTTCCGGGGCTTAAGTGGTTAACAGCCAGTGAGATCTTCAAATCTTACCTTCATAAGTCGTCCATCTGTGAATGAATGTGAAATGTGAATGTGTAAAGGTGAATGACAGACCCATTGTGTGCTGTGATAATGAGCGGAGAACATGTTCTCTGTTTCTCATCCCAGCTACATAAACTGGTACACATGAGAGATCATCGCTAATCATCAGGATTGTAGCTTTTCTCTGTTTCATAAACAGACACCTTAGTATTGCTCATTGCTTTTCAATTTATGTTAAACATCCACTCATTGCGCTAATACAGAATGTTGGAAGCAGTCCAGCTGGGAGTGTATACAGGGAATTATTATTAGTAAATATTTATTTAGGTCATTGTAATATAAACTGATAAGAAATAAAATAGTTTCAAACCTTAAAAAAGCATAGGTGACACCTTAGTCAAATAAGTCAAGTCACCCATGTACTTCCCTACACTTTTAATGAGCGGTAGAAGTTCCCTTTAGGTTCCATATTTGTTTCTTGCCAAAGAGAACGACCTGGTAAATAAATGGATGTAAGGCTATTCCTGTACAGCTGTAAGTTTCCTTTTCCTGTCAATTGAGGCCAGCATCAGAGATCAAACTTCCCTTCTGTGCTTGTATTTTCCACATAAAAAGGAAATCAAACATAATGATCTGAGTGTATTTCATTTATTATTTAAACATCATCCAAAGGAGAAGGGTGTGCCTTGTTCAAGGAGGTAATGGTTGGCACACATAATGGAACTACAGTATGTATGAAAAACAATAACTTCCAAATTCAAAACACAAAACTGTAATTCACCATACCAGCTTACCAGAATTACTTAGTGTTTTTCATAGAACTCTCCTATGTAGTAATTAAAGATTTTCTACTACATCTTTCTTTCTATTGTGAGTTGATTACAACCCTTATCCTTTAACCTGTGTGCTGTCCTTGAAACATAATCTGTTAGATTTCATTTGGGGCTGGAAAATTAAATTGAAATATAAACTGGAAAATAAACTTTAGTGAAATTGGTTCACTTACCAGATTAACAAAGTCCAATTTAATTTTCCCAAAGAGAGATTATTTCCTTGCTGTCATATGAGTAAAGTTGGCATTTCTCATAAAGAAACACCATTAGGGAAGCTAACAATGAAAAATAATATATGATTTTTTTTTTTAAGCTAAAGTCCAGCCAATAATTATTTTGCTTCGCATAGAGTAAGAAAGCGTTACGATTTTGTCTGTGTCTGTGACCCCCATTGGAGAGATTTTCCCTCACTTCTTTCCTCTGTAATGCTCATTGTAGAAATAGAGAATGCAGTTGTCATTGGCACAGGAAGGCACAGATAGCAATTGTTCTACTATTAAAGCATATTTCTGTCTTTGTGTGTGTCCCCGATGGAGACATTTTCTATCCGTTTCTGTCCTGAAAGGGACACCAGCAGAATAAATACCTGAAGCTCTAACCCTTTCTCACTATATCTAAAAAAAAAAAAATTAAATGTTGGGGTTAGGATTTTAGTGCTGTAGCATTAGTAGCAGCAGCTGGGAAAGAGAGCTACTCGATATAAATAAAAAGCAAAGCAAATGCAATAAGGATAAAAAATAATAAGGATAAATAAGGATAAAAAAGCCATATATCAGCTATGGTGCCAATGCATAGGTAGCAGTCATGGTTGTTGTATCAGATATATTCTACTAGAAAAAGTGGCTGAAATTTGTCAGTTATGCCTTTTTTTTTTTTTTTTAATTTAAGAAAATCGTTTGACATTTTTAGTTGACAATTTCGTATGTCCAGGGCTGGCAACACCGGCTGTTGTGCTGAACTGTCAATCTTACAGGTAGCCCAAGAGTGGGCACTTGAGATCCTAGGTTCAATTATCACACCACACAGTCCATGGGGCCATGACTTTTCTGGGACCAGTGGTGTCCAGGTGGACATTGCTTAAAGACCCTGAATTTTGGAAGCCACTATCCAAGCTTTTTGAGGTTCCTAAAAACATCTAGCTTGTAACCCATAACCGCAGATGCATTCTACATGTGCGCTGTAGTTAGAACAGTGATGGTCAATTTGAAAATAACTGAGGTCCTCAAGTGACTGACAGGGCCCGAGAGGGCCGAACAATAGTAATGTATTTGTGTGCATTGATGTGCATTGCATTGCAAGTTAGAAAAAGGAATAGGCTGTAACGTACCTCAACACTCAAAAATGTAAGTCGTGCTGCAGTTTTTGCAACATTTCGCAATGTACACTGAAGAGGAAGTGGAAGCAAAATAAGGCCTATTAATGGCAGCGTCAGTGGCTGCAATAATAACGTTCAGCATTGGTGTCAGTGGCCACAATTAAAACACTCAGCACTGATGTCAGTGGACACAATAATAACCCCCAGCACTGGTGTCACTGGATAGTAACTCCTCTCACTGGTGTCAGAGACTACAATAATAACCTCTACATTCACATGAATAAATAACAACAATAGAAAAAAGAAAAAGGTAGCACTGTATGAATAATAGTGATACTCTTCAACAAGTATACCAATGTGCATAAACAATATGATTGAATACTGAATGCACATTTGCTGTCCTATAACTTAGACAGCAACTGATTCTGGTGAGTGTGCACTTCTTATATTTTGGTATGTCAGCACACAGATGGTGATTCACTGAGATTGTGGAGTAATAACACTGGAACTATTTTATTTACACCTATGAATTTTTTTTTCACTTTATTGTGATCGATTTTATTTGATTTAAAACTCAGTTACGTTTATGCACATTTGTATACTTGTTGAAGAGTATCACTATTATTCATACAGCGCTGCTTTTTTCTTTTTGATGTACTTTTTGTGTTTGTATATTCACACATATTGCATGCTGCTTTTTCCAGACCACTTAAGCACTTACAACTGACTTATTAGATTAAATAACAACAATAACCCCCAGGATTGGTGTCAATACTATTTAACCACCCCTCCTACACTAGTGGTCAGTGGCAATGCTATTTATACCGTTTGCAGTGCTAATAAACTCCAACCTTGACTGGTGGTCAATTGTAGTGCTATTTCCCCCTTCCCCGTTGGGGGTCAATGGCATTGAAATCCCCCCCCCCTCAGCTTTCGTGGTCATTTACTCCTGCACCACTCTTTCTCTTCCGGATTCCAGGAATTTACTTGTACTGTAGGCAGAGATCACTCTGCCTCACACTAGAGTCTTTCTTTCTGTGCCAGGTGCTGCAAAGCCAAGAACATTCCAGCATCTGGCAACACGCTGCCACTCTGCAGCCCTCTATTGCCCAATAGGAGGCAGGCCACTCGCAGGAGACTGATGGACCACATGCACTCCATGGGCAGCCTGCTGGGCACCACTGACCTAAAATGTCAAACTGGAAGCCAACTGGTGAAAAGGGAAACATCACACATAGTGGACTACAGGCGGTCCCCGGTTTACAAACAAGTTAGGGACTGTAGATTTGTTCTTAAGTCTAATTTGTTTGCAGGTCGGAACAGGTACATTTTTAAGTTTAGCTCCAGCCAAAAGAATAATTTTTTTGGATAGCATAGGGAAATTTGTTTTGTTGCCTATACCCCTGTTCAGAAGATTTCACCTCACTTCTGTCCCAATGAAAATTGGATTTTGAAAATTTTTGGGTCGTTGTGGAAACAAGGATTAGTGATAACGTTTCGGTGGAGACACCTTTTTCCATGAGAATTCTTACAGGAGTGAATTTCCCTTCCTAGGGGGAGATTTCCCCTCACTTCCTGTTGTCTCCCTCCGTTTGTAAGAAGGAGTCGTTTGTAAGTCGGATGTTTGTAACCCGGGGACCGCCTGTATTTATAAATGTTTTTACAGAAGATTCACACAGCTTTCACCCAAGATTCATAAATCTTTCTAATTCAATTAAAAAATGTGTTTATCCTGGGAGAAAGTTGTGTGAAAACATCTACAAATAGAACCTACAGTGTTGTTATTATAATTTTCTCTTCACACTAGTGTATTTTTGGTGTAGTGAAATGTATGTGAGACTGCATGAAAAATGCAAGGTCAAGAGTAACTGAACTCTGATATCTGTGCTCAAAAAAAAAAACAAGCAGCGTGCAAATGACTAATCACCAATATTGCCTGTGGTCTCCATGCATGTTATATTTTCTCCATTTTTTGCAGTATGTGGGGACTGCAATCTTGGTAGAGGCATAGGGATTGTTTTCATGAGTTCCCAGATGCCTCCCTGATGACTGGGTGGGTGTGGATTTCAGGAAGCAGCAAATCCAATGAATAATGTATAACAGTGGTCCTCAACTCCGGTCCTCGGGGCCAACTAACAGGCCAGGTTTGCAAGATAACTAAATTACATCACGGGTGATCTCATTTGCTGCTCAGTGATTGCAGTATTCTAGTCTGCATCTCCCCAAGGTAATACCTAAAATCTGGCCTGTTAGTGGGCCCCCAGGACCGGAGTTGGGACCACTGATGTATAATATTAATAATAATGAAAAATGTGCTGTTTTCTGTATCCTTGTGGTCTTCTGCCCCTCTAATGATGCATCCTCTCTCTTTTTATAGGTAGTAGCACGTGCCAGAGCCAGAGGATGGTTTTAGGGCAACTGTCAACTCATCCACCAATCACTGGTAAGTATTTATTTCAAATTTATTTATTTAATTTTTTTTTCTTAATAACTGTCAATTTCTTTCTCTGCCATGATCCCATAGGTGGTGGAGATGGGGACATTTTATGCCCCACCCTTCACCTTTAGGAAGAAACAGGGAGATGCGTGCTGTGAAGATTCATCTCCAGCAAGCAGCACAGTACCAACATCACCAAATCTCACAACAACTTATTTGGGACTAGCAGACAGCAATGCCTCTCTCACAGCAGAAATACAACTATGAGCCTGTAGGCCCAGGGGGGCCTTGGTACACTCACATACCAGAAAGCGCACTGCTAATTTTCAGGAGGAAATGAATAATAAATGTAATATTTTTGGCTATTGCTTAGGCACAATTAACATTTCCCAATATTTCCCATAACATTGCAAATCTTCTCTTTTCGAGATCAGGTCCATGCTTTGGCCTTTGGTCTGTGAAAAAAATCCAGTCCCAGATTTCTGCAATCTTTTATGAATTTTATTACTATTATTATCACAACTGAGACATCTGACAAACAGCGGCCTAAACTCATTCCCAAGATGCAGTATCAGTGCCTCTTCCTGCTAAAAACCAATGACATTTTGGTGTCATGACTTTCCACATAATGTATTGTCACAGTTCTGCGCAACTAAGGCTGTCAAAGAAATATTTGTTTTATTGCGGCAGCCTAAAACCTTAAATTTATACAGAATTCTTTGCTGGACAAAGAGAACTGAACATTCTCGCAAATGCGTACCAGAATATATTAGCTCATAAAACAAAAATATTGCTTATGTTTTCATTTTTCTTTGCTTTTGTGCTAAAAATAGGAAAATGAGGAGAAATAAGAAAACACATTGAGGAAAAAAAAAAAACACAGAAATAACACAGCTGTCTTTGTTTGGCCAGCAACAACAGTAAACTAATTGTATTTACATACATAGACATTTACATACATACATTGTATTTTATTAAATTTGACAACCTCAGGGAGGCTTGCTGCTTAACCACTTACCTACAGTGCACTTTCACCCCCTTCCTGCCCAGACCGATTTTCAGCTTTCAGCGCTCTCACACTTTGACTGAGAATTACTCAGTCATGCAACACTGTACCCATTCAAAAATTGTGTCCTTTTTTTCACACAAATAGAGCTTTCTTTTGATGGTATTTAATCACTACTGGGTTTTTTATTTTTTGTGCTATAAATAAAAAAAGACTGAAAATATTGTGAAAAAACGCATTTTTCTTTGTTTCTGTCATAAAATTTTGCAAATTAGTAATTTTTCTTCACAAATTTTGGCCAAAATTTATACTGCTACTTATCTTTGGTAAAAATAACCCAAGTAAGTGTATATTATTTGGTCTTTGTGAAAGTTATAGAGTCCACAAGCTATGGTGTGAATCATTGAAAATTGATCACACTTGATCACACCTGATGTACTGAAGGCCTATCTCATTTCTTGAGACACTAAAAAGTCAGGAAAGTACAAATACCCCCCAAATGACCCCTTTTTGGAAAGTAGACATTCCAAGGTATTTAATAAGGGGCATGGTGAGTTTTTTGAAGTTGTAATTTTTTCCCACAATGCTTTGCAAAATGAAGATTTTTTTTTTATTTTATTTTTTTTTTACAAATTGCCGTATTAACAGGTTATTTCTCTCACACAGCACATGTATACTTGCAACTACACCCCAAAACACATTCTACTACTCCTTCTGAGTATGGCGATACCACATGTGTGAGACTTTTTCACAGCCTGGCCACATACAGAGGCCTAACATCCAACCAGCACCGTCCGGCATTCTAGGAGCACAAATTTCACATATAATTTCCTGACAACCTATCGTACTTTTGAAGGCCCTGGAGCACCAGGACAATGGAAACCCCTATAAAATGACCCCATTTTGGAAAGCAAACACCCCAACGTATAATTTTTGAGGCATAATGAGTCTTTTGAATATGTCATTTTTTTCCACAAGTTTTTGGAAAATGTGGAAAGAAAATGAAAACACATTTTTTTTTACACAAAGCTGTCCATTTATGCAATATTTCTAACACATAGCATGTACATAGCAAAAATTGCACCCCAAAATACATTCTGCTATTCCTCCTGAGTATGGCGATACCACATGTGTAACACTTTTTCACAGCCTGGCCACATACATAGGCTTAACATCCAAGTAGCGCTTTACACAAAGTTGTCCATTTATCCACTTTAAGACTGGGCCTATTTTTGACACTTGGTGTTTACAAGCTAAAATCATTTTTTTGCTAGAAAACTACTTGGAACCCCCAAACATTATATATTTTTTTTTAGCAGAGACCCTAGAGAATAAAATGGAGATCGTTGCAATATTTTTTATCACACCATATTTGCGCAGCAGTCTTCCAAATGCGATTTTTTTGAAAAAAAATCACTTTTTTGATCTAAAAAATAAGAAAACAGTAAATTTAGCAAATATTTTTTCCATAATGTGAACGATAATGTTACGCCGAGTAATTAGATACCCAACATGTCATGCTTCAAAATTGCGCATGCTCACAGAATGGCGCCAAACATTGGTACTTAAAAATCCCCATAGGCAACATTTTAAAAATTTCTGCAGGTTACTAGCTTAGAGTTACAGAAGAGGTCTAGGGCTTAAATTATTGCTCTCGCTCTAACGATCGCGGCGATACCTCACATGTATGGTTTGAACACCGTTTACATATGTGGGCGGGACTTGCGTATGCGTTTGCTTCTGCGCGCGAGCTAACGGGGACAGGGCGCTTTAATTTTTTTTTTTTTTTTTTTTCCTATTTATTTTATTTATTATTTTTTTATTTTTACACAGTTTAAAAAAAAAAAATGTTTTGATAATTTTTATTCCTATTACAAGGAATGTAAACATCCCTTGTAATAGAAATAGGCATGACAGGTCCTCTTTATTGTGAGATCTGGGGTCAAAAAGACCTCACACCTCACAACTACACTAAAAAAGAAAAAAAAAAAAAAAAATTGTTGAAAGAGGAAAAAAAAAAAAGCAAAAAAAAAAAGCGGCCCTTTAAACCGGTTGCTAGGCAACATCTTTTGACGTAGCTCCGGTCCTCCAAGACCATAGAGTTGAGTGAGGGCCATCTTGCCCTCACTCGACTTCCTGTCTCTGAGGATCCGGGACCGGATAGTTTTCCCCGCTGCCGGCGGGTCCGGTAAGCTGGGAAAACGTCTGGGACGCGGCAGGAGGGGGGGGGGCACCTCTTCCCCTGCACCGTAAGGGTAATTCCGCGGCGAATCCGCCACTGGGACCACCCTTATCTGAAAGCCGACCGCCCGCCGTTTCAAAAAATACCGGGGTTATGGGGGCTATCTGCTGCCATAACCCCAGTATTTAGCTTTTAATGGCCGACGCATATAGTCGTTAGGCGGTCAGTAAGTGATTGCATGTATATGGCAAACAGGTGACGATGACTGATGGGGTGACAGGTGACGATGACTGATGGGGTGACAGGTGACGATGACTGATGGGGTGACAGGTGATGATGATTGATGAGGTGACAGGTGACGATGATTGATGAGGTGACAGATGACAATCACTGACCGGGTGACATGTGACGATGATTGATGGGGTGACAAGTGACGATCACTGATGGGGTGTCAAGTGACGATGATTGATAGGGTGACAGATGACGGTGACTGATGGGGTGACAGGTGACGATGACTGATGGGGTGACAGGTGACGGTGACTGATGGGGTGACAGGTTACGATGACTGATGGGGTGACAGATGACGATGACTGATGGGGTGACAGGTGACGGTGATTGATGGGGTGACAGGTGACGGGGCGATGGTCACTGATGGGTGACAGGTGACGGGCGATGGTGCACGGCGGTACTGATGGCAGTCTCTGGTGACCGGTGAACTTTAGGCTACATTCACATGTGAGCGTAGCGATCACGGGCAGAATCACTGCGATTCTGCCCGCGATCCAGAAATCATTGCAAATGGCGGGACGCCTGTGCGTTGCCCGCTGTGCGATGTTGCTGCAATTTCCGCCTGCCGAATCGCGGTAACATCACGCAAACAATGCATGACGCCCCAAAGAAACTCTTGTACTTTTTTGGGCGTCATGCGATGTTTGCGCGATGTTACTGCGATTTGGCAGGCGGAAATGGCGGCAACATCGCACAGCGTTTGGGGTGCTATTGCAAATCACGGGCAACGCACAGGCGTCCCGCAATTTGCAATGATTTCCGGATCGCGGGCAGAATCGCGGTGATTTTGCCCGCGATCGCTGCGCTCACGTGAACGTTATGGGTGTCAATTTCTGGGCACTGATGAGGTGACTGTTGGGTGACAGGTGACATTGGGGGGGGCTGGGGACTGTGTGGGGACCTTTATTACTGTGATTTTAGTGTGATTTTACTTTTTACATGTGTACAGAGCAGTAACTCACTATTTCTAGCTCTGCTCCCCTCATACTGGAAACTGTATGAGGGGAGAAGAGCTAGTAACAGTCAGTTACTGCTCTGTGTTTACATTTTGTGATCGGCTGTGAATGGATTCACAGCCGATCACTTAGTAAACAGTCACTGTCAGTGACTGTTTACTACCGCCGGTGACAGCTGTGTTCCTACGGAACACAGTGCCACCGACATGACCGCGCTGCGCGCTCCCGATCGCGCATGCGCGGTCATCTCCCGGCCGCCTCCATTGTGATCGGCTGTGTCATTGGAACACAGCCGATCACGTGGGAAACAGCCATGCCTATTGGCTGTTTCCCCCCTGCCGGTGACCGGCTGTGTCCCGGGGACACGCCGACACCGGCAGTGCACGGCGGCGCGCCCGCGATCGCGCGCCTGCCGTGCATTTACTGGGTCACGTCATATGACGTCCGCCCAGGATAATAGCCGCACCGTCCCGCCGTCATATGACGGCGGGCGGGCGGTAAGTGGTTAACCAACACTACGAGAAAGTCGTTTTTGTTGGTGCAGCTCTGCATAGAAACAAATTAGCATCTAGGTTTTTGTCAAAGCTTAATTGAACAACATGAAGTTAGAAGCTGATTGTCTACCATGCACAACTGCACCAAATTTTGCACTCTCCGGTTTTAATAAATCAACCCCACAATGTCAGGCTCCTGCAAACTCATCTTCTAGCAACCTGTCCATACCTCTGTAAAGAATTTTAGGCCTCTTTCACACAGGTGCCTCCACTATATGGATTCCGCTTGCTCAAGGGGGGATTGCTCCACTGATCCCCGTTAAGCAGGCGGATGACAGGTCCCCGCCGCCTCACTGTGCACAGCAGACACAGGCATGGACACGGTTATGCTCTCCTCTATGGGGAAATCAGATGGAAAGAGCCTGCCTGTCCTTTCCATCTGATCATATCCGATACCCCACACAGATGGAAAAAAGGACGACCATCCACATGGTTTTTGCGGGCAGGATTGGGTCAGATGGCGGCATGTGTCTGCTGACATCTGCTGCTCCATAGGGGAGACTGGAGGGTCTGATCAGGTCCGCCTGACAAACTGACAGGTGGACCTGATTGGACAGCCCATGTGAAAGGACCCTAAGTTAGAGAGCTCACTGCACCTGCATTCCAGCCTGTCTGCTGTTGACCCACACAGCCAAGCCAATTTCAAATTTGACAGCTGCTTCAGAAGGAGAAGAACCCTTCACATACTGTTGGGGGTGGGGGTTCAGGTTGAATTAGCAACACGCTATATATTACACCCTAAATATGGGTGTAAAATGCTGCTAAAAGTGGGATTAGCCTGTAGTTTTTGACATAGGGCTGAAAGTACTGTCCTTGAACTTAGGACCCTTTCACACTGCTATGTATCAAAATTGTGTTAAAAACTCAATTTTGCTGTGTTTCATATGCGTTTGCTGTTTACTGTAGCTGCTGACTTTTAATAAATAGACACTTACCTGTCCAGGGAGCCCACGATGTCAGCACCCCAGCCGATTTTCGGATCGGCTGTTAGGTGCTGCCGCTGCTATTCATTCTGTAGCACCCTCCTAAATAGGTGCTAGGTAGGGAGTGTATCTTGCTCTGCCTGCTTATCAGGGAAGTTGCAGGTAAAACATAGTTGCTCTGTCTGCTTATCAGGGAGCAGGATTTCTAGTTAGTCCTGTTGCATGTGTTCAGGGTGTGATTCATCTGGGCTGAGGGAGTGTCCCCACCGTATCAAATAGGGAGGCATGTTGGACAGTGGAGGAAACCCAGCCAGTGACACACAGGCTTTTGTGATCTCAGTGGGTTGGCACAAGAAAGTGGTGCATCCTGGGATACATTAAAGCCAAGGACACATGTGGCAGGGGGTCTTTGGGCGGGAAGTCCCAGAAGGAAAAGTAATGGCTGTCTCCTCTTCTGAAGCTGTGGAATGTGGTCACGGGCAGTCAGCCTGGTGAACCAGAAAGTGTGGCTGAACCCAGAGGTCCAGTGGAAGCTGACTGTGAAGTTTGGTGGCAACATTGACTCTGGAAAAACAATGTCCGTGAGTACAGAGAAACTTGCCCAGCGGTCTGCCAGGAAGGGGACCGAGTCAGCGAACGGGTGTCAGTACACAGGCAGTGAGAGTAAAGGGGGTGCTGAGTTTAAAACCTTGAAGAAAATCTTAAAGCGGGAACATTTAATATATCTTCACTTCAGTGTCAGGGTGAAGCAGCGACATTGCCGCATTCTACAGTCAGTTGTCCTCAAGATTATGCATAGTTACTAGTTGGAGTATCCCACTCATCCCTTCTTTTATCCAAGTTCTAAATAGAACCCCAAAAACAACATTTCCTGGACTGATTATTGACTGAGCCAAGGACTTTCATTGATGTTTATCTGCTGTCAGTTGCTACGGGTAACCCATGGGAGTTCAGAAAGTGTAATTCTCAGCAGTCCTACAATTCTATGGGAAACGGGCAATGCAGCCGTTCGGCTTCACAGCCGTTTCCCAACTGCGCATGCGTGAATCACGCTGTGCATTCTAATTGCCTCAGCGGGGGGGGGGGGGAGGAGGAGGAGGAGGACGGAACTTCAGAGGGACTGCGTCACGTCGCTGTCTCCCGGAAGTGGGGAAGGGTACCTGTCAAATACAGGTACCCTGTTCCCCCTACCCCCCTCCCCCCTGAAAGGTGCCAAATGCGGAGGGGAGGAAGCAGATGAGCAGAAGTTCCACTTTTGGGTGGAATTCTGCTTTAAGCAGATGTTTATTGCCAATTGGATGCATGCCACAAAACAGAACTTTTTTTGCTATTTCAATTGATTTAATTGAACGAATCATACTTATCAATGTGCACTTCTAATGCATATTCATCTTTAATAGTTCTATTTATAATGAATCTTCAGTTTCACAACAACTGTAGAGAATCAGTTTATTTTAGTTTGCCTTAAAGCTAAATTCCAGGCATATGGATAAGTACACAGGGAGCAGTGCCAAAAGATTTGTTCTTCTGTGAATCTAGTTCTGGGATTTACACATCTTACCACACAGGACAGTCTTGTCTGGCGGGACAGGAGAAATTATTTTTTGATGCTTTGGTTCTGTAACATATACAGGTCTCCTCCCTACCCTCAGCCTGTGATTGGACAGTAAAGGAGAAAAATCACACGGATAAGCTTATTTCTATGTCACACTACTTTTTCCCCCTTTTTGTATTCAAGTCAAGATATAGAGTTGGAGCCCTGCTTCTTTTTTTTTTTTTTTTTTCTTTTTTTACTGAAAGTTTACTGGACAAGGTCAGCCTGTTTGAAAAAACAGACTTATTACAGTCTCTTATGATGTGATACACCAGCAATAATCCTCACTGCCAGAGTTAATGTGATCATTGCCTAGGTTTAGGTTACATTAGGGCCCTTTCACACTGAATGCAGTTGGATGCATTTTGAACTGCATAGACAGCCCAAAACCAAGGTACTGTAATCCTATAGGCATAGTTCACACCATTGCAGTGCAGTTCAGCGTAATTAAAAAAAAGTAGAACATGCTGCATTTTTCTGCACCGCAAACGAAGGGAACGCGCTACAAACAAGCTACAAATGCGCCGTGCCCCTTTAAATATTTTTTTACTAAGGGTCCTTTCACACCGAATGCATTGGGATGCAGTTGGCTGCAACTGAATGCATTTTGGTCTCCACTTCAACTGCATAGACAGCCCAAAATCCTAAGGTAATCCTATGAGCATAGTTCACATCATTGCAGTGCAGTGCAGTTAAAAAAAAAAGTAGAGCATGCTGCATTTTTCCAGCCTTATCCATTTAAATGTATGTAGGGCCAAAGTAATTTTTTTTAGTTTTGAAGTTTTCGTTTTGAAATAGATAAAATACCTGTCAATCTTTTGGTGTCCCATTGGGGAGATTTAACCTCACTTCCTATTTCGAAGGCACAACAGGAAGTGAAAGAAATCTTTTCAAAGTTAGATGAATTCTCCTTTTGAACAGCTGTTATTGGATCTGGTGTCCTTGCTGGGACATTTACCATTACTGCTCACTTACTAGTCAGCAGCAGTCTCTGGTACATGGCGGAGTCAAATGAGTGCTTAAATTAGAAGTCCGCCCTAACACTAAAATCTCTAAATCTACAGCCATTCACGATTTAAGACTAACCTATCTAGCCCCGTAAAGAAGACATCATTATACATACCTTCTTTTTTTTAGCTGCCCTGGCCTGGTCCCATGCTGAGCTGTCAGCGGCGGTTTTACTGTGGAGGCGGGTGCAGTGAAGGCACCCAACAACAGAGGCCTCAAAGTAACTCTATAGGTGATGTTATTTCCAATTCATTTCCTAACCGTTGTCAGCTGTCTCCTCTGCAAAACTCCTGCCACTGGAGACTGGACCAAAGAATCTTCAAAAAAGGTATGTATACCGATTTCTTCTTAACAGGGCTAGATAGGTCAGCTTTAGATTGTGGATGCCTGTAGATTTAGGGATTTTACTGTTAGGGTGGACTTTAACTTTAATGGAGGTAGGTATATCCTAACATTAAAAGGGCCAGGAGAAACCACTGTATATAGTATATGACTCTCTAACGCTTTCTTTCACTATAAGATTTCCCTGCCAATACTGGGGGCACCTCACCTTTTCCTAATACAAGAACATACTTTGCACATTTATCTATGCTAAACAAACATATATAGGTATTTTTTTTTAAATAGGTATGACTTTTTAATTGTTTCTATACATGGTGGTCCTTTTTTGTATGGAAACATTTCCATATTATTTAACCACTTAAGGACCGCCCGCCCCAGTTATACTGCGGCAGGCAGCCCCTCCTGCGCGAACCGATGTAGATATACGTCGGTCATGCGCCCGCCCCCCACTTGGCAGTGGGGACTCGGATGCACGGGGGAAACAGCTCCGATTGCCGCCTGACACCCACAATCGTTCCCCACTGAGAGAGAAGAACGGTCAGCTGTTGTAAACACAGCTGACCGTTCTTCTCTCTGGAATGATCATTTCACAAGCCACACCCCCCACAGTTAGAATCACTTACCTAGGCTCCCATTTAACCCCTTGATCACCCACAGTAGTAACCCCTTCCCTGCCAGTGTCATTATTACAGTAACAGTTCATATTTTTAGCACTAATTACTGTAGTAATGTCACTGGTCCCCCCAAAAGTGTCAAAAATGTCAGTTAGGGGTCCGATCTGTCCACTGCAATGTCACAGTCCTGCTAAAAATCGCAGATCGCTGCCATTACTAGTAAAAAAAAAAACAATGAAAATTACATAAATCTTTCCCGTAGTTTGTAGACGCGATAACTTTTGTGCAAACCAATCAAAATACGCTTATTGTGATTTTTAGCATGAAACAAATTGGCCTAAAATGTTTTTTTTTTCAGAATGTTATACAGGCGGTCCCCTAGTTACAAACATCTGACTTACAAACGACTCCTACTTACAAACGGAGGGAGACAACAGGAAGTGAGGAGAAATCTACCTGTAGAAAGGGAAATTCACTCCTGTAAGAGTTCTCATGGGAAAAATGTGTCTCCGCTGAAGCTTTATCACTAATCCTTGTCTCCAGAACAACCCAAAATTTTCAAAATCCAATTGTCATAGGGACAGAAAGTGAGGTGAAATCTTCTGAACAGGGGTACAGACAGCAAAACAAATGGCACAGGGGTGTTAACCCTTCCATATGCTATCCAAAAAACTTGAAAATGATTTTTTTGGCTGGAGCTAAACTTAAAAAACATACATGTTCCGACTTACAAACAAATTCGACTTAAGAACAAACCTACAGTCCCTATCTTGTTTGTAACCCGGGGACCGCCTGTATAGCAGAAAGTGAAAAATATTGGGTTTTTTTTTTTTTTCAGAATTGTCACTCTTTTTTTGTTTATAGCGCAAAAAATAAAAACGGCAGAGGTGATCAAATACCACCAAAAGAAAGCTCTATTCGTGGGGAAAAAAAGGACATCAATTTTATTAGGGTACAGCATTGCACGACCACGCAATTGTCCGTTAAATTAACGCAAAAAATGGCTTGGTGATTAAGGGGGCAAATCCTTCCGGTCCAGAAGTGGTTAATATTATCCAAATAACGGAATTTTTGTAAAATCTTACCTGTAAAATTCCTTTCTCTGAGTCCTCCGACAGTCGCCGCCTCTTCATATTCGTCACATATGGGGTATTAGACTTTGCTCCGAAGGAGTAGCTAGGCAACAGAATATGTTAACAATAAAGCTTTAACATATCCCACCCTCAAGGGGTGGTCCCCTCAGTCAATACCCTCCTACTTCCTGCAACCATATCTCAGTTTTAGTGGAATAGCAGTAGAGTATACATTCAAACCCCAAAAGAGGGGCGGGGGCGGCGACTGTCGGAGGACTCAGAGAAAGGAATTTTACAGGTAAGATTTTACAAAAATTCCGTTTTCTCTTACGTCCTCCGACAGTCGCCGCCTCTTCATATTCGTCACATATGGGGACGTCCCAAAGCAGTGCAAACATGAGGGGTGGGAAACGCATCCGCGCCGAAAGGCAACGCAGTCTCCACATCAAAGAAAGGAACCTTACCAAAGGAAGGAAACCAGCTGGGCAACAGCAAAAATAAGTGCTCAACAGGAGCAACAACCCAGGAAAAGACAAAAAAACCAGGGGATACAAAAAACTATCCCAACAGCCAGGAGTCCCCAACAAGGGACCCTATGGAACAGCCGCACTAAGAACCTTGCGGCCAAAGGAAGCATCCGCCGATGCCTGAACATCTACTTTGTAGAATTTTGTGAAAGTGTGTACGGTCGACCAAGTCGCCGCCTTACACACCTGGGCTACAGAAGCCCCATGACGGCAGGCCCAAGACGTACTCAGTGATCTAGTAGAGTGCGCCTTCACAGGCACAGGGGGAACCTTCCCCTGCAAGGCATAGGCCTGTTCAATGGTCTGCCTGATCCATTTGGCAATGGTAGAGGCGGAAGCCGCCATGCCCTTCCGAGGACCCTCTGGAAGAACAAACAAGGAGTCAGTCTTACGAAAAGACTCAGTCGATTTAAGGTAAACCCTTATCGCCCGAACAACATCCAGAGAGTGCAATCTCACCTCCTTCGGATGTTTAGGCTTCGTGCACAACGAAGGCAAAACAATATCCTCGTTAAGATGGAATTCCGAAACTCGTTTCGGTAGAAAAGAAGGATTAGGTCGCAAGACCACCTTATCCAAATGAACAACCAGGTACGGAGACTTGCAGGACAAAGCCGCCAGTTCCGACACTCTGCGAGCCGAAGTGATCGCCACCAAAAAGGCGACCTTTTTGGACAACATAGACAACGAGATCTCCCTGATCTGTTCAAAAGGAGCACGTTGTAACACAGATAGAACTAGATTCAAGTCCCAAGGGGGCAAAGGATCCCTCCTAGGAGGAACCAGATGCCGCACACCCTGAATAAAAGTGCCAACCAAGGAGTTGGAAGCCACGGGACGTTGAAACAGAACGGCCAGCGCCGACACCTGACCCTTAATCGTAGCCAGCGCCAAACGCTGATCGACACCCGTCTGAAGGAAAGACAGCACACGGGAAACCGAGTACGTGCGGGGTGAAAACCCCCTGGACTCACACCAGGCAAAATAGGCCTTCCAAGTACGGTAATAAACCTTCCCCGAGGAAGACTTCCTCGCGTTGATCAAAGTATGAACGACCTCTGGAGAGAGACCCTTCTCCTTCAGGACCTCGGTCTCAACAGCCAGGCCGTCAAAGCCAGCGACTGTAAAGCAGGATGGTAAATCGATCCTTGAGACAGTAGATCGTCTCGAAGAGGCAGACGCCAAGGAGCGTCGACCGCCAGATTCACGAGGTCTGCGTACCAGGACCGGCGAGGCCAGTCCGGTGCCACAAGAATCACCGTGCTGCGTTCCGAGTGCAACCTGCGAAGGAACCTGGACAGCAACTGAATCGGTGGAAACGCGTACATCAGCCTGTACTGATGCCACGGGGCCACTAACGCGTCCGACGCGTCTGCCCGAGGGTCGCGCGTCCTTGCCACGAACCTCTTCACCTTGTAGTTGAGGCGAGACGCGAACAGGTCCACATCTGGAAGACCCCACTTCGCGCAC
Organism: Pelophylax lessonae; assembly: GCF_965119305.1. NCBI lineage: Eukaryota > Metazoa > Chordata > Amphibia > Anura > Ranidae > Pelophylax > Pelophylax lessonae. Next base: position 412,573,047 of record NC_138769.1, read on the forward strand.
AACATCTGGAAGACAGCCGGGTGGAGAGACCATTCCCCCTGATCCAGGGTCTGGCGACTCAGATAGTCCGCCTGCCAGTTCTCCACTCCCGGAATGTGAACCGCCGTTATCGCCGGGACATGAGCCTCGGCCCAAGACAGAATGTCGGCCACTTCTCGAGCCGCTCGGGCACTCCTGGTGCCCCCTTGGTGGTTGATGTAGGCCACCGCCGTGGCATTGTCCGTCTGCACCCGAACCGGGCAGCCCTGCAACCGGTCCGTCCAGCGATGAAGACAGAGCCTTATCGCACGCAATTCCAGAATGTTGATCGGAAGGGAAGACTCCCCCTCCGACCAGGTCCCCTGGGCGGACAGAACGCCCAGAACACCACCCCAGCCCGACAGGCTGGCATCCGTGGTGATTATCGTCCACGAGATCGGACGAAACGACTTGCCCCCGGACACCAACGGGGGCCGGAGCCACCACAGAAGGTTTTCCCTGGTGCGATGACTCAACGAGATCTGAAGATCCAGAGATTGAGGTCGCCCGTCCCACCTGGACAGGATCTCCGCTTGGAGACCCCGCGTGTGAAACTGCGCGAAAGGAATCGCCTCGAAGGCCGAGACCATCAATCCCAGACATCTCATACCCGTCCGCAGAGACGAGTGTGGAACGTCCCTGAGGGACCTGACTTCCTCCTGAAGAGTCCTGAGTTTGTCTTCCGGCAGGAAGACCTTCGCCTGCACCGAGTCCAGTATCATTCCCAGATAGGGGAGACGAACCGACGGACTCAGTGTCGACTTTGGAACATTTATCGTCCAACCGAACTCCTGCAGAGTTTGCATTGTGACAGACAGGTCCTTCTCCAGACCCTGTCTGGTCGCAGACCGAACCAGAATGTCGTCCAGATACCCCAGGACAGAAATGCCCTGGGCTCTCAATAATGCCAGAACCGGTGCAAGCACCTTGGTGAAGACCCGCGGAGCCGAGGCGAGCCCAAAGGGCAACGCCACAAACTGGTAGTGATCCTCCGCAATGGCAAATCGAAGGTACTTCTGATGACCCTCGAATATGGGGATGTGAAGGTACGCATCCTTCAAATCGATGGAGGCCATGAATTCCCCCGGAACCAGGGCAGCCACCACCGAGCGCAGGGATTCCATGCGGAACTTGCGAACTCGCACAGAGCGGTTCAGAGCTTTCAAGTCCAGAATCGGACGAACCTTGCCCTCCTTCCTGGGCACGGTGAACAGATTGGAATAAAACCCCCGAAATCTGTCCCGATGAGGCACCGGAACCACCACTCCCTGAGCCCTCAGGTCCCGCACCGCCAGGTGCAGATCCCGCAGGCGCTCTGGAGACAGTTGAAGATTTGAGGGAAAAAATCTGCTCTCCGGCCGAGAGAGAAACTCGATCTTGTAACCAGATCGAACGATTTCCAGAACCCATCTGTCCCTCACACGGGCCAACCAGGGCTGAAGAAAACCGAGCAAGCGTCCCCCCACCCCAAAACTGGGTGAGGGCGCCCCTTCAGGCCGAACTGTTATGGGCCGCAGGTCCGGATTGACCGGACTTCTGTTTCCCAGACCAGGGCTTCTTCTGAGAGCCTTGGCCCTTGAACGGTTTGCCCTTGTAGTGCGGCCGAAAGGCACGAAAGGACCCCTGAGGGGGCCGAAAATGAGCATGCTTCTTCCCAGAAGCCCCCTTAGCCTTGGGGAAATGGGGCAAGAGAGTGCTCTTACCCCCGGTAATCCCCTTAATCAACACATCCAGGGACTCCCCAAAAAGGCGAGACCCATCATAAGGCAGATTGGCTAAGGTTTTACGTGAAGATTGGTCCACCGACCAACATTTCAACCAAACCAGGCGGCGAGACAACACCGCCACGCTGTGCACACGCGCGGCCAACGGAATCAGGTCCAGGTCCGCATCACACAGATACATGACACCCTGGTGGATCTGATCCACCATATCCAGGGTCGCCGCCGAGGCCGAATCGGCCACTAGGACGCGCCTAAGCATCTGCGTCCAACTTGCGATCGCCTGGGCCGCCATGAGAGAAGCAAACAGAGCCTTAAGCATAGAACCCGTAACAGAATAAGTATGACGGGCAAGAGACTCCAGTCTCCTATCCGTGGCATCACGGAAAACAGGGGATCCCTCTGCAGGGATCGCAGTGGCTTTGTTCAAAACCGCAATAGCATGATCCACTGGCGGAGGCACACACCACCGTTCATCAGTGGCAGGCGAGAAAGGATAACGCAGCTTAAATTTACTTGGTACCGCAAAAGGCTTGCGCAAATCGCGCCATTGGTCCTTAACAGCGCGCTGAAAATCAGCATTGCAGGGAAAAACCTGCGGCGTCCTGCGTTTTCTCTGCGTCCCATAAGCCGCCAAGGCAGCTGGGGGACACACCTCGTCCTGCAAACGTAGCGTCTGCTTAATGGAAGCAATCAACTCATCCATGATTGCAAGCTCTTCAGGCGAGCCAGGGGGAGAATTATCAACCCCCTCAACTTCAGCCTCTACCTCAGACCCCACTAGATCAAGAGAGGAGCGGGACCCCGATAGGGGGGTCCCCGCCAGAACAGCCCCATCACCTTCACCCTCAGAATCAGAGGACAGAGCAACTCTGGGCCGTTTAGTAGATTGAGCAGCCACCAGCATTTGCACCTGTGCAGCAAGGCCAGCCACAATAGTGGCTAAATCCCCCCCTGGGGGGGAAACAGCGGTCCCCTGGCTTTCCACCAATACTGTGGGAAACTTGCCCTCCTGAGAATCCATTGCCCCTGTATGCCAGACAACCAAGGGTTAACTGCCCCCTTACAGCAAGCGCGGCAAGCGCAGCCCACCGCACCACACTCAGGCACAATGAGACCCCCACAGGGAATATACAGACTGAATACAGGCAATGGAACACAGGAATAGAAGGATAAAACCTGAGGAGACTCCGCTGCTGCTGCTGCCTCGATCGGTGCTTCCAGGAGAGAGGAAGTGATGCTGCCAGGACGCTCTATGTAAGCCTATGGAGGCTACAAGAAAATGGCCGCCGTGCATGTAAGCCATGCGGCCGGAGCGGGCGCCGGTAAAATGGCGTCGTTTGGCGCCGAAATCGCCGCTCCACAGTGCATAAAATCACACACAATATTATCCCATTATATGGATACATGTTAGATCGCCGCAGCGATCGCTGTATATGCCCCAACATGCCATTAAAAACATGCCCCACAGCACACAGCTCCTCACACTGCCCAGCCTGACATACTCAGTGTCATACAGCTCCCCCCCCCCCTTGCAGCCCACAGCATGCAGCCGAGAGATAGGGAGACAAGCAGTGTGATTAAAGGCAGGTTACACAGTCCCAGACTGAGACCCCCCCCAGACAGACAGGTCCCCACATAGATACACTTACCTCACATGGCGTGGGGAACCCGCACAGGCGAACAAGCCGCTGCACATGAGGCAGGGAGAGTCGCAATTCAAGACGCACACAATGGCGGTTCAGAAACCGCACAGCGTCCGGTGAGGTAGCCACCTCACCAATCATCCCTGCACCGAACAGGGATGGGTCGTTCACTGTGCCAGGAGCGTTACCTGGCTGAACGCTCGATGGCAGACTGGGAAGCCACTGACCCACGACCTGCGACCAGGGGGATCAGCCCGAGACCCAGTCCGCATGATCCTCTTCGTCCGAAGAACTAACTAATGCTGACAAAAATAACAGCTAAGTAAAGGTAGAGAGAAAACTCAAACAAAATATCAAAAAGAAGAAAGAGTCTGGGACAAAAAGTCCCAGCACAGAGAGAGCCAGCCACTCCTGACAAGCTAGACATTAAAACTGAGATATGGTTGCAGGAAGTAGGAGGGTATTGACTGAGGGGACCACCCCTTGAGGGTGGGATATGTTAAAGCTTTATTGTTAACATAATCTGTTGCCTAGCTACTCCTTCGGAGCAAAGTCTAATACCCCATATGTGACGAATATGAAGAGGCGGCGACTGTCGGAGGACGTAAGAGAAAAACTTTTGCACCCCTTTTACAATATATATATATATATATATATATATATATATATATATATATATACTGTTGGCTGGTGCCTGAAGCTTTGTTTTATGCTTCCCATCTAAAAATATGTTTTGAAGATAAATTATCTCCAGTATACACCAGTAAATACTTGTCATTTAGATGAAATCTCATTTATTGCTGGCATAATGGAAGCATAAACGGTTACCTCTTCAATCAGCAGTTAAAACCTGGCAGGAAGACCTTATTGTTCCACATTTTATCCAAAATTAAAAAAAGTTTTGGCTTTACGATATATAAAATTTAATCTGTCTGATGGGCATATAAGAATATACAGTTGATGGATGCACAGGCATAATCTTTATAAAACATAATTTTAAGCTTTCATTTTTTACTTCTATAGTAAGGCTAATCCTCCAGTATTGTTGCAGTATCTAACCACATAACAGTTCCCAACTCTAGGACTTCTACCAAACGTCTTGCCTTTCTTGGTTGCTCATGTTAGAATTTTTTTACTTAGCAGTCTACCTTACAAAATAAAACTTTTTGTATGTAGAGGTTGAAGATCTCTTCTTCCTGTTAAGCCATGCCTTTTTTGCAGTGTGTTTTAAATTATAAGCACAGTGCAAGCAACATGTAGGGTCAGGGAAAACATGGCCACGCATTGATTACTAAGAACATATACAGTACATACAGTTTATTTTTTAGTGCTAATTTCCAGGCTCATAATTCTTGTAGACCTGATCCCACATGAGATATTCTACCACCATCTGATTAGTAACACAATCTCTACTTTCTTCTGATACAATCATAAACCAAACCCCCACATGTGAAAAAGCAGTGTCCTTGAAATATATGGAGACCACTTTGTTCAGGCACTTTCTATGCCAATTTAAAATGCCATGGATTGCTCTGCAGTTGTGTCAATAAAACAGATGATTGTGTATGTGTAACATGAAAGGACAGAGACCACAGTGTTCTTGTATTTCATAGTTCTGAAATGTGTCAGTGGAGGAAAGTACTGCATGGACACTGAGGGGAGGCAATGTATTCCACTGACTTCACTTTGTTGTGAAAAGACAAATATGAAACCCATTCAGTAATATATTTATGCTGCTAAACATTTCTCACAGTGGGAGTAAAACTAGAAATAATACTCAACGTGTTAACCCTCTATGCAGCTAACTTTTTTTTTTTGTGATGCAATTTTTTTTTGCAAATGGAATATTGTAAAATTAGAGACATACAATTTATTGATTCTCTACACAGAAAGAGCATCCAGCATTGTCTGCATTAACAAAGAGGAAGATGATTCCTTTAGATAGATATTTAGCACACCGAGTAGCATTTAAACCTGTTACAAAGCTAATTAAAGTTGAGATGAAGTAATATTTCGGGCAAATTGGTAAATAATCTAAAATCAGTTGCCATTTCCTCTAGGGACAGCCAATACAGGGCAGTAGGGGAAGACATGTTGTCCTTTTTTGCCTTAATTAGGAGGAATTAGAACAGTACCGCTCCAGTAAGAATATGAGCAAATGTGGATCTTTGTCGATATAATGTTATCTAAAGTCTGTTTCACAAGTGAGCTGCTTTTGCACCGCTGTTGCTGCTGTAAATGTTCTTGAAGGTCAGTTTAGGTTATGGGATTTTAGGTAATTATGGTGGTATTGCGCTGGCAAGATATAGATTGTTGTTTGCACCTTGGCTGCCTGGGTATACATTTGGGAACTTTCGTTCAGCATATGAGACACCATCAAAACTATATGTCAAATGGAAATTATTCATAAATCAGAGGACATAGAGCAAAACATATCTTTGGCTTGGCGACCAGTGGCGGCGGTGACTGGCTCCCCTGGGGACGTAAAAGTGCTCCCAGTTGGGTGTCCCGGGGGGAGTCGGGTACGTGTCCACAACGGTATTGTATGCAATATTCTTTATTCCTTTTTATTTCTTTGTTCCCCCCCTTTTTCTTTTTTCCTTTTTTTTTTTTTTTCTCTTCTCCTTTTTTTCTCTTGCTACCTCCATATCGGGAATCGTAATGATGACGCTTCTCAATTGGTTATACATGTGAGTTGACTGTTTTAAATATGTATGAACAACCTGAAACATTACACTGTTTCTCTGAGTGTATTCTCATACTGTTCTACTGTTATTCTTGTTTAAAAACGAATAAAAAGATTTAAAAAAAAAAAAACTATCTGTCAAAAAAAAACAGTGGCCAACAATGACAACCTCACTCTCATTCTCCTCCTCATTATAGGTTCATATGCCATTCCCAAAAAACACTGGAAAAACTAACATGCATCTTTTCCTCACATTCGGCCGCCTGTTAGAGAGGATGTGGTGGCCCTGGATCAACCATTTACATCTAGTTGGCTTGTCCATTACTTGTCCCTTAGTTGAATAAGGTACAATTCCTAATTGGGAAAATCAATGCTTAGTTGTTATAAGCTCATACATGTTATCTAAGACATTGGGTCATATGTCCCTAAAGACCCATTCATGTCATTCTAAATGCCATACTATCTTAGTAACCTGAAATCCTCTAAATAAAACTTGAAGTGATAAAAAAAAGTTTCAAATTATACTCATAAGCCAAACATGGAATCATAGCGTGTCATGATACAAAATCCAGAAATCCGTCCTCAAGCCTCATGGGATCATACAAATGGCAGAACTAGCTGATGCATTTCAGGGGACGAGTCAGCTGGTTCCACCATTTGGATGATCCCATGAGGCTTGGGGCAGACTTCAGGATTTTGTATCATGACACGCTATGATTCCATGTTTGGCTTGTGAGTATTATTTGGATCTTTTATCTTTCAATAAAGCGCTTGAGATAATGCACTAGGCATTTGCGCTCTTCTGTTTTTTGTTGTTTGTGCACTACAAGATTCCCTGGTCTGAGGAGGGTGGCACCGCTACTATTATCCAGTCAGAGTTGCACAGGGGTGATGGCTCTTTGCAAACCGTATGGCAAACTTCCCTGTAAATTGTGAGCGCTAAAGTGTCAAGTTTCACTAGTTGAGTTATAGCCCCGATTATCTTCTTTTTCGGTCCCCTGTCGGCGGGCCTGGCTACTCCCCCCGCTTGCTATGGGGGCACTCGGGCAGGCTTGCTTCTGAGCTGTGCTACTGTGATAGACATTGTCCATTCACACACAGAGCACGGCTCAGTCCCCCCCCTCACTCACTTCTCATTGGCTCACTGGCTGTGATTGACAGCAGGGAGGGCCGCTGCCCTCATGTACATTGCTGGCTAAGATAAGTATAAGAGGGGGCTGGGGGGGGGGGGGTTGCACCCAGAAGGTTTTGGAACCACTTTAGTTGATGAAATATGTTATAGGCCTCCTCATAATAATGAAGAGGTAGAAAATCATCTCCTTTACAGAAATGGAAAAGTCTATTCATAGTACAATCATTTTAAATAATTCGCGATTTCAACTACCAAGAGATCAGCTGGTGTAATGGTACTGTAGGTTTAGCAAGCTGGTAAAGATTTTACTACAGAAACGTATAAATTCGCAGTCTATGGAAGCCTCCAAGTAAAAAAAAAAAGAAGCGAATTTTACTATTAGATAATAACAATAGGTGATTTTACAACTGTCCATAATAAATCTCACTTCCAGGCAAGCAGCTACTGTAAATACATGGATGAAATACATATAAGGAAGCAAATACATATAAGGAAGCCCTTTTTCCTGCCAAAGGGTTTGTATTTCTGTCCATTGGCCATACTATGGCTTTATTTAATCTAAGCTATAAAAGAAGTACAAAAAAAAAATATAAATTATTCCTAGAGCAACATATATAAAATTCTGAAAAAACAATGTCCCTTACTAGTTTAAAGTTATAGCTAATATAAAGGGCATTTAAAATATAAATCTGGAAGGACAGGTGAAGGTACAAGAAAACAACAAAGGCTACAAAAAAGGAAATTAGTTTGGCAGCAATTAAAAATTAAAACAAGTTGATAAAGAGAATAATACATAAATATAAAAAATATAAGATAGGTATTTATGCCTTCTTAATAGAGTACAAATTCAGAGCTGGCCACTAGGACAATGATAAGGCAAACATATTGTATAGAAAACCAATAAACAAAGTAGTAGGAGTGACACATCTTTAAATGTACCACAGCGAATTAACTTTGATAAGGTCCAGGAGCAAAAAGCTAAAATAAATATGAATAAATCACCTGGATCAGATGGCTTACATCAACAAGTTCTCAAACATTTGCCAATGTTTCTAATCCAATGACACTCTTTACAATGACTAGCTTGGTACCATTGGATGGACAGATACACTCTATTGCCAAAAGTATTGGGACACTTGCCTTTAAACACACATGAACTTTATTGGCATCCCAATCTTAGTCTATAGGGTTCAATTTTGAGTTGGCCCACCCTTTGCAGCTTTAACAGCTTCAACTCTTCTGGGAAGGCTGTCCACAAGGTTTAGGAGTGTGTCTATGGGAATGTTTAACCATTCTTCCAGAAGCGCATTTGTAAGGTCAGACACTGATGTTGGATGAGAAGGGCTGGCTCACAGTCTCTGCTCAAAATTATCCCAAAGGTGTTTTATTGGGTTAAGGTCAGGACTCTATACAGGCCAGTCAAGTTCCTCCACCTCAAACTTGCTCATCCACATCTTTATGGACCTTGCTTTGTGTACTGGTGGGCCGTCATGTTGGAACAGGAAGGGGTCATCCCCAAACTGTTTCCACAAAGTTGGGAGTATGAAATTGTCCAAAATGTCTTGATATGTTGACGCCTTAGTAGTTCCCTTTACTGAAACCCCTGAAAAACAACCCCACACCATAATCCCCCCTCCACCAAATGATTTGAACCAGTGCACAAAGCAAGGTCCATAATGACATAGATGAGCGGGTTTGGAGTGGAGGAATTTGGCTGGCCTGCACAGAGTCCTGACCTCAACCTGATAGAACACATTTGGGATGAATTAGAGTGGAGACTGCAAGCCAGGCCTTCTTGTCCAACATCAGTGCCTGACCTCACAAATGCGCTTCTAAAAGAATGGTCAAACATTCCCATAGACACACTCCTAAATCTTGTGGACAGCCTTCTCAGAATAACTGAAGCTGGTATAGCTGCAAAGGGTGGGCAAACTCAATATTGAACCCTACGGACTAAGACTGGGATGCCAATAAAGTTCATGTGACTGTAAAGGCAGCGTCCCAATACTTTTGACAATATAGTGTACATAACAGAAAATAATGTGTATTTCATGTATGTGTCAAAAGTGGTATGCACATGACAAAAAATAATATCAGAAGTGAAAGCTTGTGAACAGCACAGTGGCTAAATTGTTAGCACCTCCCTCTGGCAGTATTTGTATTGTTGGTTTAAATGCCAACTACGGCACTACCTTCCTGGAGTTTGTATGTTCTCCCTGTGGCTGTGTGGGTTTCCTTCCACACTCCAAAGACAAGGTTATTGGTTCCTGTCTCAATTGGCCCGTGTATATATGAATGTGAGTTAGGGACCTTAGATTGTAAGATCATTGAGATCAGGGACTGATGTGAATGTGCAATACATATGTAAAGTGCTGTGTAAATTGTCAGTGCTATATAAATACTTGTAAAAAGTTTGTAAGGATAGGTAAATATGTCTGGGTTCGATTCACCAAGATGAACCCAAACTTAGAGGCAAATTCCACTGATGTTTATGAGGGGTGAACCTTGTTAAATCCAGGCTATATTTTGGGCCAATAGGCAAACTACCATCCAAAACAGGCTTGGTAAGCTAGGCAATGCCACGAGGGTCATGTACAAATGGAAATATAAAAAAGAAAACCATGTAGAAAGTATAGGTTCTTTTCAAGGGTAACACTGAAAATATACAAATCCTTTAAATACCATGTTTAGGGAAGACCCTAAAGCTGTACATGGTGTCCAAGAACAATATGATTTTTTACAGCCAGTCTCAGTCAGTAAAATGTCATAATTGGCTGTGGATTGATTTTTATCTTTTACAATTAGCTTGGCTTACATACAGCAGCAGAACCCTAATCTGAATTTATTTTAGTTTTTAAAAAAAAAGCTTTTACCAGGCAATTTTAGCAGCGCCTCAAGCTTTTCATCAGTAGTGATAGGCACACGTTGACCAGCAGGCAGATAATGACCAGTAGTTCACTGAAGTTGTCCCTGCTTTCACCAACGCAAAACTGCCCTAACCTGCCCGTTTCTATCACACTCTCATTAGGTACAAAGAGACTAATTATGATAACTGAGTGTAAAATTGGCCAACATCTGGCCATTTATAAATATGGAGAATTGGCTGAAATGTACTAGGGAAAAAGACTGCAAATGACACAGTGGTGTAAAATTAGCCAGCATGAAGACACTTTTAAATAGCAAGGCTAGACCCAAATTAACTAAAATTAAAGAGCACAGGTTAGTTCTTTGTTGCCACAATTAATTTACTGCACAGGATATGGCAGTGTAATATTGGCCATCAGCAGGATCATTTTAATCAGGGATAATACACCTAACTCGTGTATGCCTAGTTTTTGTTTTATGTAGGAGGAGAGGTGGTGCAGTGAATATGAGTGGACTGTTTTTTCTGCACTTGCAACACTGTAAACAAACAGGGGCCCCTTACTTAAGCTAAAAATGTACTATCATTATGTCATTAAAATCAATAAACCAAAAAATACATAAAAACCCTAAATAGGACCTTTGTAAAAAAAAATCCAATTTTTTTAAGGTATGCCTTACAGCAAAAAAACAAAAAGAAAAAAAACAAGAAGAGCAACAACAAAAAAAGCAGCTTGGAAGTTGACTGCCCAATGAGCTGGCAATCAAATCAAATTAAAGACAGTTTTGTGACTGACTATAATATCTCCCTGATCATTTTGCCAGCTTTTACTATGCATTCCACACAGCAACTTCCAATACACTGACACTATGGCTGGTCTGTTCACTCTTATCCCTCTTATAGTGTGAGAGCTGGCTTATGCAAATCCCTCTATATTGGGCCTTATAAGCCTGCTAGCCATGGTTTAAAAGCAATGCGTCATTTATAATTCAATGGGGAAAATCTGCACAAAAACTCACCAAGACCGGAAATGTCAAACCTAATGGAGTTGATATACTATTAATTATTTAGAGTTGCAATTAAATCAAGGGATATATTAAAAAGGCACTTGAAGTGACAAGAAAAATATTCTACTTGGTAAAGCAAAGACCAAATTTTATAGAATGTTCCAAGGATGTAATACTAGCTATTCATCAATATATTAGTTGGAAGTTACCTATACTTGGCTATGTACGACCATATTCATTCTTACCTGCTATTTAAGCAGAACTCCAAGTAAAGATCACAATCTCAGAATCTGTATCATATGCCCCATATATTTGTCAGGTATGTGCAGAGTTCAACCCCCCCCCCCCACCCCCCACCCCCGCACTGAAATCAGGGTAGTGGTACAAACCCATTTGATTGGAAGCTATATAAAAAAGCACCTACTGAAGTTTTTACTTTAGGTTGAGTTCTCATGTTTAAGGATTACAGGAGGACACATAGAGCGCATAGGAAGCAGCGGGCCCTTGGAACAAAATACAGTATCTTTTAGCCTGACTTGCCTTCCAGAAGAGACTCTAGACTTCCAGACTTCCCATAATTATGTGCTCTTCCACACAGTGTGTTCTGTATATAGTTACATAGCTACATAGTTTGTGAGGTTGAAAAAAGACATCAGTCCATCTAGTTCAACCTATGATGTGTGTGTGTGTGTTTGCTGTTAACCGTACATTGTATACCCCTGTATGTTGTGGTCTTTAAGGTGCCCATCATATAGTTTTTTGAAACTGTCGATGCTCCCTGCTGATACGGCTGCTTGTGGAAGCAAATTCCACATCCTTACTGCTCTGACAGTGAAGAACCCCTTACGTATTTTAAGGTTAAACCGTTTTTCCTCTAGTTTTATTGAGTGGCCACATGTCTTATTGTATTCCCTTTCTCTAAAAAGTTTGTTCCTTATGCTAGGGTCGCCAGTACAGTATTTGTACATTGATATTATATCCCCCCTCAAGTGTTTCTTCTCCAGAGAGAATAAGTTCAGTGCTTGTAGTCTTTGCTCATAGCCGATGCCCTCCATTCCCCTAATTATTTTTGTTGCCCTTGTCTGGACTCTCTCCAGTTCCAGCACATCCTTCCTGAGGACCAGTGCCCAGAACTGGACAGCATACTCCAGATGTGGCCGGACCAGAGTCTTGTAGAGTGGGAGAATAATCTCTTTATTTCTGGAGTGAATCCCCTTTTTTATACATCCCAGTATTCTGTTGGCTTTGCTTGCAGCGGCTTGGCATTGCATGCCACTGCCAAGCCTGTTGTCCACTAGTACTCCCAGGTCCTTTTCCATCTTAGATTCACCCAGAGGTTTCCCCCCTAGTGAGTGGCTTGCTTTCGTGTTTCTGACGCCCAAGTGCATTACTTTACATTTTTTAACAATAAACCTCATCTGCCATGTAGTTGCCCACCCCATTATTTTGTTCAGGTCCACTTGTAAGGTTTCCACATCCTGCGTAGAAGATATTGGCATGCTTAGTTTGGTATCATCCGCAAATACAGAGATTGTGCTAGATATCCCCTCCTCTAGATCATTTATGAATAAATTAAACAGGATTGATCCCAGGACAGAACCTTGGGGGACCCCACTTTCCACACCCGCCCAATCCAAGTACTCCCCATTAATCACCACCCTCTGGACTCTCCTCTGGAGCCAGTTCTCTATCCAGGTACTCACCCTATGGTCCATACCTACATTCCTTAGTTTGTACAGTAAGCGTTTGTGAGGAACGGTGTCAATGGCCTTTGCAAAGTCCAGATACACCACATCCACAGGCTTACCTTTATCTAGGTGGCAGCTCACTTCATCGTAGAAGGTTAATAGATTGGTTTGGCAAGAACGATTTTTCATGAATCCATGCTGATGACTACTAATAATACCGTTTTCATTACTAATGTCTTGTATGTGGTCCCTTAACATCCCCTCCAAAATCTTGCAGACTACTGATGTTAGACTGACCAGCCTATAGTTACCCGGGATATATCTCGGCCCTTTTTTAAATATTGGTACCACGTTGGCTTTTTTCCAATCAATTGGCACTATACCCGTCTGTAGACTATCCTTAAAGATCAGGAATAATGGTCTGGCAATCACCTGGCTGAGCTCTTTAAGAACCCTCGGGTGCAAGCTATCTGGTGATTTATTTATGTTAAGTTTCTCTAGTTTAGTTCTAAGTCTATCTTATGTTAGCCATGGCGGTACTTTCTGAGGTGTATTATGTAGTTTAGCATTACAAGCTGGGTTAGTGTAGCCCCCCGATTCTTTTGTGAAGACTGAAGAGAAGAAATTACTTAACACTTTCACCTTCTCTCTGTCCTCTGTGGCCAGATTTCCTTCGTTGTCTTTTATGGGGCCAATGTGTTCTGGCCTCGCTTTCTTACTGTTTATATACTTAAAGAATTTATTGGGGTTCTTTTTACTCACTTCCGCTATATGTCTCTCGTGTTCTATTTTAGCCGCCTTGATTTTGCCTTTACATTTCTTATTACACTCTTTGTAAAGCTTGAATGCTGCCAATGACCCCTCAGCCTTGTATTTTTTGAAGGCCTTTTCTTTAGTATTGATATGCATTTTTATGTTGGAGTTTAGACACCCAGGGTTTAATTTTGCTCTTTTAAATGTATTTCCCTTTGGAATGCACTGGCCAATCCCTTTGTTTAGTATGAACTTGAAGCACTCCCATTTTTCCTTTGTGTTCTTTTTTCCCAGGGTTCTATCCCATTTGATGTAGCTGGTCATAGACATTAAATTGTGATTGAACAGACTGCTACTCTTCTGCTTCATGGAGACATTCATATTAGTAAATATATGAGGGTATTTGTGTGCATGTTCTGCAGAGATTTCTGGTATAACTTCATAACTCGGGCTCTGCTAATAGACATAGAAATTACCTCCTATTTCTGATAAAAAATGAGCATCTCACACTGAAAACTTGCTCTAAAATGTCTGACTTATGCAGACAATTAAAATTTAGGTATTTTACCAGGTTATTTTTAATACCTAACAATGAAACTTGCCACCGAGAAATAATATATAAAACAGACGATTCTTGGGAAAAGTCATTAAAAGTTCTTAGAATCTAAACTAATTTGGGGGAAAATTAGAAATACCAGAAAAAAAACGGAACATGCTTTTTCATAATAGAACATAACAAAATTATAAGCATTACTAAGGTCTTGACTATTTATTCCTAGTATAATAGTCATATATTGCCCTTATGAGTTTAATTAAAATGTTTTTATTTTTGTCTGTTTTTTGTCTTATGTTTTACCTTATCTATCTAAATATCATCTAGTTACTCCTATTAATACAGTACACACTGTTTTTTGTCCTGCTTTTTTGTTTTTCCTCTTCCAACATATGCTTATAAATTAATTGATATCATTGTATTATATTTTTGGTCCATTATTGACTTATTCAGTATTTTCTTTGGTACTGTAATGTATGAATCCTGTATTGTTTCAATGTATATACAGTAGTTTTAATCATGTAATAGCAGTTTGATTTGTCGTAGAGAGCTGTAACATTTTTTATTTCTAATTCTGGTTTTCTGTTTTCTTGTGTTTTGAGGTGTATTATAATGTTATTCTTACCCAGACCCTTGGTGAATTTACACATGTTCTATAGGGTTTCCTGCCCACACCCCCTTTCTCAGTCTTATATTATGATATCCCCACCCAAGCAAGGAAATGCAGCTCATTGGCACCACAAAGCTGCTTTTTAACATCCTGTCAGCCTGGAAACCAAGTGGCGCTTGAACCCTCCATAGGATTCAAATGAGTTTAAAGTTGTGCAAAGTTAAGCCAGCAGAATTTTGACAGACAGTTGTGCAGTGCCGCTAATTTGCACAGCTGATGCTTTGCTGGATCAGGGACAAGTAAGCATAAGTCTAGGAGGGGGTTTGGGTCCAGCTGCACAAAACATTACACAACTCTACATCTATATTTTTGTTTCATTTAATATCAACAGCAATTGTTATATATTTAACATTGGTGCTTACTTAATGTATTTCTCCAGGTTAAATTCTCTATATAGTTTTTCTCTTTGTCCTAAAATGGCAAACAGGAGCTGTTTGACCCCAATGTTACATTTTATAATTCATTCATTGTCCCATAAAAACATTCAAAGTCCAAATGGTTTTTCCTTTTATTTCAATATAAATTTCTACTTTCTATTTTGAAATGTTTTGAAATGTTATTACCAAAGTACATTTATGAAAGGATCTGCACCAATACCAACAATGACTGTTAGTTCACAAATAATATTTCTTGTTTACATAAGCATTGTATTAGCATATAATTATCATACCTGTACCAGAACCTTAGATAAAGATTGCCAGGATTCCTGGGATTACAGAAGCCATCACCACATATTTGGTTGAGAGTTCAAACACTCAGTTCTGACCAAATTGAATGTTACTCCAGACATACACATGTTTAAAGCGATTTATTGCTGCAATTATGAGCTTGTTAAACACTCTGATTGCCTTGTCCTTCACAATTAAATGTTTAAAAACCTAGGTCACTGATTAAAACTTAAGCCTCGTACACACGCAACTAATTTCCACTGACCGGTCGTCCGTCTTTTGTCCAGAGTGGTGTCTGTTGGTTGGAATGTGCTCTAGCTAGACTGCACACAAATTTTCCCGCACGACAGAATTCTACTTACGAAGTGATGTCGTGTGTTGGATTGCTTTCTTTGTGTTCTTTCACCTTTGAGCATGCCTAGTCTTGCTCATAAGATTTTTCCCCATCAAAATCTGTACTAATGAGACGAAAATCGGACGTGTTTTGACGGTCGACAAAAATTATATAGCCTGCACACCAGGATTTTTTCGCCCAAAAAGTCGGAGTCGGTTGTCGGAAGCACCATATTAACAAGCCAAAAATCGGCAGATTAGTCGTCGGACGAAATTTCCCGGCCAAATTTCTACTCATGTGTACGGGCTTTACATTACCAGTCGAACATCCTTTTTAGCCATAGGTTGACCTAATTTAACCAATTAGTGTGATATAGAGAGCAAAAGTGGTAAGTTTTAATCCAGTACTGGCCAAACCTACTAAACCAGAAGAGGCTCCTTTTAAGTGACGATCAGTCTACATAGTTTTGCATCACCAGAAATCTTGTAAAACTTGAATTTGTGATCAAATTTCCAAAGTCACGTTATCTATTGTGGATAACAAGTTCTAAGAGAATTTGTAAAGTGGTTCCTTGAACCCTTTATGAGTAATTTTTCAATCACTTGCTCGTTCTTGGTGACTTTAACTAACTGATTGAATGAACCAAAAATAGAGCATGAAATAATGATGTTAATGCAGTGGAACACACAATAAGGATGTCAGGAATGGTGACTTCCATAAGGTGTATGGCCTAGATAAGAGTGAAAAAAAGTGGTGCGCTGTTTCTTTGAACATATACAATAATGTGTACTAAAATAAAATGATTTGATTCGATAAGTAGCTCAACCTTAATAAATCATATAACAACATACAATGAATAATAAATAAACATTAGAAAAAACTTTAAATCAAAATTCATCAAGTAAACAAAGTGCTCTTAAATTAGTAAGTGTCCATAATAAAGTAACAGTGCTCTAATAAGTCCATACTTAAAATGGATATGAATAGAGTGAATATTCAAACATTGCTTCAACCACCAATCTCTTCTGAGTGCAATGCTCGCTCACCTTAAACACTGACCATAAAGGTCAGTAAACGCAGATTTTGTTAATGGCTTTTAATCCACCATCTGGCTCTTTAAATCACCTTTATACACGTTTTTTTTCTCTTTAAAGGGCTTGCTTCACTCTATGGAGTTGGCAAGAACCACAGGTGGTCCCAGAGAACATCCACCTATCCCATAGGGTGAACTGCGAGTAAACCTTATTCACAGCAAAACAACAACAGCAAGACTCGACAACCTCACTCCAGCAGACATTTCTGCATATGCATAGTGTCAAACAAGAACAGAGAACCGCTAGCGATGTAATATTGGAAATAAAAATTAAACTTCACTATCTGTCTATTTTTAAAACTCCCACTACGCTGTCTTTCAATTTAAATAAGACTAATTTCATCATCAGGATTTAGTAAAACATGCAACTAGTCATCATGAGTATGGCTTTTGTCAATGGACCAATGTATTATACCTTCAGGTACATTCAATTTGCATTTGAGATTGGTTTAGGATGCTTCTCCGTTGTAAGCTTTTTATTTTGAGTTTCTTCACAGATGCATTTAGCCTACTGTTGAGTTGCCTCTGACATATATTTGAGCTGCATTAAGCTGCTGTAAAGTGCATTTGCTTTTCCATTAAATTTACTGGGGAAAACATGAGCACCCCAAGACACGTTCACCTACCAGCCCATTCACTCAGAGAAATTGAAAAGGATGATGACCTGCAGCACACTGCAAAGAGACCCCTTTACCAATTTACTGAGTAAATATGTAAAAGTGGTCCTTTCACTAAAAAGTAAGGTCTCCTTTTTTAAACAGGGCCCCACCCAATGCCAAAATGTTGCATTAAACTGTACAACAAAAAAAAAAAAATCAATGGGAAAAAGTTAGAAAGTATACTCACCTTGTCCCAAGCTTTTATATTAGAAAGTGTGATGTCATGATAAGTCCAGTGAGATCCTGGGAATGCTCCACACCACTCCAGTGATGTGCAGGACCATCTTCTCAGAAAATGTGGGATCCTTATCCAGGAATTTGTTGCAAGGATTGTGATGCCACCCTTGCCTAATTTGTTGTTGGTCTCATCATTTACACACAATTATCTGTGCTTCACTCCCCTACTCAGTTCGCCCATTACTAGCATAGACTGGAAGTCCTGTGAACCTGTGGCCAAACTATGGGCAGTCAAGTATTTGCATTAAATAAGCTCCTAAAAACTCCTAAAGCCCTTACTGGACTCTGTAGCTGCAAACATTGTGAAATAATTCATCTTCATATTTTACAAAAGAAGTAGTGAATTCATTGGTTCTCAGCACTCTGCTCTTTACCACCCTGCCCCCCCCCCTCCACTGCACCTGATCTGTCTTTATATTAGATATTAGAAGGCTAGCAGAGTGCCAAGTCCCTGATGGCAGGGGGGAGTAGAATGAGTTGAGTTGCTAATAGTAAAAGCGCTTCTGCTCTAAATTTTTCAGTGAGAGATTGTTTTAAAGTTCATTTGTTGCTTAAGAATATATGAAGTCCATACTCAGGGCACAGATGGCCTTAAAGTGTTACCAAACCTAGGACCCTGCATTCACTATATCTAGTCTACCACAGTACACCGAACATGGAAATGCAATTTTTTTAGTAAATATAAACTGCTAAATACTTTTTCTCATCAGCAGTATATAGCAGCTTTTTAACTTCTATCAGTTCCGTTTTCATACTGCACTAAGTTGTCCTATCAGGATCTAGGACCCCTGACCCTCTGTCTGGACTGTGCTAATTGGCCCGGGCTGATTACATGCACTTTCCCAAGAAAAAAAAACTCTAGCAATACACACCAAGCTGAGCATGTGCAGCGTGACTCCAAAGGTTCTGTCTTATCTGGACATGTTCTGGAGCCAGTGGAAGAAGAGGAGGATCTGTGCATACAAGATCAAGCAGCCTTTTTACAATACGCAGAGGATTACCTCTCAGGTTCCACAGTGAGTATAACAAGCATGCTTTATTGCATGTACAGACTGATTTTACTGTTGTGGGTTTAGTAACACTTTAACATCTACCAGCCCCCATGATGTCACTGTGTGCATGCAAAGTCAGTGGCCAAGCACTTGTTCTGTCACATGGAGAAAGAGGAGAATCACATCCTCCCAATATGCAGAAATAATGGCCATTTTGCTGTGCTCCCAGCAGCCAGATGGGATAATGGGGGAATAAAAGAAAGGCAGAAGTATGTGTTGCTACTGTGACCATGATTAGGGTGAACATGTTGCTTTTCACAACATGGGGAAAACACAGATTCCCTTTAGGCCCATGCAATTACTAATTCTTTGTTATCATTTTCTAATCCTCATGATACTGCAGTAGACATTATTAAGCAGAAACCAACAAACCAGGAGGTTTAGCTGCAGGGAATTTTACCTTAATATATAACATTATAAAAAAAATTAAAACAGGAAACATCTTGTTATACTATTCAGGAAAATAAATTATATCGTGCCCACAATCAGAAGAAACTGTGGGTTTCCGAAGAAACATCTTGCAAGAATTATACCATGCATAATATGAAAGCATTAAAGTGCTCTGGAAAATGTAATTATTACCATTAGGGTTGGTGTATCAAGCACATTTTAACTGCTGTTTCTCATTTAAATATTGTATACAAAGCTGATTTTCCCATATATTCGGGGGAATATAACCATGCATTAATTCCCCAAGAAATACAAATCCTTAGGTATGTTCATTTGCAGGTATATAACTGTTTTTACAATATTTACGTACCAGTCAAAGCAATCATTGAATGAACCTAAGAAATGGTTCTCCAAAGTACACATAGCTGGTAAATAGGAGAGCCTGTGCATGTTCATGTCATGTGAATATCATGAAAGCCATAAAAGCAAAGACATAGAAATCAGATCACTTTTCTTACAAGCAAAGTGTCCGAGTTACTATTAGATTAAGGTTACTGTTAGGCACAAGAACCTATTGAGGATAGTTTAAAAAGAGTTCCCTTAAAGGGGTTCTAAAGCCTTAAGGTTATTGATCTTAATGCATTCTATGCCCCTTTTCCTTACCTGAGCCCATGCGATCCTGCGATGTGCACAAGCGCAGCGGCTCCTGCCACTGCCTTTTTCCTCACTGGACAGATAGAGAGCAGCGGGAGCGATTGGCTCTCACTGCTGTCAATCAAATCCAGTATCACAGGAATAGGGGGGGCGGTGCCAATTCCCGCTGTCTGTGTTAAAGGATGCAGCAGCGGGACTCAGGAGCAAGCATGCATGGGTTCCCCTAGGGAAAGCCGTTTTCCCTAGGGGCACCCGATGAAGAAGAGGGGCTTGGAGAGCCGACATAGGACACCAGAAGAAGAGGATCGGGGCTGCTCTTTGCAAAACCATTGCACAGAGCCGGTAAGTACAGGCAGGTTTGTTATTTTTATTTAAAAGGAAAAAAAAAAAACATAGCTTTACAACCCACAAAGGGTTATTTTTCTATCGAATTGGGGTCAGAGAGCTGCTGCTGACTGCTGACAAGGGCATTCCTATCAAACATTGCGTCTGTTCTCCCCCATTCCGTGGCTACACACTACAGCTTCACCTCACCCCCCTAAGCATAAGGATGTGCATGGAGTTGGCTGGTACGTCAGTGGTTGTGAAGAATGACAGCAGTGCAGCAAAAAAAAAAAAAAGCACCAACCTGAGAATTGTGCGTTTAGGGTGTGCCCCCCAATATCTTTTTTGTTTCATGTACAGTCCTGACCAGACTTATGGGTGGAGCACCCCACTCTCCCACACTGTGACCTCATTTGCATGGTCCCCCTGTGAGTAGTTACAGGAGGTGTCCCTTCATTGCAGTTTTAGCAGAGGAATCTGCAGCTAGCAAACTTCTCCCATGACAGGAGTGAGTATTGCCCTATGGTTTTGAGAAGTTGGATTATCTTCTCTATGAATAGTGTAGGACCCACTGAAAATGGGGTACTTTGACGTAGTGCTGGGCTTAAGCCCAGTATGGCCATATGGTGTGACCAAATCCTCATATTTACTTTATAAGAGCAGGTGTTTTTAAATAGCCTTGCAAGATTTGAAAACAACTTTTTTCTGTGTATGTGTGCGCTATTATATTGTTCAATTTTACAGCAGTGCAGGCCCTCTCGTGTCCCTAACAACCACTAAAGTCACTGGCCCCATTCACTTACATGGCCAGGAATTACAAGAAGGCGGGGTGATGATGTTATTCATATTTGGACATGACCATATATGGTAAATTACATCACTGAGACTCCACCCCTTTGCTTAAGAACACCAGTGACTTCAAAGGAAATGATCATTAAAGTCACCAGCCCCATTAATTTGCATGGCCAGGGATTCCCAGCCATGTGAGTGAATGGGGAGGATGACATCAATGGTTGTTAAAATCTTGGTGGAGCAGCTACTGCCTGTGTCCTTGACAACCATTGAAGTCACTGGCTCCATTGACTTACATGGCTGGGAATCCCTGGCCATGTAAGTCAATGAGGCCAGTGACTGCAATGGTTGTCAAGGACACCAATGTGTCTGCACCACTGAGTGATGTCACTGGTCCTACTCCCTTACATGGGCAGGAATCCAGTAATGTTACTCTCCCCATTCACTTGGCAGGAATCCCTGGTCATTTAGGTGAATGGGGCTGGTGACTTCCATCATTGTTTCCTTTAAAGGATAAGTCCAGGCAAAACCTAACTAGTGCTAAACCAGCTCTCTGCCACATTCTAACCCTAATCTATCTAGCCCTGTAAAGCAAAAATCACTGTACTTACCTTTTCTGTATCCGATCCAGTCCGGTCTCCAGCAACAGAAGCTGTCTGCAGGAGAGGACTGACAATGGCTGTGAAATGAACGGGAAGTGACGTCACCCATAGACTTACTATGGGTGGGTCTTCCATTGTTGAGTGCCTCTCCTGCGCCCACCTCTACACTGAAGCCGCCGCTGACGGCTCAGCATGGGACTGGACCGGATTGGCTGCAGAATAGGTAAGTACAGTGATTTGTGCTTTACAGGGTTAGATAAATTAGGTTCAGAATGGGGCACAGAGCAGGTTTAGCGTTAGTTAGGTTTTGGCTATTAAGATTTTTGCAAATAAAGACCCTTTCCACATCTGGTTGAGTCCATAATTAGTATTGATATTCTTAGGCGGTTCCTGTTACTAAATACTTTGGGCTGTCTACTTTCCAAAAAGGAGTCATTTAGGGGATATTTGTATTGTCCTGGCATTTTCAGGCTTCAAGAAATGAGATCATCAGGATTGATTGATTTTCAGATATACTGTATATACTACAGTTTGTGGTATATACAGTATATTATACTCTATAACTTTACTACAGACTAAATAATTTTCACTGATTTGGGTTATTTCCACCAAAGAAATGTATCAGTATACATTTTGGCCTAAATTTATGAAGAAAGATTATTTATTTGCAAAATGTTATAACAGAAACAAAGAAAAACATGCTATTTTTTCCAAAATGTTTGGTCTTTTTTGTTTTAGCAGTGAGTTTAAGCTGTGACAGCGCTGAAAGTTGAAAATTGGCCTTGGCAAGAAGGGGGTGAAAGTGTCTGGTATTGAAGTGGTTAAACAAAGGGACGGGTTCCCAGCATTGTCATTGACCATATATGGTCAATGACATCACCGAGAGACCTCCCCTTCTTGTACACAAAAGCTATCATCTACTGGACTTTCCATTCAGTGGATGACAAGCAAAGTAACAATATGTTTTTATCTTTTGTTGGGATTGATATGGATCTCCATCAATGGGTGATGTGATTGACAATGGATGTACAATGAGTAGAGATGGGTCAAACACCCACCGGTTCAGTTTGCACCAGAACTCTCGAACATCACAAAAGTTTGGACCAAAATTGAGAACTCCATTGAAGTCTACTGGACCTGAATTTGAAAAATTAAAAGTCCCTATTTTGAAAGCTTCTATGCAAGTTATTGGCCAAAAAGGATATGGGAGCCCAGATACTGCCCTGGGGGACAAGCACGAATGCAAAAAAACTTTTAAAAAGGAGCAGTGATTTTATTGATGCTTAAAGTGAAACCATTAAAATGAAAAATTCCTTTAAATATAGTGCCTGGGGGGTCCCCTTGTAAAGTGGTGCATCTGTACGATGTAGGACCTACTGCAGCAAAACTGACATTAATAAAGAAAAAATTACATTTACATTGCTGGCAATACAATACCATCGGCAGCAATAGAAAAATGCGAAAAAAAAAACAGTGTGGGGCCCCCAGTCCATACCAGGTCCTTCGGTTCTGGTAAGGATTTTAAGGGAAACCCCACGCCAAATTAAAAAAAAAAAGTGTGTGGTTCCCCCCAAAATCCATATCCGAGCATTCAGCCCGCCAGATTAGAAAAAGGGGTCCCCATTACAACTGGGCTATGGTTGTTGGGAAGAGGCCCTTGTCCTCATTAACATAGGTACCCATACACATTTCTCACCACATCCCTGTATTTTTATTTTTTTTCTTAAGAGTATCTCGACCCCAAATTGTTAGTTACTATGTGTTAATGTTTAGACACTTGGTATGTTACATGGTTTAGAGAATATTACTTTTTTATTTTCTATATGCTACCACTGATGATTCTCATCAATAATGTGCTGTAATGTCATACTATTGTGTCCTGTTGCATACCCTTAAGGAATTTAAAAAAACAAAAACATGGGCACCCAATAAGAAACCCCCCCCCCATATTGAGGGCACGTGGCCCTGCGTGCTTCAGGGGAGGTGCGCGCTTTTCCCCTTTCCTGTTCTGGCCTGCCAGACTGCTTCCTGTATAATCATGCATATTTTTATTTTTGGCATTGGGCCCCCCTTAAGATTTCTACCAGGCCGTTCGGTATAGATTGTGGGGAAAGCCCCACGCCATTTCCTTTTATAAACATGTCCGGATTCTTTTGTTTACAGAAGGGCATTGATGGGTCACTTGTTGCTAGGGCGCTGTCAGGTGCTGCTCCCTGACAAGGAGCATCCCTGAACTAATTTAGATATTTGTTAAATAATGAGTAGCTAGACCACAAAATAATAAGCAAAGTATTTTTTATAGAATTGACTTTAATGTATTATTGCATTTTTGTGGTTACCACATTTGCAGTATTTGCAGGTAAGGAACTGACACTTTACGTAGCGCATTCGATTTTTTGTATAAAGCACAAATATCTTATGCAATAAGCATTAGTAAGTTTACTCCACAGAGAAAGAGAGGAGAAAAGGCTTTCAGAAGAGCTGGGTAAGTGCCCAGTGTGCATGAGGCCGAACTAGGAAAAGAAGATTTGATAGCTGAAGGAATTAGATTTTTAGCCAAATGCACCTTTAAAAACAAAAAATTTAATTTTGCCTACTCAAACGACATCAGTGCATTTCACCACAATCTCACAGTTTTGCTCATCTCTAGAAAGAAGGGCTACTTCAAAATAGCATGAATGTATATCGTGCAGGTGTCACTGACAGAATGTCATGAAGGTGATTCTTTTGGCAGCAATGGCTATTAATTTAGGATGGCCTTGACTATGGATACTTTTTAAAGTCATTTTACGTTCCTTTAATTCACTGCACTGCTATCCAGTGAAATACTTTTTATTTCAGTTTGGAAGAATATATGACACCTCTCCACCTTCCAACAATGCAGCATTTGGTGTCAGCCAATCATAAGGGAAAGCATGTGTAACCCTGTGTGTTTCAACTTTCTCTTTACACAGAAATTTTGCATCATATCAGATGAAAGGGAAATGAGTGGAGGGCAAGTCAATGCCCTGTATGGGCAAAGTACGAGTTCAGTTTAATATGGGAGATGGACATCCAGGTGTGTCCATAATGATTTTGCTAAGGGACTCTGATATATATAATTTCACTCCAAGTTAGTCAATTGGCTTAAGCTGCTTGTACACTTAAGCACTGACACATTATCATCTCAGGAATTGACACAACATTTTCAAGTACTAAGATTCATCTCTGGAAAATGACTGGGAATTTTTATACTCTGGCAGATTCCCTTGTCCTCAGTAAACCTTTGTCATACTCTGCTAAAATGCCTCCTCAGGCTTTCCATAATTTTAAACATTTTAAAATTGAAAGTCTGGCACGTTCCCTGCAAAACACACACTTTTGGCACAACTTCAGTGCTAAAACAGTGGCTTTATGCCACGTGGATTGCTCAATTAATTGACTTTCTCAAATGGGCTGCAAAATAAATGTGAAATCATTGTTTTTTCGTATAAGACACGGAAATATTTTAATGGTGTTGACAAGTTATTCATGAGAATACATTTGGACAAGTTTAAGAGGGTCCACAGCATAGAATCTTTAGTTTCAGGCAGAAAAGTACATAGCAGTAACATTATAGCACATTAAATCCCTCTAATGTCATTCCCAGGAGAAAAGATGTATCACATGTTTCGTTGCACGTTTCAGTGTTGTAGAAAATACACATTGCACAATTACTCCACATAGCTGTTATACTCAGAACTTATTAACAAAACTGGGATATAAGACATCCCATGTTCTGTGTGATGTATAATAAAGAATTCACCCACATTGTAACATTCCTTAACTTTGATATTAGCATTGGCAACTATTCATAATCATGACTTACCAAATAACTATTTTTGACAAGCAAAACAAATAAAGCATGAAATGTTAGCAAGAAAATACTTCCTACATTTCTTCCTACTCCGTCCTTTTTTGTGCAAAAGAGCTATATTGCACTTCTGATTGCTTGTTTCAATGTTGAAATGGATTGACCTGGATTGACCCGACTACTCTGCCACCTGCCCACAACTTCTGCTTGAACCTGACTACTCTCTTACCTCTGCTTGCCCATAACCTTAACCTGGAACTGATAACTCTCTTGCCTGTTGCCTGGCCATGACTCCTGTCCCGATATATCTACACTTTTGCACATTCGATAAAAATTTCCCCTCCTGCTACTTCAAATTTCTCATCACTGTGGTCAAAAATGAATGTCGATCTGACCCCAGGAATGATTTCAAAAATAAATTATTGTTCTTACAACAAAAATTGATAAAATATATTCTTCTTATGTATACCCATCTTAACAATCTTGAATGCCTTAGCTCTGCCAAATGCCCAAGACCATGCCAAACTAGGGAGACACTTTTCTTCCCTAGATTTGATTTTGACTTGAATTACTGACCCATGTCCAACATCTTAAAAATTGATGCCCTGTCCCAAATTTCCTAGCATGACCCTCCTCCTATTCTTCCTGAAACAATTCTGGTTGAAAAAACTTCTCGATGATTCAACCTAGATTATTGGCTCGAATTAAGTCAGTGTCTCAAATGTACCCAACGGTTCCTGCGCTAAGCCTACATCGCTCTGACGACCTGCTGATGTATGGTGGCAAGATTTATGTATCAAGGGACATTTAAGCTGTGGTTCTCAGATCTTGTCATTACCACCCACTCACTGGGCATTTCAGAGTGGCCAAGACATAGGACACGTGTTGATATTTTGGTGGCCCGATCTGGTCAAGGACTGTAAATCATATATTTCCTCTTGCACTACCTGTGCTTAATCTAAAATCTCTAGGGCTTAATGCTTTACTCAGGTCTTTTCCCACCCCCATTGATGTTGGAATCCTCCTGAGAGTGTGTGCCCAGTGAGGAGGAGGTGAACTTTTTTTGTATAAAGTCATTGGGATAATGCACTATTGGCTATCCTTCTGTTCCATATATGTGAGGGAATTGGAGACCAGGAAGGAGCATTAAGGCTACAAGGGATCATCTGCACTATACCCAGGAATTGACCAATTGTGACGGGAGGAGGGAGTCCTGTTAAAGGGACAGACGCAAGCCTCTGATTTCATCCATCCGGTAAGAGGCTTCACATGTCTCCATCAGGAGGTGTGGGAACAGTGTATTACCTCTCACAGCACAAGAAGTCAATATTCTTGAGGTGGCTGTTTTTTCTGCCCTTAAACTTCTACCTGCTGGTAAGAATTAAATCCCTAAGGTGGTGGAACACTGGATACAGGCACTTGACACGTGTTTTCGTTTGGAGCACCTAACATATTGTATCTCATCTCATCACTTGGAGTTGTTCATATTTTGTCTTCCCATTATTTGGAGTTTCGGATAATATTTTGAAGCACTATATATGGGACTTTTGCACACCCGTTTTGGGATTATTGCACATTTATTATCGTACACTATAAGTGGTTCACTTATTAAGATAAAGCACATATGAATTATATGGTTACATTCGAAAAAAGAAAAATGGTAATGGTGTCCAAATACATCAGACCCTGAATGAGCCCCACAAGGGACTGTGTATCATAAAGTCCCAGGTTGGGTGTTTCCTTATGATACACAGTCCCTTGTGGGGCTCATTCAGGGTCTGATGTATTTGGACACCATTACCATTTTTCTTTTTTCACACATTTCAAGGGATGTGGCAGGATTTTTCTTGGCTTGATGGCATTCAGTGTCGGCACCCAATACCTTTTATTATATGGTTACATTTGTTGGAGTGCACTCTTAGTTTATTCTTTGTTATTTTGTGTGTTTTGATTATTTAGAGTGCCACTTTTTATTATTTAGCGCACCAGACTATCTATTTACTTTTCCCATTCTACCTCACTCCTGGAGTATGTTGGCATGGACTTTATTGCAGATCTTTCCCTGTTGGGGGGTTTCAACTACAATTTGGTGATTGAGGAGAGACTAATCAAGATGGCCTACTTTATCTGTTGAAATGCCATCAGCTGCAGACACAACAGAGGTCTTTATTCAGGACATTGAAGACTCTTCAGTGTTCCAGATCACATTGTGTCAGAAAGAGGGTGCAGTTCACTTCAAGATTTTGGCTGAAGATATAGCTGCAGATATACTGGGCACCTTTCTCAGACAAATGGGAAAATTAAAAAAATGAATCAGACTCTGGAACAGTACCTTTCATGTATTTCATGGGCTTCACAGGACAATTGGACCTCATTGCTTCCTATAACAGAAGTCAAATATAACAATGATCTGTACCTGGCTGTCTCACAGTCTCAGTTTTATATCCTGCTTTTCTCCTTGGCTGCCCTATGGGGTCTACAATCCCCAAGGTGCAATTCCCTCATTAACCCCTAATCTAGAGAAGCTCCAGTCCTTGCTATCCCAAGGTCAGGCCAGGGTGAAATGAGGGGCGAATAGGGAGAGAAGGGACTGCCTTAATTTTAAACCGGATGATGTGATAATGCTCTTGACAGCCAACTTGAGGCTTTGGTGTCCCTCGAAGAAATTGAGTCCTAGGTTCATTGGCCTGTTTACTGTCCAGAAAAGCAACAACACTGTGGCTATTTGGCTTCTGTCCTCAGATTCTCTTAAGGTGCTTGTGTCCTGTCCAAAGCTATTGTCACCAAATCCTTTTCCTGGTAGGTTTTCTACTCTGCCTCTGCCCATCTTGTTGGATGGTACTGAATAATACAAAGTAGAGGTAATCCTGAATTCTAGAAGATTAGTTTGGCACCTTCAATATCTTGTCAAATGGCACAGAAGAATATTTGAGGGAGCTGGTAAGAAATATCCATGCTGACAGGTGATCAGAGCCTTTCATCAAGCCACTTTGGAAAATCCCAGTGGGCATTCAGAGGCTGCCCTTAGGGGTTGAGCCATGTTACAGTTCCTCTTGATCCACCAGGAATTCTGCCAAACAACCTGTACTAACAATACTTGATTAAGAAGCAAGCCTTGAAAATCATCCTAATTTTACGTATTATAGTTGTTATTAGGTAAAAAAATACAATTTCATGGCACATGTCTATGCAGTGCTTTTACTCATTTAATTTGTTTTTGTGCAAAAAAATAAAAAATAATCTTTTTATGTAAAGCATCATTTTGTAAAGCGCTTAGCAAACTGTTTGCGCTATATACATCCTGTATAGTATTAATAATAATAATATTATTCCTTTGCTCAGAAAACCCTACCATAAGAACAGGAAACATTTGCCTGAATATGTATTCCCATACTAATGTACTGTTTAAAATAACATGTGTATTTGCCTATTTAACCACTTGCCGACCACTGCAAGTACATATACTGCAGCGGTCAGCCCCAGCCAGGCAAAGTGACGTACCGGTACGTCACTAGCCTGTCACTGGCTTGTGAGCCCGCCCGCCCCGCCTCGTTCCCTAACAAGTCAGTGCGTGTGACCGGTGGACCCGATGTCCGCCGGTCACTCGCGATCGTTCGCCGGGAAGGGAGAAAGGCAGGCGGCTAATGTAAACAAGCCGCCTGTCATTCTCCCCTGTGTAGAAATGGAGATCAGACGGTTCTACTATGGAGGACCGTTGATCTCTGTTTTTACACTAGTAGCCATGTCCAATAACAGTTAGAAACACGCCCCAGTTAGAAACACTCATGCACATATATGGGGGCTGTGTCCTTTTATAGAACCATACTGGGAAACTATTTTGACAGTTATATCGAGGATTATGGGTTCTCCCATACCAAGAGACCCATGGACGGTCCTTTTTCATAGTACAGTACAGCTACTAAAAGCATATAAGCACTCTATCCTACCCCATCTACTTAATGCAGCTAAGGCTTTGATCCCAGCTAGATGGGGTAACCCGGAACCACCGACGCTCCGTCAGTGTCAGTGGTATCGTAAGGTTGATTCGGTGGCGTTGATAGAAGATCTTACCTATATCTCAAAGGGACAGGTAGATAGGGGCCATAAAACCTGGGCTAAATGGAGAGAATTTAAAGCTAATTTACAGTATATCTAGAGTAATTGTTCAATGTTCATTATTTAGTTCAGGGTTAAATATTTGCATAAGATAGTATGTTTTTGTCCCCCCGTCGCCAAGGACTGGGTCTTATATAGATAATGGTTTAGATATACTTGAAATGCTTAAAAAAAAAAAAAAAAAGCTAAAGAGATACACACTGGAACCCCTTCCCCCTCCCCTTTTTTTTGTTTTTTTCTTTTGGTTTTGTTTTTGGTTGTTGTTATGTTTTGTTTTGTCTGTTTGCATATTTGTATAATTGTATATTGTTTGAAAATCAATAAAAAAATTTATTATAAGAAACACGCCCCTAGGACACACTTAACCCCTACCTCTCCAATACATTTAACCCCTTCCCTGCCAGTGTCATTTTTACAGTAACAGTGCATATGTATAGCACTGATTACTGCAGTAATGTCACTGGTAACCCCAAAAGTGTCAAAAATGTCAGTCAAGGGTCCGATCTGTCTACCGCAATGTCGCAGTCCCGCAAAAAAAATCGCAGATCGCCGTCATTACTCGTTTAAAAAAAAAACACCAAAAATGACAAAAATATTTCCCTTTGTTAGTAAACACAATAACTTTTGCGCAAACCAATCGAAATACGCTTTTTGCGATTTTTTTTACCAAACATATGTAGCATAAATCAAATTGGCTGAAAATGTTAAAACATTTTGATTTTTACATTTTTTTGGGGAATTTCATATAAAAAAATATGAAAAATATTTTTTTTTTTGCAAAATTGACGCTCTTTTTTTGTTTATAGCGCATCATCAAAAAATCGCACAGGTGATAAAATATCACCAAAAGAAAGCTCTGTTTGTGGGAAAAAAAGGACGTCAAATTTGTTTAGGTACAGCATCGCACGACCGTGCAATTGTCCGTTAAAGTCACGCAGTAAAAAATCACAAAAAACCCCCTGGTCAGGAAGGGGGTAAAATCTTCCAGGGCTTAAGTGGTTAAATATTTGTTGACCTAACAAGTCTCGTGTGCTATAGAAATGTACAGTAAATGCTTTCCTGCACATCTTCATGCAATGTAAATGTCTTCCCACCGACTTGTATGGTACAGGATGTAATGTAATTGAAGTCTGCTCCTACCATGTTCACAGTCTCTTTAACAACGTGTTGTTAGAGAAGTGGTCTCCATCCAATCGCTGCCAGTGCATCATCCTCTGTGTGTGCAGCTGAGGTGAAAGGGCACATTTAGTGATTGTACTCTGTTGCTAAATCACTGTAGACTAGAGTAAAAGTGACCTGAACATGGGAGGATTAGTCTTTAAATATGTTACAGGCTGTGAGATACAACAGCCTGGAAGTCAGCAGCTTTTCTACACCTGAGAAAGTGTCTTTCATCTTGTAAAACCACAGTTGCATGAATTAACAGATATTAGACAGTGCTAAAGGCATTACAGTGGAATAAAGGAAAATTAACCTGGGAAGAGGAATATATGCAAAGCTTCCAGACTCATAGTATGGCCTACTACTATCACTTTTTCCTGGTATTTAAAATAGGCATTTTAAAGAAAAACAAATTAAATTTGTAAAATGAGTATCTCATGTCTGTAAATACACCGCATAAGCTTTGCTCAGACATGTGCCATTAAAAATAAGGATTTTTATGAAAGCAGTCAATTAAAATAACTGTTGCCACTGGAAAAGGATTACTTATACCAGTGATGGCAAACCTTTTTGAGCCGGAGTGCCCAAATTGCAACACAAAACCAACTTATTTATTTCAAAGTGCCAACACTGGTGACGATCGCCCACCCCAAGAGGGATTACAGTCAGTTCAGCACTCACCCGGCTTTGCCGACCAGTGTCAGTGTGCCTGGTAGCAGCTTCTCCTTTTGTTGGTGCCTATAATCACCCTCCTCACTTTCGATTGTGTCCTTTTAGCACCTCCCAGCATTGTTCTCTTGCTCCTCACTGGCTGGTTGAGCTCCAAGGACTGTTGTGGCTTGGGCTCTTGCTCTCCCACCCAAACCACATCAGCCTCCTCTCACTCTTGTCCCAACACTCCTCCCACCCTTGCTCTCCCTTCTCTCTCAGCCCCTTTCTTCCCGGGCTCCAGGCTGTTCCTCCTCTTATTTTTGCAGGACATGTTGGGGCTGTAGTTTTCCTTTAATTAATTTAAATAGAGCCATAGTCTTCAGGGACTACATGTCCCATGGTGCACTTGTTCTGGCTTCTCATTAGTCCATGGCTGCAGCCAACCAGACTCTTGTCAGCTCCTTCCTCTACTTTAATAAAAAGCTTGTATTAAATTGCTATTGGCATCCAGTCAGCTTCGGGAAACTTCTGTCCAGGCCTGATAGTGAACACCTGGGGCACTCTCCCTGCCTCCCCATTGGCTGACCAGCCTTGTTGTTTATTTTCCCCTGCCCAGCCCACCCACCAAGCTAGTCGAGAGCCGTGGTTTGGCCAAGGCAGCGGACACACGCTATGGCCAGGCACCCATGAATGACACTTGTGCTGGACCTGGGCATCTCAGGGAAGCCAATATGCGAGATGCATAGAGGGTGAAAGTGGGAAGGTCTGCAGGAGGCCACTGCTGGTAAAGCCTGAGCTGAGTCAGTAAACCGAGAACCAGCATATTTTTAATGAGCACTCTTCTGTTACGGACAAGAGAAAAGATGGTGGCCCTGCTCGCGTGCCCACAGAGAGCTCCCTGCGTGCCAGCTGTAACACGCGTGCAATGGGTTCGCCATCACTGACCTATACTATGCTTAAAAGTATAATGACGGAGGAGTTCCTATTTGCTCTTGATCGATTGAAGGCATCTTTACATCATGGGTAGAACTGCCAAGTCCAACTTTATTTCTTTAAGCAAAATGGATTACTTTGCAGGAATCATTGTTCCCAAACATCTGTTACTGCACATGATCGCTCTGTGAGTTTACTAGATCGGCATTTAATTACTTTAAAAAACAGCAATAAGTAATTAGATTTAAATAAAACAGTACAATCAGAACAATAAAAATAAAGTTCATTTAGAAGTTATGGGTTAAAGATGAATTCCAGGCATGGAACTGTGTATTTTTGCATAGTTATATTACGTCCAGCTTGGATCAATGCACTAACTATGTACATACTATACTTGGCCAATGCCCTGAAGCATGAACATCACTGAAGTAGACACTATTACTTCATAGTCTCCACTTGCTTCTGGGTCCCATGCTGAGCAGCTGGCCTAATGCATCTTGAGTTCAGGAAGTCAGCCACTCAGCACGGGCACCATTCAGAGATTGCTTTACATTTTCTAAGCGGATGCAAATCAATCTCAGCAATTTAAACTGTTTGATTTTTTCTTTGTAAATGTCATTTTTACTGTAGCACTTCCTACAGCAAGAAGAAAAAAAATCTAGAATAAAAGGCACCCAAACGTTTGAAAGTCCTTTACTAAAAAAATGGAATATCCCAAAAATAGTTCCTCGTTGTAAGTCCATTGTCAATCATGTCAACAAGCTTTGCAGATTACAGTGGGGAAAATAATTATTTGATCCCTGCAGAGTTTGTAAGTTTGCCCACTTACAAAGAAATGAAGGGTCTTTAATTTTTATCATATGTGTATTTTCAATTATAAAGAATGGAAAATCAACCAAAAATCCAGAAAAAACACATGATAGAAATGTTATAAATTGAGTTGCAGTTCAGTGAGCAAAATAAGTATTTGATCCCCAAGCAAAACATGACTTAGTACTTGATGGGGAAACCCTTGTTGGCAAGCACAGATGTAATATATTTCTTGTAGTTAGATACCAGGTTTGCACACATCTCAGGAGGGGTTTTGGTTCACTCTTCTTTACAGATCATCTCTAAATCCTTAAGGTTTCTTGGCTGTCGCTTGGCAACTCGAAGTTTCAGCTCCTTCTGTAAATTTTCTATAGGATTAAGGTCTGGAGATTAGCTAGGGCACTCCATGACCTTAATGTGCTTCTTCTTGAGCCACTCCTTTGTTGCCTTGGTGGTTTGATTTGGGTCATTGTCATGCTGGAAGACCCATCCACCACCCATCTTCAGTGCTCTGGCTGAAGGAAGAAGGTTCTCATCCAAGATTTTACAATACATGGCCCCGTCCATTAGCCCCTCAATGCGGCAAGGTCAGCCTATACAGCTGCAAGAAAAAGTATGTGAACCCTTTGGAATGATATGGATTTCTGCACAAATTGGTCATAAAATGTGATCTGATCATCATCTAAGCCACAACAATAGACAATCACAGTCTGCTTCAACTAATAACACACAAAGAATAAAATGTTGCCATGTTTTTATTGAACACCATGTAAACATTCACAGTGCAGGTGGAAAATGTATGTGAACTCTTGGATTTAATAACTGGTTGAACCTCCTTGGCAGCAATAACTTCAAACAAACGTTTCCTGTAGTTGGAGATCAGACGTGCACAACAGTCAGGAGTAATTCTTGACCATTCCTCTTTACGGAACGGTTTCAGTTCAGCAATATTCTTGGGATGTCTGGTGTGAATTGCTTTCTTGAGGTCATGCCACAGCATCTCAACCATGTTGAGGTCAGGACTCTGACTGGGCCACTTCAGAAGGCGTATTTTCTTCTGTTTAAGTCATTCTGTTGTTGATTTACTTCTATGCTTTGGGTCATTGTCCTGTTGCAACACCCATCTTCTGTTGAGCTTCAGCTGGTAGACAGATGGCCTTAAGTTCTGCAAAATGTCTTGATAAACTTGGGAATTCATTTTTCCTTCGATGATAGCAATCTGTCCAGGCCCTGACACAGCAAAGCAACCCCAAACCATGATGCCCCCACCACCATACTTCACAGAGTTGGGATTAGGTTTTGATGTTGGTGTGCTGTGCCTCTTTTTCGCCACATATAATGTTGTGTGTTTCTTCCAAACAACTCAACTTTGGTTTAATCTGTCCACAGAATATTTTTCCAGTACTGCTGTGGAACATCCAGGTGCTCTTGTGCAAACTGTAAACGTACAGCAATGTTTTGTTTGGACAGCAGTGGCTTTCTCTATGGTATCTTCCCATGAAATCCATTCTTGTTTAGTGTTTTACGTATTGTAGATTCGCTAACAGGGATGTTAGCATTTGCCAGTGACTTTTGTAAGTCTTTAGCTGACACTCTAGGATTCTTCTTCACCTCATTGAGCAGTCTGCGCTGTGCTCTTGCAGTCATCTTTACAGGTCGGCCACTACTAGGGAGAGTAGCAGCAGTGCTGAACTTTCTCCATTTGTAGACAATTTGTCTTACCGTGGACTGATGAACAGCAAGGCTTTTGGAGATACTTTTATAACCCTTTCCAGCTTTATGCAAGTCAACAATTCTTAATTGTAGGTCTTCTGAGAGCTCTTTTGTGCGAGGCATCATTCACATCAGGCAATGCTTCTTGTGAAAAGCAAACCCAGAACTGGTGTGTGTTTTTTATAGGGCAGGGCAGTTGTAACCAACACCTCCAATCTCATCTCATTGAATGGATTCCAGTTGGCTGACATCTCACTCCAATTAGCTTTTAGAGATGCCATTAGTCTAGGGGTTCACATACTTTTTCCACCTGCACTGTGAATGGTGTGTTCAAAAAAACATGGCAACATTTCATTCTTTGTGTGTTATTAGTTTAAGAAGACTGTGATTGTCTATTGTTGTGACTTAGATGATGATCAGATCACATTTTATGACCAATTTGTGCAGAAATCCATATCATTCCAAAGGGTTCACATACTTTTTTTTGCAGATGTACCTTTAGCAGAGAAACAAAGCATAATGTTTCTACCTTCATGCTTGACTGTAGGGATGGTGTTCTTAGGGTCATAGTCAGCAATTTTCTTCCTCCAAACACGGCGACTCAAGTTAATGCCAAAGAGCTCAATTTTGGTCTCTTCTGACAACAGCACTTTCTTCCAATCCTTCTCTGAATCATTTAGATTTTCATTGGCAAAATTCAAACGGACCTGTACATGTGCCTTCTTAAGGAGGGGGACCTTGCAGGCACTGCAGGATTTCAATCCGTGGCGGCGTATTGTGTTACTAATGATGTGTTTGTTGACTGTGGTCCCAACTGCCTTGAGATTATTTACAAGCTCCTCCTATGTAGTTCTGGGCCGATCGCTCACTTTTCTGATAATCATCCTTACCCCATGAGGGGCAATCTTGCCTGGAGCTGCAGACAGAGGGTAATTAATGGTTATTTTGTATTTCTTTCATTTCCGAATAATCGCTCCAAAAGTTGTCTCCTTCTCGCCAAGCTTCTTGCCGATGGTCTTGTAGACCATTTCATACTTGTGCAGGTCTACAATCTTGCCCCTGATGTCCTTTGACAGCTCTTTGGTCCTGCCCAAGATGGTGGTTTTGAATGGAAGAAGGAATCTGTGGAAACGTGTCTTTTATACACATAACAAGTTTTCGTGAGGAGCACCTTCCTAAATTAGCAGGACTAATCTGTGTATTACATATGCACATACTGTAGCCAGTCTGTGGGAGTTAGAATTATTGTTGGTTGGTAGGGGATTAAATACTTATTTTACTCACTGAACTGCAACTCTTTTTTTAACATTTCTATGCTATTTCTAGATTTGTGGTTGATATTCTGTCTCTATCATTTAAAATACACATATGATAAAAATGATAGATCCTTAATTTCTTTCTATGCCAATCAAGATCTTGATGGCTGACAACCTGCCAAAAGCAAAAAAAAAAAACAAACAAGGACCCGCTTGTTTACTTCAGTTCAGTGGATTATAGCTGTTAGGGTCTTAGGGTCTCCCGGGGACATCATTGTATCATATATGGTCATGCCCATATATGGTCAATGACATCGCTGGGATCCTGCCCTTTGCTTACATAGCTGAGGATTCCCAGCCACAAAAAAAAAAAAAATGGGACCGGTGACATCACTGGTTGTTAATGACTCAGCAGTGCCGGCACCCACGTCCTTAACAACCATTTTCAGCAGAAATCTGTCATGTAAATTGAAGTTAGTAACACCACTATTATACATGATGTTCAGCTCCTGACAAATAGGTAAATGTCCAGGGGTTTGGATGAACCTTGCGATCATCCCTTATTACAGGCAGCAGATAATCCATTTCCATGCAACAGTCTTCGAATAGTTAAAGAAGAAAACTAGACCAAAGGGTTTCCCCCCTTTTGTAGAGAAAAATTAGAACCTGCTCAAAGTTTTGATTTTTTTCTGAATCTTTGATGGAAACCCCTCACTCCCCACCCATGGACCACAAATCACAGTGACAAGAAATGCATACCTACCAACTTTTTGAGATTAGAAAGAGGGACTTCTTTCAGTAGAAAGCATGCAGTCAAATGACGCACCCCAAGTAGCACAGACCAGGGATACTGAATATGCAAAAAATGGTTGGTAAAAACCCCCAGGATTACTACTACTCTTTCTTTTAATACTGGCTCTTCAAATTATTAAATGCAATCATTTAGAGTTTGGATGATAAGTTTAGGAATCTATTTTACAGAGGATTCACACACAGCTTTCACTCAGAATTTACTTTTTTTTAATATTTGATTTAAAAGAAAAGTATGGGAATGTTTTTTTTTTTTTTTAGAATCATACTTACCTAGCTAGATGCAGCATTGGCCCAATGCTGCATCTGTCCCCCCCCCCCCCCCCCGCTGGCTCTATGACTGAGAACCGTGTGATCAAACACTGCTGATCGCTCAGTTCTCCGAGCTCCGTGAGCACAGAGCTGCTGACTGTCAGTCACCAGCTATCTGCTCTGACCCCCCCCCCCCCCGTTCACTGGAGTGCTGGGCTGTGGAGGGGGCTGTGCTCACTGACAGGCTGAGCCGGGTGGCGGTCCAGGCATATGGGCGGATTCCAATCTTTCCTGAGCCTGGACCGGCTCTGTGACCTCAGCCAACAGCAGGCTTCAGCCCGCTGTCTGCTGAAAACAGGTCACAAGAGTGCAATGCGAACTACTCTCCTGTGATCCATAGGAGAAGTACAGCCAAACAAACTTTGGCTGTACTTCTCCTTTAAGTATAAATAGGGGTAAATCATGGTAAAAACCTTTATCAATAGACATTTGATTTAGGCATAACACTTTTGCTCATCTTTATAGAGGCCTATACATAACACTAATATGAGGGACAAATGAGATAGAAAGAGGTACAGAGAGATCCCGTGTCAAAAGACAAACGGTGTCCCTCTAAATAAAGAAATGTTAGGAGCTATGGAAATAAGAAGAATTCGAAAAAAAAAAGGACCACAAGAAAAACCTGGTCAGTAGTGTATGGGGAGTCTTCCTATATTCCAACCACTCAACAGCTGCTCATGTAGTATGTCTGCTCTGCAAGCTCCTAAGCAAGCTCACATGTATAACTATTTAGTTGAAATTAGCAGGTGAATAAGAAATGTCAACACTTCCTATTATATATGTTTATAAGCATAGCTCTCAACTGTCCCTGATTTCGAGGGACTGTCTCTGATTTGCAACAAAGTTTCCTCCTCGTTTGTCCCTCATTTTGGTCTAATCTTTATAGCTGTATATAAAATGCAATATTTATCTTTAAAAAAAGTGTTTCCAAGTGCTAAAACTTTCATCCAATTTCTAAATTGCTGAATCTGTAAATGTCAAAAGCCAATATAAAGGAATAGTAGTGGTAAAAAATGCACTTATGGGTTCAACAAAACATTTTTGTTCTGTGTGTAATTCTTCTTTAAGGCTTGGTTTCCACTAGTGCGACTTGCGGTGCGACTTGACACATGTCAAGTCGCACAGCAAGTCAAAACCCATTGTTTTCAATGGGGCCCGTTTCCACTGCCGCGGCTTCAGTTGCGGCGACTTCAAAAGTAGATCGTGCACTACTTTTGAGCCGTCTTCAGTGCGACTTCCCTCTATATATGAGGGACAAGTTTCACTGAAGCCACAGTTTACTTTCGCTACGAAGTTGTGCTAGAAGTAGCGCGACTTCGTAGCCACACTAGTGGAAACCGAGCCTTAAGGCCCGTACACACGTGCAGATTGTCGGCCGAAAAGCTTCGGCCGACGACCGATCGGCCGATTGTAGGCTTGTTAGTATGATGCTTCCGACAGCGCACTTTCGGCCGAACAGAATCTGTTGTGCAAGCATTAAAATTTTTGTATGCCGACACCAGAGCGGCCGATTGTTCGCCAGTCAGTACAGAATTCGGCCGACAGACAGCAGATTTGCAAGACTGGGCATGCTCAGAAAAGAAAAAACACAGGGAAAGTTAACCATTACATGACATCACTTCTGCAGTCGGCTGTAGTCGGCGGACAAAATTCTTGTGCAGTCTTTTGCACTTTTCAACAGACACCGACAGCCCTGGACAAAAGACGGCCGATCGTTCGGCCGACGATCGGTACGTGTGTACGGGGCATTAGAGAGTGTGGCAGGGTGTGTGTACCTATGCCTACATACCTTTGGTATCCGGGAAACCGATGCGGGAAACCCTGCAAATCCACTGCGGGCTCCCGCATCGCACCCGACTCCCAGGCAGTTCACACGGCTATATGCAAACCGCTTGGAGTGTTGATGCAAAGTTAACCACTTGCTGACCGCCGCAAGTATATATACTGTGGCGGTCAGCCCCGTGCAGGCAAAGTGACGTACCGGTACGTCACTAGCCTGTGAGCCAAACGGTCACTCGCGATCGTCAGTTACAGAGGGAGAAAGGCAGGCGGGTAATGTAAACACAGCCGCCTGTCATTCTCCCTTGTGTAAAAGCATGAATCAAACGGTCCTGCTATGTAGGACCGTTGATCTCTGCTGTTACATGAACAGCCACATCCCTGCACAGTTAGAAACACGCCCCTAGGGACACACTTAACCCCTCCTTCTCTAATAAAGTTAACCCCTTCCCTGCCAGTGTAATTTTTACAGTAACAGTGCATATGTATAGCACTGATTACTGTAGTAATGTCACTGGTACCCCCAAAAGTGTCAAAAATGTCAGTCAAGGGTCCGATCTGTCCGCCGCAATGTCGCAGTCCTGCAAAAAAAATCGCAGATCGCCGCCATTACTCGTTAAAAAAAAAACAACAAAATGACAAAAATCTTTCCCGTAGTTAGTAAACGCAATAACTTTTGCGCAAACCAATCAAAATACGCTTATTGTGATTTTTTTTACCTAACATATGTAGCAGAAAACAAATTGGCCAAAAATGTTAAAAAATTTTGATTTTTACATTTTTTTGGGAATTTCATATAAAAAAATTTGAAAAATATTGTTATTTTTTCAAAATTCACGCTCTTTTTTTGTTTATAGCGCATGATCAAAAAATCGCAAAGGTGATCAAATACCACCAAAAGAAAGCTCTGTTTGTGGGAAAAAAAAGTACGTCAAATTCATTTAGGTACAGCGCCGCACGACCGCGCAAACTAGGGCCTGGTCAGTAAGGAGGTAAAATCTTCCAGGGCTTAAGTGGTTAATGACACCGCCAGATCAGTTCGAATATCACAGTGCGAACTGTCAATTTGGACAGGAATCGGATTGGATAGATGTGAACACCTATGCGATCTGATTCTGGTGCGGAACCAAAAAAAGGGTCCTGTGTGACTTTGGTCTGAATACAATGCAATGTGTATGGCTGAAATCGCATCACACAGACATTGCATGTTATATGCACAGCAGTGCGGTGCGAATCACATGCAATGTCTTCCATTGCACCAATGTGAACCGAGCCTAAAAGGAATATGATGCATAGATAAAATACAAAAATATATGTATGCATTCCATAACATTCCTATATTACTAACATTATGCTGTGTAATGTTCTATTAGCCAAACAGTTAATAAAGCAGAAGCATTTCTGATTAAGCTATTCAAAGCTGGCAAGTATAAACGTGTATGTATAAACAGAAAGAGAAGGAGGGCAGCATCTATGCTTTCAGTGACATTTTGGAAAGGATACAGCACTCTGCACTTTCTATAATTAGAAAAGATATATCACACTTGTCATCTCAGCAAAACACAAAAGATTAAAGAAGTCCATGCACAGTGATATATTTATTGTAATGATATATTCATAATTTTGACTTACTGCAGGCATCTGCAACATTCGCTGTTCATCTAGTCTTCCTCCCTCTGATGTTGTGATGTAAGTATATGTACACTAGCAAGTTTCAACAATGAATTTGCACATCTCATTTTTTTTAAAAGTTAAATCAAGAAAAAGAAATGAAAAACAAGCTGCCTACAAAACACTATGCTGAGTTTACAGCCATTTCTTTCTACAGTCCTCCTTTCCCCACAACTTGTGATCTCATGGACGTTTGTAGCAGCCTGAGGCTACACATAGTGAAGATAGGTATTGGCTATTGTGTATCCTGCTACAGATTGCTATGTCCCTGTGTGCCGGTTCACACTAATGCGATGCCAGACATTGTATGTGATTCGCACCACATTGCTGTGCAGATCACATGCGATTTCTGTGCGATGCAATTTTTAGCAAAACCAAATGTACGGCTGAAATCACATCGCATTCGCACCAAAATGGTGCAGGACCCTTTTTTTTTGGTTCGCACTAGAATCGGATCGCAATCCGATTCCTGCGCTATTTCACAGTTCGCACTGCAATCTGCGAAACAATCTGGGTGTGTCATTCATTTTACATTCACCCCCCCAGCGATTCGCAGATTTCAGTGTGAACCATTGTGCAATTCTGGTGCAATGCGGGAACCTGCACTGATTCGCAGGGTTTCCCACATTGCACCAGTGGGAACCAGGACTGAATAAACTATATTTGAGGTTAAGGCCTCATGCACACAGAGCGTTTTTACAGCTGCTTTTAGGAGCGTCAGACGTTTGTTTTGTTGCAGCTTAAAAATGCCCCTCCATGTTATTCTATGGCCTCATGCACACATAGGCTTTTAGGAGCTGTTAATGGCATAGGACTTTTCAAGCTGTAAAAAATGCATTTGAAGCAGCAGCGTTAGGCTGTAAAAATGCGGCTTAACGCTGCTAACAGCGTTAAGCCACGTCAAGCATTTTGTGTTGTAGTAGTTGGATTTGAGGTTGGAAAATAGAAGGGGACAGAGAAAGGCTGCTAAGCGCTAATGCTGCTGAACATGGCTAAAAGCCAATGCAAAACGCTTCTAAAAGTGTGTTTTTACAGCTGCTTTTTCCTGGCGTCAGAACTGGCTTTGCAGCTTATCCTTTCAAACGCCCTGTGTGCATGCAAGTTGGGCACGCATGGACAGCTGAGAAAGCTGCCTGTCGCTGTCCAAGTTAATGCAACCCTGCACCTTCCTCCGCCTCATTTATGTACTTCAAACACGGTGAAAGAATTAAGAAAGGAAGGTGACAATCTCTGATTAGTTGCATACATTTTATAACATACTAAGAAATTCCTGCATGCAAGTCTTGCAAAGGGGCTTCTACACCATTAGATTATAACTACAGATGACCAAATCTGGCTCTGCTTGCAAAAATAAGCCAATGTAAGGGTTCCCTAAAGTGGATGTAAAGTCTCACATATACCCAGTGAAGTGAACAGCCTCAAATGATACACAGAGATCAAACAAATCTCCCTACATACATTTTGCATGTATAGCTGCAGTCTTCAGCTTGTTATATTCTTTAGAAAGTGAACATTGTGTTACAATTTGTTCTTCCTGTTCCAGTACTGGGTGTAGAGTCTTGCATACACTGTGTGTCAACCGAGGAAAAAGCACACACACCCCTCCACATAGGCAGAGGAACAAAGATGCAGTGCTGTGAATAGACCAGCTCTCTGCTAATCTATTTATAGCACCCACCCCAACACAAATTTTCAGCTGCTTTTATCTCCTGTTTCAAATACCTACCTTAAATCACATTGCTTATTGCATATTGTACTTGTTTGTATCCTAAATACTGCAAGTTGTACCGAAATCTGTAATTTTGTAACTTTCGGAAATGGCAGTAAAAACTTGGCTGTGCCAGAAAATTTTGGGTGTTGTGTCAGTAAATTTCAATCTGGTAAGTTGGCAGCACTGACCAGCATGCAGTTTCACACTGACAGGAAGAATCAATGAACTAGCTCAACAGCACCATGGTAGTTCATTGAGCTCAAGCCGACAGCTGCAAAGGGTGTCGGTACTTGTAGTTTCCACATTCAGGGAACTCTGAGAATGAATGACGCGGATGATCAGGTAGAGCCCCGCACCTTTACGTTTTTTTTTTTCAAATTGTGACAGCGAGCAGGGGGGGGGGGGAGAAGGTACCCGACTCACTGTCACAACAGGGAATTTCAGGGGTCTGTGCTACAGTAACATGTTACATGTTACCCCCTGAATATGGGTGTAACATGTAACATGTTACGAAAGGTGAACTTAACATTTAAAGTGGTTGTAAACCTTAGGCATCAAACATGAACAAAACATATCCTTCTATAGCAGGGTTTCTCAACCAGTGTTCCTCCTGAGGTTGTTAGGGGTTCATTGAGCAATAGGCAATTTCTACCTCTCAGATAAGTTCCCAATGACACTATTGTTCCTTTTAGCTATCTATATTTAGCTATAAGAGCGTAATTCTTCCCAATGATGTAACTGTTTTTAAACTGTTAAATCTATGGGTTTAGTTCCGCTTTATGATTTACTGCTGCTCAAGGGTTCTGGACTTCAGCTAAATGGCAGCCTCCAGCAAGAAGAAACAGGAACAATGCTGGAGGCAATTTACAGCACACACTAATTTATTTTGGTAGCATCATTATTAATGTGAAATGTATGTTCCGTGTTAAAGAAGTTGGTATGGGTAAAGTTCTGCTTTAAGAGCCAAATAGATCAACCTGTGTTTCTGTTAATTCATTATTCGTATGCTATATGGCTACTAACTCTTTTATGTTTACCCAAAATTAACATTTATTCATGTCGCAGCCCTGTACTGTATTATTATTACGCAAGTTCTAATCATTTAGACTTATTTAATAGTTTACCAAAGCATTATGTAATCTTAATCCCAGAACTGTGTGTTGAGAAAAGAAAATATTATTTTCCTAAGAAAATAGAATGCTGGGTTAGTTGACTTGTGCAAATGAAAGCTTTCCAAATGAATTTCAATGTTTATTTTGTAAGCACCATCTTTTATGACTCACAGAGGAAAAAAGGATTTGTGGCGCATCAAATCTATAAACTCCCTTGATTATAGGTTTAAGTTGCTGTACTAACTAGTTTATATAGAGACACGTTTCCTTTTCTATTTTGTGATCCTATGTTAAATATAATCCTTACATAGGTCTATCTGCACTAACATAGTGGCGGGGGTCACAAGTTATTAACCACTTCAGCCCCGGGAGGTTTTACCCCCTTAACCACCAGGCCATTTTTTGCGATTCAGCACTGCGTTGCTTTAACTGACAATTGTGCAGTCGTGCGATGATGTACCCTAATTCAATTGATGTCCTTTTTTTTCCCACAAATAGAGCTTTCTTTTGTTGGTATTTGATCACTTCTGCGGTTTTTCGTTTTTGCGTTATAAACAAAAAAAGAGCATCAGTTTTGAAAAAACACCAATGTTTTCTACTTTCTGCTATAAAACATTCCAAATAAAAAAATTTTAAAAATCTAATTTTTTTATCAGTTTAGGCCAATTTGTATTCTGCTACATATCTTTGGTAAAAAAAAAAAAAAATCCCAAAAAGCGTATAATAATTGGTTTGAGCAAAAGTTTTAGCGTTTACAAACTACGGGATAGATTTATGGACTTTTATTTTTTTTATATTTTTTTTCATTAGTAATGGCGGCGATCAGCAATTTTTATCGGGACTGCGACATTGTGGCAGATAGATCTGACACTAAGTGACACTTTTTGGGGGCCAGTGACATTAATTCAGTAATCAGTGCTAAATAATATGCACTGTTACTGTAAAAATTACACTGGCAGGGAAGGGGAACTGGGAGTTA
Organism: Pelophylax lessonae; assembly: GCF_965119305.1. Lineage (NCBI taxonomy): Eukaryota > Metazoa > Chordata > Amphibia > Anura > Ranidae > Pelophylax > Pelophylax lessonae. The sequence continues at coordinate 412,617,435 of NC_138769.1, forward strand.
TCAAGGGGTTAATGTGTTCTCTAGATGTGCTTACTAACTGTGGGGGGGGGGGGGTGGATGGAACAAAGGCAGAGAGAGATCTGTGATTCAGCTTAACTGAATCACATGATCTTTCCCTGCCTCTCTGACAGGAGAGACGTCTTGCATTGTTTACATACCAGACGGCTCTCCTGTCAGTTTTGCCGAAGAGCGCGGGAGGCCGAGCCTGCTCCTCCCGTGGTCTGCCTTCTACTGTGTCTAGCCACAGCGGGAGCTTGACTCCGGCGGCGCGCCGCCAAAACCGCATGCACATAATCATGTAGATCTACGTGATTATGCACAGCCGAGCTGCCCTGCCGCAGTAAATCTCGGCAGATTAATCTCCCCCCTTGGCTGGTGAATGTTAACCAAAACCAATACCTACAAGAGACAGTGGGGTAATTTACAAAAGGTGAATAAGCTCCTCGCTTTGCATTGAATTTGTCACAGAGCTTAGTGAATGAGGTAAAGCTCTGGTGACACCCATCATCCAATCATGTGCAAGAAAAATTTTTTTTTTTTTTCCTTGGGCACGTGATTTTGTATTCTTTGCAAATTAAATGTCACTATGTTCACTAAACTATGGGGCAAATTCCCTTGCAAGGCACAACATCACTTGCAAAGTGAACAGCCTATTAGCCTTTAGAAAATCAACCCCAATCTTTGGCTTTCTATAGCTGAGCCTTTGACTACCCCACGTCTGCAGTCAGATACAAGAATGTAAGTGAGACAATGACATCATTTACTGTTGGAGCAGCTTGATCTCACCCAAGCGAGCCAGTCATGTGGGTTAGGATTTGTCCAATCATAACCAGATGTTTGTAGAACTAGGTGACCTAAATTTCAAAACAAAATGTTTTGAACTGGCAAGTTAGAAAACTTGATCATCTTAGAATCTGGGCAAAGTGTATAAACCAGAGCCAGCTGTTATGCAAACTTCTGGAACTGTCCTTTTTGCCATCAATTACAACATGGTTTCCGACCACAGATTTAGCCACATATGCTGTCATCTATTGCAATTTAACCACTTAAGCCCCGGAAGAGCTTCCTGACCAGGCCCTATTTTGCGATTCGGCACTGCGTGACTTTAACGGACAATTGCACGACAATTGCGACACTGTACCCAAATGAAATTGACGTCCTTTTTTTCCCACAAACAGAGCTTTCTTTTGGTGGTATTTGATCACCTGTGCGATTTTTACTTTTTGCGCTATAATCAAAAAAAGAGCGACAATTTTGAAACAATAACAATATTTTTCACATTTTTTCATATGAAATTCCCCAAAAAAAATGTAAAAATCAAAATTTTTTAACATTTTTTGCCAATTTGTTTTCTGCTACCTATGTTTGGTAAAAAAAATCGCAATAAGCGTATTTTGATTGGTTTGCGCAAAAGTTATTGTGTTTACTAACTAAGGGAAAGATTTCTGTCATTTTTGGTGGGTTTTTTTTAACGAGTAATGGCGGCGATCTGCGATTTTTTTCGTGAGACTGCGACATTGCGGCGGACAGATCGGACTCTTGACTGACATTTTTGACACTTTTGGGGTTACCAGTGACATTACTACAGTAATCAGTGCTATAAATATGCACTGTTACTGTAAAAATGACACTGGCAGGGAAGGGGCTAACTTTATTGGTGATGCAGGGGTTAAGTGTGTCCCTAGGGGCGTGCTTCTAACTGTAAAGGGGTGTGGCTAGTGATGTAAGCACAGAGACATACGATCCTACATAGCAGATCTCTGTTCTTACATCAGGGAGAATGACAGGCAGTTTTGTTTACATCAGCCACCTGCCTTTCTCCCTCTCCACGGGGAGATCGCGAGTGACCGGCGGACATCGGGTCCACCGGTCACACGCGTGGACATGTTAGGGAACGAGCGGGGGCGGGAGCGCGCCTCTGGTGGCGCGCACTCGCCCCCTAGAGGCTCACAGGCTAGCGACGTAGTCTTACATCACTTTGCCTGTACGGGGCTGATAGCCGCAGTAAATAGTCGTGCGGCGGTCGGCAAGTGGTTAATTATTCATGAATTTATTCCATTATTTAATTTACTGCTAAAACATAAAAATACATTTAAACCATATGGAATCTAAAGGTTTTCACCAATTTATCATGAGGCTATTTACACTTCATGTTTCAGAAGATTCAAAAATAACATTTTTCATATAACATCAAATTTACATTCAGTGTTCTCTGTCACGTCACTGGGAAAACATACAAAATAGTGCGACTTTCATACTTTCATTTTATAACATCAGCATTGTAATAGCAATACAGACAGTTATTTTTTTACAGTAAATTATAAGCTTACTTGAAAAATGTGAGTTTTGCCTGTCTGCTGACCATGTCTTTCTACAACTTCCTGGAATCCCTGCATGCTTTGCAGCTTCTTTCATGCTGCCTACTAATAATTTCTAAGCACTACATGTCCCATAGTACTTTGCTACCTGCAAGGGGTGATCCCTGTAGTGCAGTGGTGTATTTAGGTTTTGTGCTGCCCTAGGCCTGACTAAACTTGTGCACCCCCTAATTTAAATATGACCCACTCCTTCCTGTAAAGGCCACACCCCTTCCTGTTTATGATCCGCCCTGTCATCTGTAAACCACAGACCACAACCACAGTCTATCAGTGCCCATCAGTGCAGCCTCATTAATTCCCATAAGTTTAGCCTCATCAGTGCCCATCACTGCAGCCTTATCAGTGCCCATCACTGCAGCCTCATTTACTGTCAATCAGCGCAGCATATCAATGCAGCCTCATCAGTGCAACCCCATCCACCAGTGCAGCCTATCAGTGAATCATATCAGTGGCCATTAGCACAGCCTCATCAGTGGCCATCAGTGGCCATTAGCACAGCCTCATGTCACTGGATTAGTAAGATTACTCCTTTCTTTTAAGATATTTGGACTTGTGTTTGCTGCCACTCATTGTAATCATGGGACTATTTCACTTTTTTGTATAATGACTAGGAAGTCCATAGTCATTATACAAATACGTGGAATAATCAGTGGTAGAAAACACAAGTCCAAATATCTTAGCAGATAGCAGACAGAGCAGGTCCAAAATATTATTGAAATCATTTACAATTAAAAGCCTTAATTGTATATGATGCAATTCACTATGCTTGCTCAAGGACAAGGATGTTTAAAGAAATGAAATTATATTATTGACATGATGCCTGCCATACCTGGGGGCGGAGGAGGGTAGGCGGAGCATTAGGCTGCAGTGCCACACTCATTAGCATTGGCGGCCGTCAGGCCAGTTAAGTGTGGTCGGCGGCCTGCGGTCTGTCCAAATGTCCTAACCGGTCGGGATTTTCATACTGGCAGGTAGCAGTGTGACCACTTTATGGGGGTGCCAGACTGATTTGCCTCCTGGACCTTGCCCTCCGGTCCAATTTGCCCCATAAGATGGGCACTATACTAAAAGTGTAGCACAAGCCGGTTGGGACCCTTTTTTTGTGCGGGAGCCAGGAAGAGGCTGTTTTTATTTGTGCGGGGAGCAGCTTTTTTTCTGCCCCCTGCAAAATGCCACCCTAGGCCTAGGCCTTGTTGGCCTAGGCCAAGATACAGCACTGCTGTAGTGACTCCGCCTCCTGAATCTCCTCCTCTCAGCACCTCTGTAGTTCAGAAGGCAGACTTTATGAAATGTGTGACACGGCAGGTACTACTCCCAGGCCATAGTGAATATGTGTCACAGAATTCACAGAAGTAAATGTGTGGGGATCTTCACAAAGATTTTTTTAACCACTTGCCGACCGGGCCATAGCCGAATGACGGCTACAGTGCATTTGGCTAATTCTAGGAGGGCGTACCCTGACGTCCTCCCAGATTCGCACTTCCCACGCACCCCCGGTGGAGCCTGCGCATCACGTATTATGGTAAAGGACCAATGACAGTGGACAAACAAACCAATGCATGTCCGTTTCAGTTCTCTCCTTGCACGCTGTTCACAACGATCGGTATAGCGTGCACGGAGGGAGTCTGCAGCACCGCTCACCTCTGCCTGATTCATGCCCCAAATCGTGCCTCAATCAGACCTCAATTGTGCCTCAATTTTACCTCAATCATGTCTCAATAGTGCCTCAATCATGCCATTCTGTGCCTTATTTGTGCCTCAGTCATGCCAATCCATGCTTCAATAATGCCAATCTGTGCCCCATGCGTGCCTCAATCATGCCCATTCGTGCCTCAATCATGCCCATCTGTGCCTCAATCATGCCTCATTCATGCCAATCTGTGCCTCAATCATGCCTTATTCATGCCAATCTGTGCCTCATTGATGCTCATCTGTGCCACATCCATGCCTCATCTGTGCCCACCCATGCCACATCAGTGCTCATCTGTGCCTCATCCATGCCACATCAGTGCTCATCCGTGCCACATCCATGCCACATCAGTGTTCATCCATGCCACATCAGTGCTCATCCATGCCACAGCAGTGCTTAACCGTGCCACATCAGTGTTCATCCGTGCCACATCCATGCCTCATCCATGCCACATCCATGCTCATCCATGCCACATCCATGCTCATCCATGCCACATCCATGCCACATCCATGCCACATCATTGCTCATCATGCCACATCCATGCCATGTCAGTGCTCATCCATGCCACATCCATGCCACATCAGTGCTCAATATGTGCCACATCCATGCCACATCAGTGCTTATCTGTGCCTCATCCATGCCACATCCGTGCTCATCCATGCCACATCAGTACTCATCCATGCCACATCAGTGTTCATCCATGCCACATCAGTGCTCATCTGTGCCACATCCGTGCCACATCCATGCCACATCAGTGCTCACCTGTTCCACATCCATGCTACATCAGTGCTCATCCGTGCCACATCCATGCCACATCAGTGCTCATCTTACCACATCCATGCCACATCAGTGCTTATCTGTGCCTCATCCATGCCACGTTAGTGCTCATCCATGCCACATCAGTGCTCATCTGTGCCACATCCATGCCACATCAGTGCTCATCTGTGCCACATCCGTGCCACATCCGTGCCACATCCATGCCACATCAGTGCTCACCTGTGCTGCATCCATGCCACATCAGTGTTCATCCATGTCACATCAGTGCTCATCTGTGCCACATCCGTGCCACATCCATGCCACATCAGTGCTCACCTGTGCAACATCCATGCCACATCAGTGCTCACCTGTGCCACATCTATGCCACATCAGTGCTCACCTGTGCCACGTCCATGCCACATCAGTGCTCATCCATGCCTCATCCGTGCCACTGCAGTACTTATCAGTGCCCTACAGTGCCCCACAAAAGTTTAATGGGTAGTCAGGAAATAAGATTTGTAATTTTATGTCCCTAGAGCACCTGATGGTTCTCTCTGTATGTTGGGTCTCTGTATGTGGCTGTATTTTTGCTATGTACATGCTATGTGTTAGAAATATCTTATATAATATAATGTTTAAATAATATTACTTGCATGTTGGGCCTCTGTATGTGGCCATGCTGTGTAAAAGTCTCGCACATGTGGTATCGCCATACTCAGGAGAAGTAGCAGAATGTATTTTGGGGTGTAGTTGCAAGTATGTCTATACAGTGTGTGAGAAATAACTTAGTAATATGACAATTTTGTGAAAAAAAATAAAATAAATAAAAAATCTTAATTTTGAAAAGAATTGTGGGAAAAAATTACAACTTCAAAAAACTCACCATGCCTCTTACTAAATACCTTGGATTGTCTACTTTCCAAAAAGGGGTCATTTGGGGGGTATTTGTACTTTCCTGGCTTGTTAGTGAAATGAGATAGGCTGATCAGGTGTGATAAATTTTGAATAATTTTTCAATTTTCAATAATTGGCACCAAAGCTTGTAGACTCTATATCCTTCACAAAGACCAAATAATACATACTTACTTGGGTTGTTTTTACAAAAGACATGTAGCAGTATAACTTTTGGCCAAACATTATGAGGAAAAATTACGAAATTTGCTAAATTTTAAAAACAAAACAAAGAAAAATGCATTTTTTTTACATGTTCGGCCTTTTTTCATTGATAACGCAAAAATAAAAAAACAGTGATGATTAAATCCCACCAAAAGAAAGCTCTATTTGTGTGAAAAGAAAAAGGACAACATTGTCATATGGGTACAGTGTTGTCATTCAAAATGTGAGAGCACTGAAAGCTGAAAATGAGTCTGGTTAATCTTTGTATACCTTTTGGATATATCTTTTGAAAACACAGAGCTGGAATCGGGAGCTAGCACGCACAAGTGCCCCCATAGCAAGCCGCTTGCTATGGGGGCACTTGTCAGGGGGGAGGAGCCAGAATCCCCAGCGGGAGACTCCAGAAGAGGAAGATCAGGGCTTCTCTGTGCAAAACCAGTGCACAGAGGAGGTAAGTATGGCAGGTTTGTTATTTTAATTAAAGAAAAAACAAGCCTTTACAATCACTGTAATGACTGGGGTACACAGATCAAAAGAGAGTCTCCTCTGAAATAAAATGTGGCCTGTAGCCTAGTCCTGGCAGTAATGATGGACAAAGGAGGGTGCAACCACCCTTTCATTAGCAAAGTTAGCTAATAATCATCAGATCACCTGAAGACATTCATTCTTTCTTTATTTCAAATATCAAATATAAAAGTATATTGTAATCATGAAAGTGTATGTAAAGCCAAAATCATTTGTATTGAATAAAGTGGGAAACTGTTATTTTTTTCTGTCTGTGTCCTGCTAAGATGATTTCCCTTCACTTCTTGATATGCAACAGGAAATAATGCAAAATCCACAGTCAGAGATCTGACTGCCTTAGACAATCTGAGAGGACAGGTTGATGGCACGGGTCCATTAAAGCTCTCCTATTACTGCTGCCTTAACCAGCTGTTGACAAGCAGCCTGCCAGACCAAGGTCTTCTATATCAAAGTATCCTTTCCTTATCAAGTCTGCATACATTGTTTCCAATCTGTCAATACTTAATGATGGGGGGCAAGACTCTAGACCGCAACACATGTTGGGTTTGTGTACAATCCTTTCTTCTCATTTATATTGAAATAAACAGGTATCTGGACTTTTTAACATCATGGTATGGTGCATCAATACTGTATTTACCCTGTCTTAAGCTAGGTATACACTTTCAGGTTGAACAATAAAAAACTGACAGATCCCTGCATCAACACAACTATGTGTGATGCAGGGATCTCTTCCGCTTTTATTCTGACATTAAGTTTTTTTTAATAATTTTCAATACGTTTTCAGAGGTTTCCATACTTGAACAATTGACATTCATATGTCATACAATAAAGACAATAAATATAAGATCTTGTGCATGTTTCCATTTGTAAATGGTCATAGTTAGCTCTGAAGCCTATGGGGCACTGGATAGACTTGTGGGGAAACTGAGCCAAGAACTGTTTAACAGGTCATAGGGAAGTATGTTGAGTGAATGGACTTCCCCAACCTACTGTAACTAGTGGAAATCTGTCTTTCAAGTTAATTAGTAGGTGGTTATTTAGTAAGAAGGCAAGTAATGAAGTGTTAGTGTATGAAGAGGTAACATACAAAAATTAGAAATTGTTAAGAGAAAAGCAAAGAGCAAAGTAAATGTAGACAGTAAAGGCTAAAAAAGTAGAGTGTAAGCGGGGAAAGGAAAAAAAAGAGAAAGGGGAGGGCAGAGAGACATCAGAGCTCCCCTTAGGTCTCCCTTCAAAAAAGGGATGTGAATGAAGTAAAGCTTCCGAGTGAAAGTGAGGCATGAGCATATTGAATAAATGGGGTTCACACAGCATGAATTTTCTTATGGGTATTGAGTTAAATGCAGCCATATTAGTGCACTTGAGTACCGTCCACAGCAATGGTAATTAAACTAGGATAGTTAGTGAAATAAGATATAGAGAGAGAGAGATCGACTTTGGTGGTGGTGGTGGGGGTCGTAAGAATAACAGTCATAAGGGTGAGAATGGTCATAAAGCTCTTGGATAAGGATTTAAAAACCAAGGTCTACTTTTAGTCCATTGTTTTTTTGTGGTAAAAAGTCTATCGCTCTCTCTCTGTCTTATCTCACTAACTATGCTAGTTTAATTACTATTGCTCTGTGTGTTTGTATGTGTTTTTTTTTTCCTTTAAAGATTGTCTTACTTAACAATCTGCTCAAACTCTGTGTAGTAGTACTACTTGGACATTGAAGAAGGGGACATACCCAGAAGCTTGTCCTGAAAACTTGGTTAGTGCAAACACAAAAAGTGGGCAGTACTCAATTGCTCAAAACCTATGATAGTAAGTTTCTTGTTAATGAAAAAGAAGTATTATCTTTGCCAGACTACTGCCAATTGTGTGAATTGTTTCTTCCAAGCCTTAGCAATGGTTTGTTTGGGAGTCAATGACCTCTCCTTCCATTTGCTCGGAATGAGCAGTGCATGTTAGTTGTGGTCGTGTGCATTGCTGTATGCACACTTCAAATCTCATAGTCCATAGTCTATAGTCATTATTCCATCTTGGCAGTGAGAAAGAGAGGGTGGCTACATTCCTACTTACAGTGGGACCATGGAGAGTGAACTGCCCTCCAACTGGAAGTCAGATCACAATAGCAAACAAAAAGGAACATTGAGATTTAGAGGGGACTGTGAGTAATATACAGTATTATCTTTTTTGGAGCTGGAAGAATACATATTTTTTAACCAAAGTTCTGTGCCACATTAATTTATCAAATATTTAGTAAGGAAGGGGTGGAGGTTGAGATGTAGAAGTGCAAATGAGGGGGTTCTTGGGAAAGGGTTAATAAATAAGGTTTGAAGAGGCATAAACCCTCTGATCCAAATTCTGCTATGCATAGGGTAGGACTACCAGATTTGCAGGACATCTCCATCAATATTAAAACAGAGTCCTTGAATGGGTGGGATGGAGTTGCGCCAGTTTGGATGGCACCTCGTACCAGAAAGCAAGAACATTAAATGCAGTTTTGGTGGAGGTTATATGAATGGAGCAGGAGAAAACAGAGGACCTTATTTGTTGCCAATCCTCCCCGAATTTAGTACCTTTGAGATCACTCTGCTATTTGGAAATGTAAGTGTGATCCCTGTGCTTGACTAGGTGATTACATCAGGAATAAATGATACAGATCAATTTAGGAGAGAGGGTATAATGGTAAATGTGCTCCTAAATTGTTGGATGTTGAAGTCTTGGATGTAAGTGATGAGAACCAATGTTTAATATGCATGTATCTGAAAATATCCTAATGGGGAGCCTGAATTTTTTTCTTATTCTCAAACCAGCTATATACAGAAATTGAAGCATTTAAAAAAAAAAAACTCAAATGCTGAAACACATTGGAGCACCCCCAGCCAAAAGCACCAGGTGACTTTAGACCAAGCAAAAATGATGGGCTTCCAAAGAGTGGTAGCAGAGGTCGGTGTAGTGAGATGGGATTGCTTAAATATTTAATGGTATCCTAAACAGATAGGTTGTGCAATATCAAAGGACATGGAATGCGGCCTTGATTGAAGAGGCAGTCAAGGGGGGGCCCTAATATTTACATGTGCACAGTAATAAGATTACAAGTCCAACCCAAAGTTAATAAAAAAGGCAAGTTAGTGGGGTAAAACTTTACTTGGGTCTTTATTATTTTGCTTGCTTTCTTTCTTAGGGACACTGTCCTTGTATCACCAGAACAGGAAGTTCAGGGAAAATATCACTAATGAGGTAAAAGACAGCAATAAAAACTTGACAGTTTTAACCCTCTTCATGATGAACAAAAAGAGAATTGGCCAGAGTTGAGTTTTAAAGTAGAGCCTTCATGGGAAAAAGTTTTGACTGCTAGTGCCAATGTCTTTCTAAAAATATTAGTTGCCTGGTTGTCATGCTGACAAATTAGCCTTAAAGGCTAAGTTCACACATAATGCGCAAAATTTTGCATTTGAAAAAAATATGCATTTTATTTTTTAACCATGGAGCCTGTAAAGCATTGCTCCCATGATCAGTAGATCATGGGTGCAATGTCAGGCTCCCTCATACACTGCTAACAGCTGTTTTTAAATTGTGACAGCGAGGGCAGGGAGACAATCCCCTGCCCGCTGTCACAGTGGGCGATCAGGGGGTGCTAGTCTGCTGTATTAGTCACATGATACATGTTACACCCTGAATAAGTTACTAAAGGTAAACGTATCCTTTAACTATTTGAGTGATTGACCAGAAATAAGTATGCAGATCTGAAAAGTCAGATTTCCTAATAGCATACTTGTTCACTATTAGTGATTTATTAAAGTCAGAGGCTGAAAATGATAGTCAATTAGCATTTGCAGAAAGATAGGCCATCTATTGCAGCCTCTGTATTTTTCTTAGGAAAGGTTTCCTTTAAATATACAGTGGAGCTCTACATTTTTTCTAAACACCATTTTTACACTGAATATGTAGCCTATTATAAGGAGATACTGCCGCCTGTAGTTAACTGTCTACATGCTGCAGTTTTCTGCATGCTTTACAAAGTTAACAAATTATCAGAAACGACCATATACCGAAGAACATACCAAGACTGGAAGATCAGACGTTGGGCTCACTCCGCTGCCAGAAGTGTACAGTTAACATAGTTACAGAGATATTCCAAGTAACAAGAAAGTAAAATGTAAAACATCTGCATAGTTTGGACATACACAATGCTGTATCTTCCAGAATGAGTGAAAATTGTACTGTATGTTTTTTTTTTACCTTGGAAAGTATTGCAACTCATTATTACACTCCTAACACTAATGTAACTCAGAAGCTGCCAAAATATGGACTTTACAAACATTTAAGTGCAGACACGGCTCCAGCACATTCTTTTGGCTTTCATCTCCGATGTTTTGAGCTTCTACTTTATTACCAAATATGCATAGTGTTTTCTAACCACTACAGTTTTCCCCAACCTATTGCTATCTTTTCCTTTAGAGACTTGCTGGACTATAACATTTTTTTTGTGTATGTATCTATACATGTGTTGGATCTCCGATTCCCTGCTACAACCCAAATGCCCCCACACTGGCATTATCAAAATCACTGTCATACATTTTTTTGGATGCTGCTAGTGGATCTAACCCATTCCTTCAAAAAATAACTTATATAATGTAGTTAGGGCTGCTGATAAGTGGGCAGCACTGGTCCTCCTGTACTGGACCCAGGCACACAAGGGGGCCTGGAAAGCAGGGACAACCTGATGTGGCCAGGACAGAGAGGGGGGATCATAGTGGCGGGGGGAGAAATTACAGGAACAATGCCCTGTGTGTCTCTTCCTGCAGCAGCTGAAAGCCAGTTACTCCCCCTTTACCTCCCAAAGGCTTTCAGCTGCTGTAAGGAGACATCGGGCATTGTTCCTGTAATTGCTCCCTGGCAACGCCGATCTCCCCTTACAGTCCTGCCCACATTTGATTCCCCCTGCTATCTGGGCCCCCTGTGTGCTTGGCTTCCTCCTACTGCACTGCTGGCTTCCCTCTCCTGCCAGCTGCTGCGGGCATACAGCGCGACGTTAAGGATGGAGAGCAAAGGAAGGGGCCGGTAAATTTGTAATTTACAGACCCCTTCCTTTAGTTAATAAACACAGTGAGTATTTAGTACCAGTTCACTGTGTTCACTATGCTTCAGTTTATGAATGAACAGGAGCCTCTATCTCTTGTTCATTCATCTTCAGTGCAGCTGAGGCTGCAGATAAAGGAATTGAAGAATTTGTCTCCTCAATTCCTTTCTCTGTCTCAAAGGTGAGATGTCAGGGGTCTGTTTAGATCCCTGATATTTCACTCAAGCCCCCCTCTAACAGCATTGTAAAAAAGATTGTAAAAAATAATTAATAAAATTAAAAATAAAATTGAAAAAATTATTCCATTCACACAGGTTCATCCATGAGGATGCAACGACTGTATGAACACAGCTTCAGGTCCTAATTTGACAGGTGTGTGGGTGAGTGGCCCCAAATACATAATGTCAGTGTTCGATGACCATACACCCGCATCCACACACCTGTCAAATTAGGACCTGCGACTGTGTTCATACAGCTGGTGCACACAGCAATAGCCACATTTAAAAAAAAAAAAACAACACTGATTAACTCAGGCCTTAGCACCAATGTGAATGAGCCCCAAAAACGAATTTAAACACAGAATTTTTTTTTTTTCTTAACTGAATACAAATGTATCTTTTAGATTTAGCAGGAATTTTATAAGTTACATTATGATAATAATATTTAGTGTATTTTTATGAAAATATTGTTTTGATTATTTTTTTGGGGGGGCTGTCAGGTAGGCTGTGTGGGGCCCCGTGATTTCTAACAGCAGCCCTGAATATAGTTAATCTACAGAGTTGTCCACAATATCTAAAAAAAAAGACCAAATAAATCCTTCCTCCAAGGAGTTAACTCTGTCTTATTTGGCAGCTTTCGTTTTTGGATCTTGGGGCAATAAACATCAATCTTATTGATTTGTTGGTCCTTGAACCTAAATCTTTAACACAACAATGCGGGACTTGTTGACATTATTTAAGTGAAAACCATAAGTAGATGCTGAAGAGCTGCTTTCAAGGGTTTAATTAAAAACACTTTTAGGGTAATTCCTCGACTTGCGTTTACCAGAATTTACACAGACTTCTGCATCAACTATGTTGCAATGCTGTGGTACATAAACTGTGCTTTTATTTAAACAAATGACATTGCACATACAATTGCTGCAAAAGCCATTTTTTAATTTATTGCTATTAAAAATATCCTTCTATTTTAGTCTGCAGCCACTGTATTGCAAAACGGCAATCTGGAGGTATTTTATACTCCATTGTGACCTCAGAAATGTCATGCTTTTGTTATTGGCTCCCTGATTTTATCAGCTGTCTGCACCAGTATACTAATAGCATTTAGGTATCCACTAAAATAGGAATTTCATTCTTCGGGGAAAGAACTCCCCACAAAATGTTTTTTTCTACAGGGTTGCAAACACTGCAGCTTTCCTCACTAGAATACTTAAATTTCATCAGTTGGTCCTATTTAGGAATCAGTCTGGAAAGGACACGGTGAAAGAAACAACTAATTCTTCAGACCAGAAAAATGTAGGAATCTAGGGCGAACATAAGAAAATCTATCAATTTCCCCATCCACATTAACCACTTAAGCCCCGGAGGATTTGGCTGCTAAAGGACCAGGGGTTTTTTTGCGCTTTTTTACTGCGTGACTTTAACGGACAATTGCGCGGTCGTGCGACGCTGTACCTAAACGAATTTGACGTCCTTTTTTTCCCACAAACAGAGCTTTCTTTTGGTGGTATTTGATCACCTGTGCGATTTTTTGATCACGCGCTATAAACAAAAAAAGAGCGTAAATTTTGCAAAAATAACAATATTTTTCACATTTTTTTATATGAAATTCCCCAAAAAAAAAAGTAAAAATCAAAATTTTTTAACATTTTTCGGCCAATTTGTTTTATGCTACCTATGTTTGGTAAAAAAAATCGAAAAAAGCGTATTTTGATTGGTTTGCGCAAAAGTTATCGCGTTTACTAACAAAGGGAAAGATTTTTGTCATTTTTGTTTTTTTTTTTTTAACGCGTAATGGCGGCGATCTGCGATTTTTTTTTCGGTACTGCGACATTGCGGCGGACAGATCGGACCCTTGACTGACATTTTTGACACTTTTGGGGTTACCAGTGACATTACTGCAGTAATCAGTGCTATACATATGCACTGTTACTGCAAAAATGACACTGGCAGGGAAGGGGTTAACTTTATTGGACAGGGAGGGGTTAAGTGTGTCCTAGGGGCGTGATTCTAACTGTGTAGGGACATTCCTATTGGTGTAAAAGCAAAGATCAACCGTTCTACATAGTAGAACGGACAGATCTTCACTTTTACACAGGGAGAACTGACAGGCAGCTTGTTTACACAAGCTGCTCTGTCTTTCTCCCTTCACAGGAGCGATCGCAGTGTGACTGGCGGACATCGAGTCCGCCGGTCACACGCACTGACTTGCCTGTGAACGAGCCGCGGCGGGCGCGCGCCTCGGCGGGCGCGCGCCCGCCCGCGATAGGCTCGCAAGTCAGTGACAGGCGAGTGACGTACCGATACGTCACTCTGCCTGGCCGGGGCTGACCGCCGCAGTATATAGTCGTGCGGCGGTCGGCAACCGGTTAAACAGAGGCCATCTATTGTATTCAGGAAATGGCATCCATGGTATATCTGATAGGATGCATTCTCTGTTCCACTGATAAATGTTCGCAAGGCCCTGTTGGGCCAGGTGGTGTTTGCAGGGCTGAACAGGAAAAGAAAAGAAAACAAATCGGTTCCTCCATCAACGCTAACAGTGTGGATAGAGGGATCCACACGACAGGCAGTCCCTGGGCTACAAACATCCGACTCACAAATGACTCCTACATACAAAAGGAAGGAGACAACAGGAAGTGAGAGAAAATCTAACTCTAGGAAGGGAAATTTACCCATGTAAGCGTTACCATGGGAAAAAGGTGTCTCCACAGAAGCTTTATCGCCAATCCTTGTTTCCGAACAACCCAAAATATTCAAAATCCAAATGTCACAGTGTCAGAAAGAAAGATATGCTATCTACAAAACTTAAAATGTTTTTTTTTGGCTGGAGCTACACTTAAAAAATGTACATGTTCTGACTTACAAACAATTTCAACTTAAGAACGAACCTACAGTCCCTATCTTGTTTGTAACCCGGGGACCACCTGTACTGGGTATTGTAGTCAGGCAGCCGCAGCACTCAATGTGGGATAAACCTAATTAGAGGTAACTTTTTCTTTACACACCACAAGTCTCAAAAATCTTTATGCCTAGAGTTACGCTTTAAGTTCTGTGTTCTGTTAGCCGGAGCATGTTACTTAAGTTCTGAATAAAGCAGCCATTCGCTAATGTATAAACCGCTAACTAGTTCTGAGATAATGACTGGGTAAATAGGTATTTGGTTTAGTACCTCTAATGCAGGGTTTCTCAACCAGGGTTCCATGGAACCCTAGGATTCCTCCAGGGGTTGTTATGCCCCGTGCACACGTGCAGATTATCTGAAGACTTTTGTCTGTAGACTTACCAAAACCATATAATATGAGGTCAAACCTAAACACTTTCAATTTGTATGCAATCCGGCAGGCCCTTGCACTACATAGAAAAGGTAAATCTGAAGACAAAAGTCTTCACATAATCTGCACGTGTGTACGGGGCATTAGGGGTTCCTTGACCAATGGGCAATTTCTACCTCTCAGATAAGTTTCCAATGAAACCATTATTCCTTTTAGCTATCTCTAAGGAGGTAAGTATTCCCAATGATGACAAGAGTAAGGAGCATTCTTCCCGCTGACTGTCACACTGATGTGTCATGAGTTGTAGAATTTTAATTTTTATTGGGTGTTCCCCAAGACCGGGTTTCTCTGTGTTGAAAAAATCGAGAAAGGCTGCTCTAAGGAATTATGCCTCTTTTTTAAGGAAATCCTCCCTGCTGGGGTTCCTAAATTCTCTAACAAGCCAGTGGCTGCCATAAACAGCCAATGTACACTTTCCTTAATTTACCTATTTTTACTCTCAATATACATTATAGGTATGCTTTCCCAGAAATGTGTTAACTGATTGCTTTACCCAATGTAAGAACCTCTGCGTGATATAATTTATTCTGCTGCTTCCTCCTTTCCAATCTCACCAACAGCAATTTAAAATAAAACCTTTTCATTTTCATCACATTCTATATTTTATACCAAGTAACATTATCACTAGGTTTCTGTGCCTCGCTACACATTGTAGGCAGATCATATCAGTTTGTAGGGGCAGACAGGGTGCTGAAAAAATTAAAAATTATAAGGAGCTGCCTTCGCATGCAGACTGTCCTAGGTAATGCCTGCATGGTAATGCTGAACCCCCATGATTGAAACAACTGAAATCCAATGAATGAAAGGAGCAGGCTGGGCTGGGGGCAGCAAAGGATTAGGTAAAGGAATTTGATGGCTTTAAATGTCCTCCAGCCAAAAAAACAGGTGCGCTCTGACCTGCTGCAGCTTGTCATGCACACGGTGTGCAGCTCACAGTGTTCAGTGAAATCAGTGTTTTCAGTATAGAAACAGGGCCTGTACAATTGTACAAGACTGAAGATAAGGCTGGAGTTTATCTTTATAGTGTATAACTGACTACTAGTTCAAAACAGTAGTGGTATTGTGGTGTATTGCACTGTCTGAAAGCTCTTACAGGGATTCTCAAACTATGGCCCTCCAGTTGTTACAGAACTACACATCCCATGAGGCATGGTAAAACTCTGACATTCACAGACATGATTAGGCATGATGGGAATTGCAGTTCCTGAACAACTGGAGGGCCATAGTTTGAAGACCCCTGCGTCTAGCACATGAGCTGTAAAAAGAGGATATTTTCTGTATTCTAAATTCAGTTTTACTAAGCAACTGCCAGTGCAAAGTATAATATCTAGCTTTGGAAGCTATATCAAATCTGACAGTCACTCCATTTTAACCAATTGCCGACCGCCACAAGTATATATACTGCGGTGGTCAGCCCCGTGCAGGCAAAGTGACGTACCGGTACACGCTGAACTAATAAAACAAGATAACTCAGATTTTCAGTGAGTGCAAAAACCCTTCCAAAATCTTGCTGTAATCATCTCAGTAAAGAAATATTTTCTGATTGAATGCTTTAGACACATAATATTTTTCCATTTCTTTTTACACTGTAGTGAATAAGACAGGTTAAAAAGACTTACTTAGGAAGGAAGGAAGACATTCTTATAAAACATGGTTCATTTGTAACAGGGACAAAATTAGTTTCTAATACCCCAAGACAATGAGACATTCCCTGATCAATGGTATCTCTTAGAAATATTAACCACTTGCCGACCGCCGCACGACTATCTACGTCGGCGGTCAGCCCCTCACAGGCAAACTGACGTAGGTCTACGTCGCTTGCTTGTGAGGGTCTAGGGAGCGAGCGCACGCCCCCGGAGGCGCGCTCCCGCTCCCGCGTGGTCACGGACCCCCCCGCGCGTGTGACCGGCGGACCCGATGTCCGTCGGTCACTCTGCGATCGGCGGGGGAGAGGGAGAAAGTCAGGTGGCTTGTGTAAACAAGCTGCCTGTCATTCTCCCCTGTGTATGATTGATGATCATACGGTTCTACTATGTAGAACCATTGATCACCGTTCATACAGCTGAAGCCACAGCCAATCACAGTATAAAGCACGCCCCTAGGGACACACATAGCCCCTCCCTTTCAAAAAAAGTTAACCCCTTCACTGCCAGTGTATTTTTACAGTAACAGTGCATATGTATAGCACTGATTACTGTAGAAATGTCACTGGTAACCCCAAAAGTGTCAAAAATGTCAGTCAAGGGTCCGATCTGTCCGCCGTAATGTCGCAGTACCGCAAAAAAAATCGCAGATTGCCGCCATTACGCGTTAAAAAAAAAAACAACAAAAATGACAAAAATCTTTCCCTTTGTTAGTAAACGGGATAACTTTTGCGCAAACCAATCAAAATACGTTTTTTGCGATTTTTTTTTACCAAACATAGGTAGCATAAAACAAATTGGCCGAAAATGTTAAAAAATTTTGATTTTTACATTTTTTTTGGGGGGAATTTCATATAAAAAAATGTGAAAAATATTGCTATTTTTGCAAAATTTACGCTCTTTTTTTGTTTATAGCGCATGATCAAAAAATCGCACAGGTGATCAAATACCACCAAAAGAAAGCTCTGTTTGTGGGAAAAAAAGGACGCCAAATTCGTTTAGGTACAGCGTTGCACGACCGCGCAATTGTCCGTTAAAGTCACGCAGTCCCGAATCGCAAAATACCCCCTGGTCGTTTAGCAGCCAAATCCTTCGGGGCTTAAGTGGTTAAAACCCAGTTATATTTTTTGCATTTAGAAACACATTGAGCTCCAGTGGAAGTCTATCTCCTTATTGTATAACTTTTACTGTAAAGCGTTTATGTTATTTAAGGGGTCAAATCAGTCATTACAGAGTGACGTGTGATGCAATAAAAGCTGCCCAAAAATGAATTGAGATTTTTACAAGGATGTAACAAGCTCAGAATTCGGAAAATGATACCAACACTACAGGTGTTTTCATACTGGTCTTTGCTAATTTAGGTTGATATTTAACCCCAAAACAAAAATCTTGTAACATGTAACTGTCTGTTACTATCTGTAACATGTATTTGGGCAGATATATGCTGGTGTTGTGCTGCATTCTCTTTGTAAAATAAAAGGGAGATTTCCTAAACTGCACGTGGATGCAGTTGTTGGGTAAATATGGAATTTCTTAAAGCTAGCCGTACATATGACAATTTTTAGTCAGTTTCAAACACCTTTTATTTACTGCGAATCCCAAATATAGTAATACCACCTACAAGTTCAATCAACAACCAGAATTAACTAAAATGTGAAGTTGAAACTGGACAATAAATTTATAAATACAATACAGTTTATAAAAAGATTAAATCAAAACAGAAACACGCTATGGCAACATGAAAGCAATCACCTTTTTCTACTAGGTTTGATCAGGCAATTTTGATCCCATCTCCTAGCAATTGATCATAATTAGTGATGAGCCGAACACCCCCCGGTTCAGTTCACACCAGAACACCGCAAACAGGGGAAAAGTTTGTTAGAACATGCGAACTCCATTAAAGTCTATGGGGCTCAAACATGAAACTTTAAAAGTCCTAATTTTAAAGGCTTAAATGCAAGTTATTGCCCAAAAAAAGTGTATGGGGACCTGGGTACTGCCTTTGGGGACATGTACTAATGCAGTGATTTTAATGATGCTTAAAGTGAAACAATAAAAATGAAAAATTCCTTTAAATATTGTGCTTGGGGGGTCCCCTTAATGTGGCTGTAAAGTGGCGCATTTGTGTGATGTATGTAGCCTGCTGCAGCAATACTGACATTTCTAAAGGAAAAAGTGTAATTTAAACTTGCTCGCGGCTGTAATGTATTGTCGGCTTCCGCAATACAGATAAAAAAACATGAAAAAAATGGTGTGTGCTCTCCCCCCCCCCAGTCCATATCAGACCCTTGGTACGGATTATAAGGGGAACCCCGTGGCAAAATTGAAAAAAAAATGGCGTGGGGGTCCCCCCCCAAAATCCATACCAGACCTTTACTCGAGCAAGCAGCCTGGCTGGACAGGCTGAAGGGGGGACGAGTGAGCGCCCCCCTCCTGAACCATACTAGGCCACTTGCCCCCCAAAGCCCCTTGTCCCAATGTTGACAGGGACAAGGGTCTCTTCCCAACAACCCTGAGCTGTGGTTGTGGGGGTCTGGGGGTGGGGGACTTATCGGAATCTGGAAGCCTTTAACAAGGGGGCCCCCAGATCCCGGCCCCTCCCCCATGTGAATAGATATCGGGTACATCGTACCCCTACCCATTCACCAAAAAAGTGTACAAAAAAATAAAGACAAAAGCCAGTTTTTGACAAGTCATTTATTAAAAGTTTTTTAAAAAAAATGTCCCTTGATGTAAATCAATCGGCGTGCACCCGAAAAATAGAAAAAAAAAAGAAGCTCTTGCCTCTTCAGACGCTTCCCATGTAATGAGCTGTTTGAGTTTGATCACTCTTATATAGGAATCTGATGTCACGAGCACCCAATAATGCACTACAATAATGCACCCAATAGTACACTGAAGTGACGGGAGCGTTTTTTTTTACACTTCTATTTTTAGGGTGCAGCGGCCCCATTTGTCGAGATTAACTTACGTTCGACTCGAACTCAAAGCTCATCCCTAATCAAAATCATCACTCAATGTCTTTGATGGCTTTGCAATTTTGACAAAAAATAGAATTGAAAGGTCAATCATTTCACTAAATTTCAACATGAAAGGTCAGGTTAAAGCTTTCATTGAGAAAAAAGCTCTTGTATGTGTCTACTTTGATCAGAGAACTCCATATGCATGCTCCTCATTGAAGATATTCTTTGAGCTTTATATTAATACTACAGTACATTATATCTCTTACTTCTCTGACAAATAGGGCACAACATAAAAAGTTATCAAAACTTCACCCTAATGACTCTGAGTTTAATGGTTAAAATTCCCTGTACCTGGAACCAGGGTACAATTCCCCACTGAGTGTTGATTTAATGAGACAGCAGGGTGTCATGTACTCCTACTGATGTTCTATTACACCATCTGCATAGAGGTTCTCCCCATGTTTTGCAAGTTTACTCTGGATACTGCATTTCCATTCATCATTTTAAATGCATACTTTTAGGTTAACTGGCTTCCATCCAACTGGCCCTACAGCAGTGGGTCAGGGACTGGTGTGAATGGATTAGCTTTCCCTATAAACAACTGTGGAAAATGTATCAATAAATAATAAATCAGTTAAAGCAAGCCTTACCTACCCCACCAGCTTTCAGTTATTTCACTCCTATTCCCCTCTTTTCTCACTATTTGTAATTTCTTTTTTTGACATCTTTTTTGGGAACCCTCCTCACACGTTCTAGATTCTAGCCAAAAGAGAATGACATGCTAAGTTGTCTGCAGCCTCCCCCTGGGTTACCCGCATTACTCATTCCAGGAGCCTCTGGGTAGTTTACAGCGAATACACCATGAAGCATGCACATCATAAGGGTGCCTGCTGCAAGATATTAGAAGAGACAGATGCCTTCAAAGCCCTCACAAAAAAGATGATGGTGAGGGACTGGAGGTGCAGTAGTGGATTCCTACAGAATACTGCTGGATTTGCTGGGTGAGTATGTTTTTGTGGATAACTCAGTGAAAAAGATAAGAGGGAACAACATGCAGTGGTGAATTTATGTATGTTGCTACTGTAAATAGAATTTAAAAAAATGTAACATGGTGACTTGGGTCACATGGCATGCTGTGCAAAATGTTAGTATGGTCCCATCTGTCACCATCACCATAAACTCCCAACAATGCATGAAAATGTTGGATTTAAAAGCCAAGCTCTATACTACTATTCAATCTTTTTCTAGAGTATAATTTTCTAGTGGTTTAATGGTTTAATAGGCCACACCAAGTATGCATAGGTGAGTGCATTTCACAATACGTGGGTCTAAATTAAGTGAACTACAATACTATGAAATAAAACAATAAATAAATATTAAAGTACCTAAAATAAAGTGCAGAGCAAGAGATAGAGGTCTGCAAGCCCCGCTCCTCTCTCTTACTTCATGCAACCCCACTTTGATTTGTATCTTTATTCCTAGTGTGACATCATGGCTGTCAATCTGGCAATGTGTAATGTGGAGTTTCAGATGAGAAATATGAGCTGCCAATCAAAACTGGGTGAGGGATATGGGTTATCATACGGAAGCTGGGTGACATGGTGCAAATCCTGTCTGGTGAGGGGTATGGGTTATCATAGAGAAGCTAATTGGTAGACAGTGTAAAGGCCATTCATATGCCCCTTACTCTAAAAGCTAGTTATAAATTAGGCTGGTTGCCATTTTGTTTAGTTTGCTGGATTTGGCATGCGGAAATACTGGATGCCTTTAGCTGCCATTGTGCTTTGCTGGGCTTCTGTTGTATCCCTGCACCTTTAAGAAGAAATGGGCTCCCTCCAGCCATACCGGCCTTTAATTTATCTATTACTTTATATGCTCCAACATGAAGGTTCTCATAGACTAGACTTAGGAGAAAAGAAGAGAACATCCTGCCAGCAATGTCCCCACTGTATACAGCCAGATCAGAGTGTCCTGTACAATAATACGGGTCACATATGCCCAAGTCCTTGTTACCATTCCTTTGGGTTGATCTACTCTATATGGCCCAGTTCTCGTCCAAAGGTTGGATCAGGTCTTAAACATTTATCAATACTTTTTCCTAGGGCTTAGTAACACAAATATTTATGACTTGTTACAAACCTGACTAAATCTCTCTCCAGTTTAGGTCAGACTTTCCTATACATAAAAAAATAGTTCACTAAGATACTTTTGTTGCCTCTACGTGTCTTATTTCCCTACTGTGTCCAATCAGAGGTGAAAAAACAAATTCTACACCGGATTGCACTCAGTGAAGACCTTGGATCCAGCACAGTGTTCCAGAATCGGTCTTTTAGTGTACTGCCAATCCAGCTTAAAAGTGAATTTAACAGATGAACTGTATTCTCACATTCCCTGTTTTTATTGAGCACCTATTTTCCCTTGCAGTAAAAGATCATTATTAATCATTTGGTATATCATAAAAACATTTTATTTCAACTGTTTTTTAAGTTAAATCTTTCACAATATCTAGATAGAAATATATATATATCTATATACAGTATATCTATATTATTACTGTATATATATATATATATATATATATAAATATATATGTATATATATATTTATATCACAAAGCTTTTTTTTTTCAAGTTTGCATAGAGTTGGCAATGGTTAAAACCAGGGATTTGTTTCTCAGTGAATAGGTGCTGGAACTGCCCTCTTTCAAGCTAACCTTTTGCGCCGCCCCCCCCCCCCCCTACCCACCTCTGAGCATCGTCTCTTGGTTCCACCCCATACCCGCCACCTCCCTGCACCTCCCCTTTGAGAGAAAACAGAACCAAGCATAATTTTGTGGAGCTAAGAAATTACAAGATAAGAAGAAAAGCAGTGAAATAGATCCCCTTTGGCCAGTAACACACCAGCACCCCTTGCCATTACATACATTCAGTGCGTGAGATGTTTGTGTAGGTTTTCACTCTCTGACAATTTCTTATTTATTCTTGTTCCGGTGGCAACTATACAATTTTATATCTCCATCACTTTCTATCTTGGTGAGAATGGCCACTAGGAGAAATAGAAAGAGTGCCCCTGCCCAGCACCAATGCAGACAGTAAAAAAAAAACAAAGTGACAGGAGTTCTAACCGTTTTGTAAAGCTAAAAGCGGATCTTCACGCTCTCCTTCTACTTTTATGCAACTGCTACTTTCTCTGTCCTTTCCCACAACAGTAATTTTTTTTTTTTGCAAATTCCTAACATCTCGCATCTCAGGGGGCTTTGAGACAACCTACTGCAGATGTGTATGCACTGCGGCCCACCATCAGGGGATGGCTGCCAGGAAGAGACAGCTGGCTCCTGATGAAGTAAGATGGTGGTGTGGGCCCTGGCATGCTATGACAGCACAGCAGACCATAGCAGGACAATGCTGGATTTTCTTGCCAGATGAGTACTGTATATGTATATGCCTACCCAACAACAGTTTGAGCTTTAGGTACACATTATTCACATTTATTGTTACAATAATTTTTTGATAATGTCTTTTTATATGAAGATTTTAGAACTGAGCGTCATTGACTGTTGAAATATTCTCTTAGCACAAAGTTTGCCAATAAATCTACAACGCAACCAGGGCTGGGACAAGGGGTGGGCAGGAATGGCGGCTGTCCTGGGCACTATGTTATCATGTGAGGTGGGATGACACCTCATTGAGAATGGAGGGAGAGGAGATTTGTGTTGACAAGGGGAATTTGGGGAGCAGCAGTGGTGGGTAATCATTTTTCTAGGAGGGCAAATTTAGGGTGGTGATTTGGGGGATTCGTGTCGGGAGAGGGGATGGGAGAAGAGGATTTGTGCTAGGAGGGGGGATTTGTACTATAAAAGTAATATGATAGAGGGGAATTTTTTTTTGGGGGGGGGGGGATTTGTGCTAGTAGGGGAAATTTGGGGGGTGATATGTGGTATTGTGTGGGATTGAGGGAGGGGACTTTGTCCTGCAAGTGGACGGGCAAATTATTTTTTGCTTGTAGGGGAAATTTAAGGGGTAGTGGATTTGTGTGGGGGATGTTTTTATTTTTTTTGGGGGGGGGGGTGAGGGGAAAATTTGAGCTGGGGGAATGGGGGCAAAGATTTGTGCTGGGAGGAAAGGTTTCAGCAGGGACCAGATGCAGATTTGTACTGAGAAGAGGAGGAATTTAGGTTTAAGGGGTGAGCATGCAGATTAGTTATCAATTTTTTTTGGGGGGGGGGGAAATATTCGCTGACACATAATGCTCAATTGGGGGTGCAATTTGGCATGTTCGCCCTGGGCTCTAGATGACCTTGTCCTGGCTCTGATCGTAACGATTCCACATTTAAATCTGAACCTTCCTTTCTACAGTATAACATCTGAGCGATACAGTACAACTCCTGTAAAGTATCCCTAGCTGTGCTGGGCTGGAACAAAGTCAAGAATGATGAAGAAACATGTGTCACTAAACTTTTACTATTCCCAATGGCCGTGTCTTGCTGAAAATGATAGAGGACTTAGATGACTTCAAACTTGTTCCAGCATCAACCCACACACGATTATACTAATTAGGGACATGCCCTTAATATGGTTGAAAATCGGACACGAGTGGAAAAAAATAAGTATGCCAACCGCTATAAAGCCAAACAATATCAGATGCAGAATCTTTTATTGGACACTCCAGCTGTTCTATCTGTACAATTACCATCTGCCAAAAAACAGATTACACTGAACAATCCACCCAGGCAGAGGGGGAGTGTCGGTGTTTTGCTAATCTCTGCATATTAATGAAAAAAGGTATAGTAACACACTTTATAACAACATAAATAAGTAAGTGCAGTTTATGTCAACCAGCAAAACATTAACATACAATAACACAAAACAGTGCACAGCAAAGTGATAGAGGAAATAGCTAGATTAGCACATTGCATGATCAGGTAGTGATCAGAATTGATGGATTTCAGAGCATAGTCATATAACATTGCACTTTGCATCACCTGTCTATGAATTATCAAGAATTATTTTTTAAAGTAACCCCAAAGACATTTAAAAACTGCTTTGCTTTTTCAATTACTTGCCTTTTGGCAGCTTCTGTGCATATCCAAGATGTGCAGATATAACTCCAAAGAGAAACAGGAAAAAGACCCTTGAAATCATGATGCCAAGTCCCCCTGCACAATGAGATAGATGCTGCTATGAAACACTCAGCAAGGTAGCTGAGTTTAAACTTCTCTCCTTCCAGTGACAGGGGCTGGAACTTGACAGCTAAGTTTAGGTGGGTGGAGACATGACGACACTCTCTCCAAAAATGTTTCTCTTGATTTGCATATGTGTAATAATATCAGATTGCTTATGTAATCATATTCTGGGTACTATTAGACCTTGTTGAAGAGGCAGTTAGAAAAAAAAGCAGTGGATTCTGCTTTCTCTGTTAGGGGAAAACTATATGATTTTAGAAAAGTGAAGTATTTAAGGAAAGTGAAACTTCTCTAATTAGTGAACTGTAACTGTGAACAAGGTAGAGGCAATAGTCCTGTTATTATCATTAAACTATCACGGCTGTGCTAAAAATAAGTAAGGGAAAGACGAGCTAATAATAAATCAGCAGATACAGCCGTATAGCTGCTATATAAATGTAGTTTCCAGAGACAAAAAAAAACAAAAGTTGTGATTTACATAAAGTACTTATGGAAGTGAGTGAATTGATTCATGAATCCGGTGAGGCTGGCAAATACAGTTCTTTCGGATATATGAGGATTCATTCACTAAGGGCACATTAAAACAAGTATTGCCGTCTGAAGAGCAATCAGTGGTGGATCGCTTTGCAGAGAGCGATGTACAGGGAGTGAATAGTCAATATTTTTCCTCCTCATCAGCTGTTTTAACCCTCAAAAGCCCACAGCACCAAGTTGCAATAGTAAGCATTGGCACATGTGGCACGGGACAGTTGCAGCGTAGACCCATTCACTTTTTTTGTTGCACTGGGGGAGATTTACTAAAACCAAAGAGTGCAAAGTCCAGAGTCAGTCATACAGGGGTATACTCTATACACAGGTCACATTGGGGATAATTTACTAAAACTAAAGAGCGCTAAATCTGGTGCAGCTGTGCATGGAAGCCAATCAGCTTTTAACTTCAGCTTGCTCAGTTTAACCACTTGCCGACTGCCTAACGACAATTTACGTCGGCAGTCAGCCCCTCACAGGCAAAGTGACATAGGTATACGTCGCTAGCCTGTGAGGCTCTAGGGAGCGAGCGCACGCCGCCGGAGGCCCACTCCCGCTCGCTCACAGACCCCCCGCGCGAGTGACCGGCGGACCCGATGTCCGCCGGTCACTCGCGATCGTCGGTTACACCGGGAGAAAGGCAGGCGGCTAATGTAAACAAAGCCGCCTGTCATTCTCCCCTGTGTAACAGCAGAGATCATACGGTCCTGCTATGTAGGACCGTTGATCTCTGCTGTTACATGAAAAGCCACATCCAATCACAGTTGGAAGCACGCCCCTAGGGACACACTTTACCCCTCATTCTCAAATAAAGTTAACCCTTTGCCTGCCAGTGTCATTTTTACAGTAACAGTGCAAATGTTTAGCACTGATTACTGTAGTAATGTCACTGGTACCCCCAAAAGTGTCAATAATGTCAGTCAAGGGTCCAATCTGTCCGCCGCAATGTCGCAGTCCCGCAAAAAAAAAATCGCAGACCGCCACTATTACTCGTTAAAAAAAAAAAAACTATAAAAATGACAAAAATCTTTCCCTTAGTTAGTAAATGCAATAACTTTTGTGCAAACCAATCAAATTACGCTTTGGCCTAAAATGTAAAAAAATTTAGATTTTTACATTTTTTTGGGGGGGAATTTCATATAAAAAAATTTGAAAAATATTGTTATTTTTGCAAAATTGTCACTCTTTTTTTGTTTATAGCGCATGATCAAAAAATCGCACAGGTGATCAAATACCACCAAAAGAAAGCTCTGTTTGTAGGAAAAAAAAGGACATCAATTTTATTTAGGTACAGCATTGCACGACCGTGCAATTGTCCGTTAAAGTCACACAGTGCCGAATCGCAAAATAGGCCCTGGTCAGGAAGGGGGTAAAATCTTCCGGGGCTTAAGTGGTTAACTTTGAGAAAAATACTCAGAAGCTGATTGGTTTCTATGCAGAGCAGCACAAGATTTTGCACTCTTTAGTTTTAGTAAATCATCCCCAATGTGACCTGTGTACAGATTATACCCCTGTATGGCTAACTCTGCAGCTTAGGGGTTTGCTGTAGTGGAAGGAGATGGTAAAAACATGGCTCAATCCCATGTAGTTACCGCCACTTAACTGTAAGTGAAAACGAAGCCTTAAGGAGTTTGCTTAGCAAAGATATGTTAGTGTATAGGTTACACAAAGTATAGCAGTAAATAATCTAATTCGGTTTCAGTTTTATTGCTCATTCGTGTGAAAGGGAAATTTTAAAAAACAGGATGTTTCCTAGCATTATTAGTTGATTGAATAGAAGGCAATTTCTGCTTTTTTTACTAAACTGTTTAGTGAACATTTTGCTCCTTAGAGTAACACTAAAGGCTTAACGTTTTTTTCTTTTTTTTTTTTTTTTTACCTTAAAGCATTCACAGCATTAAGGCGAAAAGCATAGGGGGTAATAGGTTTGCATGTCTTAATCCCCCTGTGGCTCCCTTGCAGCACCCAAAGCCAATGGGAAGGGAAAGGAGGAGAAGATGGCAGCTGCAGGGGAGCCGCAGGGAATCCGTGCTTTGGAGAGGAGGGGAATCGGCAGTGCTGCGGGAGATCAGTGTGCCATGTGTGACAGGGTACGGTGACCCTCCTTCCTGCACACACACTTGGATGATTCCCATAGGTGTGCGCAGCCTATTGCATTAGGGTGTGCACTCCAAATTTATTAAAACATGGATGGTGTTAGTAGGGCAGTAGACTTGTCAGTAGGGCAGAGGTTGGTGTCAGTGGGGCAGTGGACGGTGTCAGTAGATTTTTATTTTTATTATTTGATTTTTTTTATTATTTTTTACTATTTTTTTTTTTTTTTTAGGAGCTCCCTTGGAAGGCTTTTGGTGAAATATCAGCAGGGGGAATCTTCACCATACGGGATGATTAGGGTGTGCCCAGTCACACCCGGCACACCTGTAGAAAAGACAAAAAAGAAAAAGAGGGGCGCACCGACCTAGTGCATTACCATAAAAACTTTTATTAAAATATTAAAAGGTGTACAATATACTCACAAGACTGGTGTGGTACAACACACATCAAGAATAGCATATACAGTCTCCAAGGTAGCCAGGTCCCAATAGTGACAAATGGGCATACAGATAGTCGCATGGGGCTGCTGTGGCTAGGCTGACGCGTTTCAGGGGCGAGCCCCCTTCCTCATAGCCAGAAAAGATGCTGCTCCATCAGACAGCACTTGAGCGCAGGAGGTTTTGTTTTTACTTGACACCCGGCACACCCCCTGCGCACGCCTATGATGATACGCTACTGTGTTGTCCATGCACCATTGCTGACTGGGATTTATCACTGCTGGTCCCTAAACTTCCTTGTACCACAGTAGACACAGAGGGAAGTTGAGTGAGGCTTGCAGGGTGCAATGTGTGTATGCGAGTGCACACAGCTTGGCACAGGTCCTGAACAGGTTTGTGTCTCCTTGGCACCTGCCCAGACAGCTGCTATGGAACCCCCCAGGACACGCTAAAAGGGCGATTTTAAAGTGATTGTAAACTATCACCCTGTAAAACAAGCCATTCAATTTAAAAGAGAAATGAAAGGCAAAACATTTGTGTATAGGTGTAAAACAAAAATGTAAATACCCTTTTTCCTCTTTTTATAAGTGATCACATTTCCTCTGTTCTCAGCTGCATGAGAGCTGGGGGAGGAGAAGCAGCAGTACACTGAGCTTTCTAATGAATGGCTTCGCAGGGATGCGTGTCAGGACAAGTCTGATCATTGGAGGAAAGCACACTGAGTTACCAGCATAGCTAGAGAACTTACAACGATGTGTCCGTGCTCATAAGCGTTTACACGCTAAAAAAATAAAATAAAATGAAAGCACACCACCAGTGCGTTTAAGAGAGGAGTTTTGAGCAGAAAAAAATGCCTGCCACTTGTAAATGCTTTTAAATGCATCTAAACGTGTTTAACCACTTCCCGATCACGCTATTGCCGAATGACAGCTACAACACAGTTGGTCAGTTCTGGGAGGGTGTCATATTACATCCTCCCGTGATTGTGCCCACCGTGCGCCCGCTTCAGCGCGCTCTGTGAGTGCTGTGTCCTTAGGATCAGGGTAAAGGGCCAATCACAGCAGCCCTTTACCACGTATTCAGCTGTGTTCAATCACAGCTAATCATGATGTAAACACAAGCCGGTTATCGGCATGCCTTTCATCACACTGACAGCGTGAGGAAAGGAGAGGAGAGCAAGTAACCTGCTCTCCCCTCCTTCACAGGATTTGTGTGAAAGGGACATCTACACTGATAATTATCAGTGTCCTGATTATAAGTGCAGCCCCAACATTGTCCATCAGTGCAGCCCCAACAGTGTCCATCAGTGCTGCCTATCAGTGGCCACCAGTGCTGCCAATTAGTGCTGCCAATCAGTGTCCATCAGTGCTGCCAATCAGTGTCTCCTCATCAGTGTCATCTATCAGTGCTGGCTGTCAGTACCCATCAGTGCTACCAAAGAGAGCTGCATATCAGTGCCCATCAGTTCCTACCTATCAGTGCCCTTTAGTGCCACTTATCAGTGCCCATCAGTGCCACCTATTAGTGGCGCCAATCAGTGCCCATTAGTTCTGCCTATGATTGCAGCCTCATCAGTGCCTCCTCATCAGTACCCACCAGTGCCCCCACATCAGTGCCGCCTCATCAGTGCCCATCAGTGCAGCCTTCTACATGCACATCAGTGAAAGAAAAAAGTTACCTGTTTGAAAATGTTATAACAAACTATAAAAACATTTTCTTTTTTTTTTTTAATTTCGGTCTTTTTTTGTTTATTTTGCAAAAAATAAAAAACCCAGTAGGGATTAAAATACCACCAAAAGAAAGCTTTATTTGTGTGAAAAAAATGATAAAAATGTCATATGCGTACAGTGTAGCATGACCGCGCAATTGTCATTTAAAGTGTGACAGCGCTGAAAGCTGAAAATTGGCCTTGGCAGGAAAGGGGTAAAAGTGCCCAGTAGGCAAGTGGTAACGCTAGGCACTTGAGTGTTCATTCATTCCAATGGCCTGAATCCATAGACGCTCAAACGCTTGACGTGCCTAAGCATGTCTAAACATGCCTAAGTGTGTGTGCAATATGTGTTTTTTAACCACTTCTGGACTGGAAGATTTTCCCCCTTAATGACCAGGCCATATTTTGCGATACAGCACTGTGTTACTTTAACGGACAATTGCGCAGTTGTGCGATGCTGTACCTGAAAATGTATGTGTTTTTTCCCACAAATAGAGCTTTCTTTTGGTGGTATTTGATCACCTCTGCGATTTTTATTTTTTGCGCTATAAACAAAAAAAGAGCGACAATTCTGAAAAAAAAAATCCATTTTCACATTCTGCTATACAACATTCCCCCCCCCCCCCCCCCAAAAAAAAAATCTAAATTTTTTAACATTTTAGGCCAATTTGTTTTCTGCTACATATATTTGGTAAACAAATTGCAATAAGCGATATTTTGTTTGGTTTGTGTCTACTAACTACAGGAAAGCTTTATGTAATTTTTATTGTTTTTGTTTATACTAGTAATGGTGGCGATCTGAGATTTTTTCTGGGACTGTGACATTGCGGCGGACAGATCGGACCCCTGACTGACATTTTTGACACTTTTGTAATCAGTGCTAAAAATATATACACTGTTACTGTACTAATGACACGGGCAAGTGTCAACAAGGTGTTAAATGTGTACCTAGGGGAGTGTTTCTAACTGTGAAGGGCGTGGCTTGTGGAATGACCATAGAGACATGTGATCCTATATAGAAGGATCACAGGTACTCTGTGATCATTCCAGGGAGAAGACCGGTCTGCTGTGTTTACAACAGCTGACCATTCTTCTCTCTCAGCGGGGAATGATCGCGGGTGTCAGGCAGCAATCGGAGCCACCTGACCCGTGCATCGGCTTTCCCGCTGTCGAGCGGGGGCGGGGGCACGCCGCCACCGGCGCGCACTCGCCCCCTAGCTGCAGGAGTGCGACCGACGTAGCCCTACAACGGTTTGCCTGGGAGAGCCACCCTGTTGCAGTAAATAAGCGGCGTGTGGTCGGCAACCGGTTAAGCAGCTTTTTCCTGTCAGAAGTAAAAGGTGTTCAGAGGAGACCCTGTGTGAATGAGGCCAAACAACTGATTTAGCCCAGGTATAAATTTATGAAAAAGTATTTTATGAACACAGTAATACAAGTTCCTGAAAATGATGTAAAGCAACTCTGTTCTGAGTAAAATATGGGGGCTATCACTGCCGACCTCCATTTAGATTAGCTAATAGCCTAGCTGTCATTTTGATCCAGCGGCTTCAATACTTTCTGAATCACTGACCTCGAAATCTGACTTTCCTTTGGCATTTGTCATTTATTGAATGCTTGCTCTGGATCTGTGAAAACAGAAACTGCCAGGCAACTACATTTTTTTACATCAAGGCTAGCCTTGCCAACCCACATAGTTCTCTCTTGGCAGTTGTGTGATGGTGTGGTGCAATTTTTGCAAAACACAGTAACACATGTTACAGACATTAGTGTGATGTAGTGCTGTTCATTCCTTATAGCAGTCAAAGGTACCTTGCCAGTGCACCTGTGTTGGAGTACATCACAATGCATGGTAATACATCACCTTGTGTTCTGGTGCCTGCTTCTTAAAAAATATCGCAGGTCCAGTTTTTCAGCATTTTGGTGCGTTGTAAGTTCATTTAAATGAATGGGTTGCCTTAATGGGTGTCAAAACACGCATTAACCTTGCATGCATTACCATTTACCACACGCATCAGCGTGATTGAGCCCTAAGACTGGTTTAGTAGAATACACATATGTGTGTGTTTAATAGTTTTCCTGGAGTTTAGTTTTATGGCATTTAGTCTGATGAAATCCAAAACAGACCCCTAGACGTCTTGTAACAGAAAATTGATGTTCTTGCATACTGAAAACTCAGGTCTTGGGGCTTGGAAAGAGTTATGCTACGGTAAAGAAAGAATGCATGAATATATATCTATACTAAAACTTGAAGACAGATTCATTTATTTTAAGGAAGAATTACAAGCAAATGTAAATACTTCAGTTTAATCTTTATGTATGTTTGTTTAATATTTGCTACAATGCTTTTTATTTATTTTTCAATTGTGCATGTGTCTTTACTGCCAGTTCCCATAAACCCCCTCGTACACTAACTTCAAGTCATAATTAAAGTGGCCACATATGTTCTGGCTACACAAATAGAAAAGGGGGGGGGGGGATTCAAGTACATCCAGGGCTGCTGATAAGGCAATACAATTGGTCCTTTTGTACTGGGCCCATACCTCATCAGCTAAACAGGGGGACCCAGGGCAACTTTATTGCTAATTTTTTCCTAAATGGATAAATGGATTTTACTAGACCACACTCCTGCTCCTACTGATTTGCCAGGCTTTTGCGATTCGGCACTGCGTGACTTTAACGGACAATTGCGCGGTCGTGCGACGCTGTACCTAAACGATTTTAGCGTCCTTTCTTTCCCACAAACAGAGCTTTCTTTTGGTGGTATTTCATCACCTGTACGATTTTTTGATCATGCGCTATAAACAAAAAAAGAGCGTCAATTTTGCAAAAATAACAATATTTTTCACATTTTTTTTTATATGAAATTCCCCCCAAAAAAATGTAAAAATCAAAATTTTTTAACATTTTAGGCCAATTTTTTTTGGTAAAAAAAATTGCAAAAAGCGTATTTTGATTGGTTTGCGCAAAAGTTATTGCGTTTACCAACAAAGGGAAAGATTTTTGTCAATTTTGTTGTTTTTTTTTAAACGCGTAATGGCGGCGATCTTCGATTTTTTTTGCAGTACTGCGACATTGCGACGGACAGATCGGACCCTTGACTGACATTTTTGACACTTTTGGGGTTACCAGTGACATTACTACAGTAATCAGTGCTATATATATGCACTGTTACTGTAAAAATGACACTGGCAGTGAAGGAGTTAACTGTATTGGAGATGGAGGGGTTAAGTGTGTCCTAGGGGCGTGCTTCTAACTGTGATTGGCTGTGGCTGTGTGTGTAAGAACAATGATCAATGGTCCTACATAGTAGAACCGTTTGATCATCATTCTTACACAGGGAGAACTGACAGACGGCTTTGTTTACACTAGCCACCTGCCTTTCTCCTGCTGTCACAGACGATCGCGAGTGCCCGGCGGATATCGGGTCCGCCGGGCACACGTGCGGGGGGGTCTGTGACTGAGTGGGAGGCATGCACTCGCTCCCCACACCCTTACAGGCTAGCGACGTAGCCCTACCTCGCTCTGCCTGTGAGGGGCTGACTGCCAACGTAAATAGTCGTGCGGCAGTCGGCAAGTGGTTAAATTACATTTCCCTGGGCCCCATCAGGTCATAAGAGGGTTCCAGGAAGTGGGACTTTTTTTCACTTTTGGGGCATAAGGGGATAATTCAGTGTTGCTGTTTTGTTGCACCCCAGGGGGTGGGTGGGGTTTAGGTGGGGTTGGAGGGCCCAGTCAGGAAGGCTGTACAGGGCCCCATGATTTCTAACGGCAGCCCCGACTCATCTCACTCATTTGCAATTGTGTGCTGGGGAGGGAATGTTTATGTTTAAGACATACAGTAAATATTGCCCATAGATCTGACGTTGTGGCTTTAGGCCATAAGCACTATAAGATGGGATCCTTGTCACCTGTGGGACTTAATGTTGAATTTAGCCTACAGCCCTTCTTAAATCCATGACCCCTCGGGATTGGCATCGTGATGATCTATGCTGTCTCTCTCTTTCTGCCTAATCAATTATATACTGCCATTTACCCAGTAAATACATCACCACACGTACGGTGCTCTGTATGTACCTTCTCCAATTAGTCTTACCTGTCACCTGTTGGTGACACCAATTTACACCTGGGGACCTGGGGAAAGGTGGGTGAGAAGTGGGAATCCTGTCAAGGGATTATAGGTCTCTGGAACATAAAGTATGAATGAGCATAGACCATTATTGCATTAATGATACCTACTCCCTATGCCCACTTAGGACCTTCACTAACCTGAAGCTTAAACATCAGTGATCAACTAGGAAACTCCCACAAGTGAGAATATCACTACTAATAACCATACAGTGAATCATTTGGTATTTCTTCTTTCTCTCCTCCCTCCCCTTCTCCATTTCTTCTGGCTGAGATCTATTAAGCACAACAAAGAAGGGGATGGTTTCCCGCTCGTGACCGTGTGGAAACCCATTCAAGTTCAATTGTGATTGACCATGTCAGAAAATGCAGATCTAGTTATACATTCATATTTCTTTATATATGGCGTGCTGTGTAATATTTTTAATTATATGTTCACTTTATTGGATTTTATAAGATCAGTCACTATTCCCTTGATGATGACATCTGGAAATAGTGCTGGCAACTTTGCTGGTTGAATGGCAATTTGTATCATGTTAATATACCATACCGACTTTGTAAAGTGAGGACATCTTGTGGAAATCTGCGGTATTGCAGCTCCCTTCAGTCCCACACATCAGTAAATAATTAATGAATAATCACCAATTAGGGGCGGTATATATTGATACATCTTGAGCCCATTCAGTAGCTCTGAGGAAACCAACGTTGTTGGTGAAACGCGTCAGCGTCCAGCATTGTGTATTGTGCATCCATGCACTAGCGGCAATTGAATCCCCTGCATGGGATCCCCTGTCTATCGTCCCCCTGGCTGTTCCCCAACTAGGCGCCCGGCTGATCAGCTAAACCGGAAGTGACGATCGGGAGGACACCTCCGACCCGGAAGTCAAGCTCCACAGCCGCCGGTCTAGCCGTATGGAAGGGTAGAACGCCGGGGTGAGAAGGAGGTGGACACGGACCAACCGGTCAACGGGGACTATTGCCACTATGCACCGCTACTCAACCTCCCCCGCCTACACGATCTACACACCGACACCCAAATGAGGCATGTGCTAAGGTAAACTAATGATTCGTTTCATCCTCTTGCTGGGTTTTTATCACACTGACGGTGTGCTACAAACGGCCCCAAAAGTTTGGCTGTAACTAATACTGGACTCTGTTAGTGGCACCTGTGATCTCCCTCTACTTTAACAGCCGGGTCTCTAATTGCCTGTCCGACATTGGGACCTCCTGCAGACTATTCAGTCCATTTTCTACAAGTTCCATGTATGGTCCCGGGACTATTCACCATGGCTATAATTAATCATTAGTAGACGGCTCTCCTTGCGGGTAACTGCGGGCCAGAAAGGTTGGAATCCTATTATGTCACCAATTCATTATTGAAACCAATTAACTTCTACTTGGACCTGATTCAAGTTGAACTCCAGCCAGGCTCATCCACTTCAGTATCCAGAGGGGTGTTTCATTTACCATCAAGAGGTCCTCACACTGTACCTCACAGACTATCCAGCCTACGCAGTATGCTGGTGTCTGTATGGTCCAGTGCATATGAATAGATGGTGCAGTTTATCATTATGTGCATGGATGTATCAACTCTTTGATTTTAATATGTTGTTTTGTAACACTATGGTTCACCACCCTGATGTTTTTGTCCTAATTTTTCGTATTCAAGGCATACGTGCCTAATAAAATTTGTATTTTCTTTATTAACATGTCCGGAGTGCCCTTAGTTGGTGGCTGGGGTAGTGGGTAACAGACATTGTTTTGTATTCTCACATTTCCCCATCCCTTTTTTTTCTTTTTTGTTTACATAAGCACAAAGTATTGTGAACACAATTATTATGCATGGTTGCTTTTTTTAGGACAAAATTAGCCTAATCAAAATTACATTTCAGACACAAATATTGTCCTTACATGTTCCCTTTCAAACATGGTGGCTTCAGATTTGGACCTTAGCTATATGCCATTAGCAAAAAGTATTGTGAACATAATCATCATGCATGTTTGCTTTTTTGAAGAAAAAAAATAGCTTATTAAACAATCTGCACAATCAATAATGTGGTATAGGCCAACTAGGCCTTCCTAGGTTAGATAGTAAATTAGTAAATGAGGTTCTCTACTTTATCTGTAGAGTCGTCAAATCTTCTCGTGAACCTCATGGATGCCAAATAGAGTTCCATTGTAGCAAAAGCTAGGTTTTGCTACATACTTGTAGGTGGTAATCTCAGCTTCTGTCATACATCAAGGTTGATTATCAGATACTGATATGTTTGCCATGGACAAGCTGCTAGCTAACAGAAACAGCAGACCTCACCATATAAATGCTTTTGGATGGGAATTCTATGCAATGAAAAATGAAACAGCATCTGGGCCATGAATGACACTGATAGCTTTAGAACATCTCAAGCTGCCAGATGGACTTGGTTCCAATACTGCGATTACAATAACAAATACTTTCATGGAATGTAGTTTGTCATGAAGCTTTTTTGAAAGTGGTTGTAAATCCCCTTATATACCCAGTGAAGTGACTGGTCTCAGGTGATACACAGAGATGAAACATATCCTCCTGTCTATCTGCAGTTCTCTTCTCAACAACTGTTTGAAGTGCTGAATTTATAAAGTGTCTGAAAATTTAGAAAAAAGGGAGTGGATAGCAGATATTACACACTTCAGAGCTCAATGAGGAGAGTTCTGAGAGCTAATTGGAGGAAAGAGACATACCCTCCTTTACACAGCACACAGGAACAGAGCTGAGGCTGTCAATCAGCTGGAGATTCCTCCCCTGTTTTTTTTTTTTGGTGTTAGGAAAACTTGTCAGAAGTGATTTGTGCTGATAGCAGAGGAAAAAAGCAGCCAGCAGAAATTACACTTAGTGCTTTTAATTGAGAGACGTATACACTTTAGAGGGATATGCTTTGTCCATATTTTATGTCTGAAGTTTGCAAGCACTTTAAATATAAATGCTTTGACAATTTTGCATGGCTCAAAAGCAGGATGGTACAAGATGGAATTTTCATGAAAGCATTTGTTCTATAATAAGATATTAATGCCATTGTGATCCAAGAACATCCTAAGAGCACTGGGAATTGTGTGAATGAGAGCTTATAAAACCACATGGATGAGTAATGACGTACCCTGTCCACTGTGCTGATTGTCCAGTATGGCCCGCTTTCTAGCTGTCAGCCCAACTGCTCCATATGCTGTCCAACCTGTGACCTTTGGCTTCCTGTGTGCTCGGCAATGCAGCTATGACTCTTCAGTCTTCACAAAAGAATTGGGGGGCTACACTAACCCAGCTTGTAAGGACAAACTAAACAACACACCTCAGGAAATACTGCCATCGCTAACAGAAGATAGACTTAGAACTAAACTAGAGAAACTTAACATAAATAAATCACCAGGACCGGATGTCTTGCACCCGAGGGTTCTTAAAGAGCTCAGCCAGGTGATTGCCAGACCATTATTGTTGATCTTTAAGAATAGTTTACAGATGGGTATGGTGCCAGCTGATTGGAAAAAAGCCAAAGTGGTATCAATATTTAAAAAGGGGCCGAGATATATCCCGGGTAACTATAGGCCAGTCAGCCTAACATCAGTAGTCTGCAAGATTTTGGAGGGGATGTTAAGGGACCACATACAAGGCTTTAGTAATGAAAATGGTATTGTTAGTAGTAATCAGCATGGATTCATGAAAAATCTTTCTTGTCAAACCAATCTATTAACCTTCTATGATAAAGTGAGCTGCCACCTAGATAAAGGTAAGCCTGTGGATGTGGTGTACCTGGACTTCGCAAAGGCCTTTGACACCGTTCCCCACAAACGCTTACTGTTCAAACTAAGGAAGGTAGGTATGGACCATAAGGTGAGTACCTGGATAGAGAACTGGCTCCAGCGGAGGTTGCAAAGGGTGGTGATTAATGGGGAGTACTCAGATTGGGCGCGTGTGGAAAGCGGGGTCCCCCAGGGTTCTGTGCTGGGGCCAATCATGTTTAATTTATTCATAAATTATCTAGAGGAGGAGATATCGAGTAAAATCTCAGTATTTGCGGATGATACTAAACTAAGCAGGCCAATATCGTCTGGGCAGGATGGGGAAACCTTACAAGCGGACCTGAACAAAATTATGGGTTAGGCAACTACATGGCAGATGAGGTTTAATGTTGAAAAATGTAAAGTAATGCACCTGGGTGCCAGAAACCAGAAAGCAAGCTACTCACTAGGGGGGAACCTCTGGGTGAGTTTAGGATGGAAAAGGACCTGGGGGTACTGGTAGACAACAGGCTTGGCAGTGGCATGCAATGCCAAGCCGCTGCAAGCAAAGCCAACAGAATACTGGGATGTATAAAAAAGGGGATTCACTCCAGAAATAAAGAGATTATTCTCCCACTCTACAAGACTCTGGTCCGGCCACATCTGGAGTATGCTGTCCAGTTCTGGGCACCGGTCCTCAGGAAGGATGTGCTGGAACTGGAGAAAGTCCAGAGAAGGGCAACAAAAATAATTTGGGGAATGGAGGGCATCAGCTATGAGGAAAGACTACAAGCACTGAACGTATTCTCTCTGGAGAAGAGACGATTGAGGGGGGATATGATATCAATGTACAAATATTGTACTGGCAACCTTAGCATATGGAAAAACCTATTCAGAGAAAGGAGATACAATAAGACACGTGGCCACTCACTAAAACTAGAGGAAAGGCGGTTTAACCTTAAAATACGCAGGGGGTTCTTCACTGTAAGAGCGGTAAGGATGTGGAATTCTCTTCCGCAAACAGTCGTATCAGCAGGGAGCATTGATAGTTTCAAAAAACTATTAGATGGGCAGCTTAAAGACCACAACATACAGGGGCATACAATGTACGGTTAACAGCAAACACACACACACATCATAGGTTGAACTGGATGGACTTATGTCTTTTTTCAACCTCACTAACTATGTAACTATGTAACTATGACTTTGACTCCTTGCTCACTGTCTTGTTGCCTAATAGGACTCTCTACATGTTTAATTCTCTGTGCACCATGACCTGCCTGATAGTCAGCTGCCCATCCTGACCACCACTTGTATACCCACCACATATTTTCTCTTTTACCTGCACCGCCTCCTTGCCTGCTAACTGTCCACATACTGCTATCTACCCAAGCCAACCCTTTTGTATGTATATCCACTTCAGCTCCGGAAGGTTTACCCCCTTCGTGAACAGGCCATTTTTTGCGATACGGCAATGTGTTGCTTCAACTGACAAGTGCACGGTCGTGCTCCACTGTGCCCAAATAAAATTGATGTCTTTTTTTTCTCCACATATAAAACTTTCTTTTGGTGGTATTTATTTTTGCGCTGAAAAAGATCCACAATTTTGAAAAGAAAACAATCGTTTTTACATTCTGCTATAAAACATAACCAATACAGAGTCCTGAAATCAACCCAACATAACACCTTTGGGATAAATTAGAGCAGAGACTGTCCATAAATACATGGATGGGGGTTTGGGGTGGAGGAACTTGACAGGTCTGCACAGAGTCCTGACCTAAACCCAATAGAACAACTTTGAGATGAGTTAGAGCGGAGACTGCGAGCTGCAAGTGCCTGACTTCACAAAGGCGCTTCTGGAAGAATGGTCAAACATTCCCATAGACACAATCTGGTAAGCCAAATTTATTACTCACCTAGGGTGTGAGGTGGGAACGTTTGGAGTCACCCTACCATTTACGATACTTGGCACTTTTCCCAAGTTGTGATAACTTCTTTGCTCACGTTGATCACTTACCTGGGACTTTTTTGCACTTATCACTTTATTTCTTCACTTAGAACTTTTTAATATCAATTGTTTTTAGAGCTACACTTTCCTTTATTTATTCCCATAGACACACTCCTAAACCTTGTGGACAGCCTTCCCAGAAGAGTTGAAGCTGTTATAGCTGCAAAGGGTGGGCCAACTCAATACTGAACCCTACGAACTAAGACTGAGATGCCATTAAAGTCTATGTGTGTGTAAAGGCAGGCATCCCAAAATTAGAGTGTATGTATGTACAGTATTCCCAGCAAATTCTACATATTGGTTTAGTCTCTCTCTCTCCTAATGAATTTCATTGCTATATACAAATCACCAAATTTTACTTTGTATAACTTCATTTATGATCGTAATTTCATATACCATGTGTTAACATCAAAATTATTCCTATGTACAATATAGGTGCAAAACATTCCACTGGTATGTCAGTGGCAATGTTCCCATGATAGATAACTAATGGTAATTCATCTATTGGAACAGATGTCAGTCCCATTGCTGCAGGGAAAGTAATTCATCACCACACACTTACATACCTCAGCTGGCATACCATTAGCTAACACAGTGCATTTTACATATCACATTTTGACTTCTGCTTTTATTATGTGCTACATGTTACTTGGCTTCCTAGAGTACTTTAGCAAAGGAAATGTATAACTATAAGATCATCATGTTTCACATCTTTAATTGTATGTGTGCCAAATAATATTATATTATTTTATAGCACCTTTAGATTAACTCTGCACTGCTCTCATTCATTTTGAAATACCATTTGTTACAGCAAAGACATGAGATAATTTGTAATTATGGTAAAGAGAGAAATTATGTCTGGGGCATGTCGGCTTGTATTTCAGGATGTATTTGGACAGTCTGATGGGTGTCAGATAGGATTGGTGTGAAATATACAGTTGAATGAGGCGGTCAGAACTCTTGGGATATACTAATTTGCAGGATTCTAGCACCTCATCCCATTCCTCATCTTCCAGTTCTCCAACATTCGACACCGACTGTGACTTTAATTGGTAAGCCAAGTTAGTGGCGGTCGGCAGTAGGAGATAATTATAGAATATGGAGATCAGTTATTTAGGTCCTGAACCCATAATTACCTCCACCCAAGTAAAGGGATTCAAGATTGGGAATTTAGCACCCATGTTGAGTGTGAAGAACGTATTGGAGCTGGAGATAGTGAAAGAACACATGTTTGGGCAGGCCAAACCCAGTCTTGAGTTCCTGAAAGGATTTGACCCTGCCATTAGAGAGGGCTTGTGAAAGGTAAATGATCCCCTAACAGCCCAAGCCCCATAATCAGATAGTGACAACAATTCAGGCAAACATGGGTTATCCCACAAGGGAGTGTGGGCATGCCATAAGGGGGCATTCGTGTGTTTCATTGCTAAGCTCCAAATTTTACTATGATGATAAAGCATGCACCCTCATTCGCCTAGGTGAGTAGAGTCTCGTGAGCCATTTGGCTTTATTGCTTTATTACCTGATGATCCTGCTCACTGTACTATATCTATAGAAGAGCAGCATTGTCACCCTAGGCTGCTCTCTTTCTTTCCTCATCGCAATAATACACAGGGGGAGATGTTCTGTAGATCACAGAATATAGCTTGGAAAGCTAATAACATTGCTTGAGATTTAAATTTAGTGCACAGGAATAGAGTTGGGGCGAGCAGTTTGGACTGAGCAAAAGTTCATTTAACACTAGAATTTGAGGGGCACTCGGCGGGATCTTTGCCCCCCGAGCGCCCCATAATGCAGTGTGTGTTGCACAGTGCATTCTAATGGCCTAATTGGGTGAAGCAATTCAGCCAGGTGCTGGTCAGGTGCAAAGCTTTGCCCAATCAGGGCACAGGCAGAGCCATGTTTGGACAAAGTCATGATGACTTTGCCCAATCATGGCTCAGTGCTCATAGTCCCACCCCACACTATAAAAGGTTCCTTCCCACAGGAACCTT
This sequence comes from Pelophylax lessonae, assembly GCF_965119305.1. Classification (NCBI taxonomy): domain Eukaryota; kingdom Metazoa; phylum Chordata; class Amphibia; order Anura; family Ranidae; genus Pelophylax; species Pelophylax lessonae. Next base: position 412,658,948 of record NC_138769.1, read on the forward strand.
TTGCAGTGTGTTGTTAAAGTGGAGATAGATAGAGCAGGGCTCTGTTTGCTACTAGCGATTTAGTGCATTATTGTGACTCAAGGGTAGAGTGTCAGTGTCGTGTTAGTGCAGTGTGAGTATAGTGTAAGTATAGTGTAGTGTCAGTGTAGTGTGTCAGTGCAGTGTTAGTGTAGTTTGAGTATAGTGTAGTGTAGTGTGAGTACAGTGTAGTGTGTCAGTGTAGCGCCAGTATAGTGTGAATATGGTGTCAGTATAGTGTGTCAGTATTGTGTGAGTATGGTGTAGTGTCAGTGTAGTGTTAGTATAGTGAAGTGTTTAACACAGCATTACAAAACATATATCCCCCTTTTTTTTTGGTTGCTGCAGAATTATTTTTTTTTGTCCCGTGCCTGCTCCTCTTTTTAAATTGTTTTTATCCTCCCCATCGTGTCTGGGAGGCCAACAAGGAGAGGCAGAAAAAAACAACAATGTAGGAGCGCTAACAAAACCTCCAGCACATGAAGGGTAAATGGGTTAGAACGGGTGGGGGAGGGGAAGGGAAGAGAACATGGGGAATAGAAACTGCAAAAACAAAACAAAAACGGAGATGAAAAAACGGAGATGAAAAAAATACCATAAATTGATGAATGACAGAGTCCTGATGGACTCTTTTCTCTCTTTTTTCTTTTGTTCAACAAGGAGAGGCAGACTTTCTCATGCCACTATGAGGGGGCTAGCAGTGTCTGTGTCCACAGGCAAAGGTAGACACGGTCTGTTCTCAGGCAGGTCACATTTTCATTTGTTTAGTGATGTTGACCATGCTATCCAGCCCCAGTATGCAGAGGAGTTGGTGGACTAGCTTACTAAAATTTTCTCATCCTCCTCATCCTCTATCACCCAAGCTGAGACTAGTGCACAGTCCACCACAGCTGCCAGAGTGGCTTATTCTGCCTGCTTGTCCACAGCTACTCCTGCCAATGCCCCAGCATTATGTATGGAGGAGACAGCTGAATTAGTTTAACACAGTGTCAGCCACTTACCTTTTGACGATGCTTGATGTTACTTGATTCTGATGTTAATTATGAGATTGAGGAAGAGAGTAACATGAGCCTACAGAGAGAGAAGAACACTGATAAACAATAAATTGGGGCAGTCATGTTCCCCCAGCCGCAGCATATTGCCAAGTTGGCTCCAGTGTTGATGAGAATGAAGAGGATGATGATTATAAGGTCACTGACAGCACTTGGATGCTGGATAGAGCAGAGGAGGAAAGTGAAGGGAAGGCACAACCCCAACGAGGCAGGGTGTCCTCCAGAGGCAGCCATCATGGAACAGTAGAGAGCAGTCACCCTATTCCATCAGATTGTGGAGCTGTTATTTACCTGCCCACTTCCCACAGCTCAGCTGTGTGGGCCTTTTTAGCACATGTACAGCTGATTGAACTGTTGCAATTTGCAATCTCTCCCGCAAGCAGACCAAGCGTGGCCAAAACACCAGCAATTTAGGTACCATATGCTTGAAAAGGCATTTAACTTCCCACCACACTGATGGCAATAGCCCCTTAAAGCCACATAAAAAGTTACACAATTCTTCTCCTCCTCACTCCTCATCTTTCATGTCTATCCCCACTATACCTCACGACCTCTCAGTAGCCTCTACTGACAAGGATGATGGTATAGCAAAGGATGTCACAGATCCTTAAAACATGTCTGCCAGCAGAACATCACCAGCTGTAGAGTATAGCAGGCAATTTTATCTGCCCCAGACTGCTGAATCGAAAAAAAGAAAATACACTCCCTGCCATCCACATGCCCAGCATCTAAATTCCAGCTTGTCCAAATTGCTGGCTTTACAACTCCTGCCTTTCTGTCTGGTGGATTCTGCCCCCCTCTGTGAATTTACAGAATGTGCTGTACCAAAATGGCAAGTTCCCAGTCACTATTTCTTTGCACATAAGGCCATTCCAGCTCTCTAACCATCACGTGTAAGGCAATGTGTTGGCATCGTTGGGCAAGGCAGTCACCAGCAAGGTCCACCTTACCGCTGACACGTAGCCCAGCAAGCATGGCCAGGGGCGATATATTTAGTTCACAGCACGCTGGCTAACTCTGCTAGCAATTAGAAAGGATGCAGGACAGGACTTAGTGCTGGAGCTTGTTTTGCCGCCACACCTCCATACAGCTCCTTCTCCATGCCCTCCTCTGCTGAATTATCCTGTGAACCACCAGTATCCCCTAAGCGTTCAAGGGGCTATTTAATGAGTATGGCTAAAGGATGCCATGCAGTGCTTCAGTTGGTCTGTCCAGGAGACAGGAGCCACACTGAAGTAGAGATTCTTTCAGGTTTGCAGGAGCAGGCCAAGAGGTGGTTCACGCAACAAAAGCTTGAGCCAGGAATGGTGGTGTGCGATAATGGCACTACCCTTTTGTCCTCCCTTCAACAGGGAAAGTTGACACATATGCCATGCCTGGCACATGTCCCCAATTTGGTGGTGCAGTGTTTCTTAAACAGGCACCCAGGTTTGCAAGATCTTCTAAGGCAGGCCAGAAGAGTCTGTAGCCATTTCAGGTGGTCATACATAGTCAGTGTTTGGCTGGCTGAAATTCAATGGGAATTCCACCTGCCCGTTAACTGCCCGATTTGTGACATGCCCACCAGGTGGAACTCAACTTTGGAAATGCTGCAGCGGCTGCAGCAGAGGGCCATCAACGAGTACCTGTGTGAGTACGGCACAAGGACAGGCTCAGGGAAGCTCGGCTTTTTTTTCGCTGTGCCAATGGCTGCTGATAAAGAATGCATGCACTCTACTGTCACCATTTGAGGAGGCGACAAGGATGGTGACCCCTGACAATGCATGCATCAGTGACACTATCCCTCTTGTGTTTCTGCTGGAATATACTCTGCGTGGCATTATGGACAGGGCACTTGAAACAGAGAAGCAGGAGGAAGAGAAGGACTTTCTTTCCTCTCAAGGCCTGCTGTATGCAGACACCATTCTTGGAATGCCACAGAACACACAAGAAGAGAGGGAGGAGGAGAGGGATTCTTACATTTTTGGAGGCGTTGAAGCACAGGAAGACATACTTCAAACCTTAAGAGATGGTTTTCAGTCCCCAGAAACCTTGGGAGTAGTACGTGGCAGGGAGGAGGCAGTTCCAGATACTGTAATCCTCAGTGACCCTGAGGACTCTGCTTCTGATGCCTCCACAAACTTGGGGTGCATGGGCTCCCTTATTCTTCAAAGCCTATGAAAGAATCCGAGAATTTGTGGCATTAAGGAGAAGAATCATTATTGGCAACCCTCCTTGACCACCGTTACAAGGGGAAAGTCTTGGAACTCATCCTGCCCTCGCAGAAGGAGCACAGGATGAAATATTTTGATGAAACCTTAAAAATAAGTTTATATAACATCTTTTCAGACTCTGGTAGGTTGCAGTCTCATGGAAAAGGTAGTTTTGAAGGCTTCTGTTGGTCAAAGGAGGAGCGGTGGAGAAGGGGGCCGCCTTATGCATTAAAATATTTCCTTATCCTCTGTGCCCAGGGCTGTCAGCTTCCACATCACATCAGCAGCATCTGCATCATATGGGGGAAGATTATGTAGGGGCGAAAACAGACATGGGGAGCTTTCCAGTAGACGATCCATTGGGTTACTGGATCATGAGAATAGACTACTGGCTAGAACTTTCCCAGGATGCAAGTGTGCTTTCTGAATGGGCATTTAGTGCTGCCGGAGGTTTTATGACAGATAAAAGAGCATGTCTGTCTACAGACTCCATTGAGCAGGTGACATTTGTCAAAACAAATCAGTCCTGGATTAGCAACAGCTATCAAGCCCCTGATGCCGATGTCACAGTTTAAGTGTTTTTGGTATCTGGAATCTCTGCGAGACTGACTAGTTTTGTGGGTGTTGATTTTATCTTGAAGTCATTTGTTGGTATAGGTTTCATGGGCACAATTAACACCCATGGACCAATTTTTCTACACCTGTTTGACAGGTGGATATATTTTAAATTATTTACAGCAAGGCAAGTTCTTGCTTTCATTAGGAGTACCTCTATAGGGTTACAGTGTGAAGGCACCACCAGCAACCAAAGCCCAATTTTTCCGCATTTGTTTGACAGGTTCATATACTTTCAATTTTTTACAAAAAGACCAATTCTTGCTTTCATCAAGAGTATCTCTAGCCATTTCCTTCTCTCTCCGGTTGTGTGTTTTCGGAGAATTCAGCCGGGAAATGTTTTCTTCCTTTCACTGGTCTGTAGATTAGCATGTGGCTTCAGTGGCAGAATGAATTTGCCATTAAACCCAAAAGCATTCCTTAATGGCCTTACTGGTAAGCCAGTAATGGTGAAACTGAAGTGGGGTATGGAAAACAAGGGATACCTGGTCTCTATGGATTTGCTACATGAACATGTAGCTCGTCAATACAGAAGAGTATATTGATGGGGCCTTGTCTGGACATCTTGAGGAAGTTCCAATAAGGTGTAATAATCTATTGTATATATACGATGAGTAGAAGAGGAGGAAGAAGATGGTGAGATGAGAGAATAAAACAATTTCCAAATTAGTTTTGAAAATTTATTTTGAAAATTCTCGTTGGAGGTTATTGTTGGACAATGCTTTTGTATGTTTTGTTAAGAAGAAAAAAACAGATTTTTTTTAAAAAGTACTGCTATAGGGTGTATGGTGTGAAGGCACCACCAACACCCAAAGCCCAATTTTTCTGCACCAGTTACTTCTATCTAAAGTCTGCAAAAGAGACACCAGACTTTATCCAAAAAAAAAAAAACCTGTTAATCTTGGCCTGAGTGTACTATGATTTGGCTTCGTAGCATAAGACTTCCTCAATGTGGTGCAAAACTTTGTTATTTTAACCTCCCTGGCGGTATGATTCTGTCAGGAATTCTGTTCCAAAAGCGGTACAATTCTTTTCATGGAAATTTGGCGTTATGTATTATAGGCCTACAATTCTTAGTAATTACTGACTTAAACCTGACCAAAACAAGTCTCTAGTAGACATCCCAGATGTGATAAATTTGAAACACAAACAAGTGAATTATAATCGAATCAATAATATTATTTTATTATTTAATATATAATATATATAATAAAATTATATTATTGATTAGATTATAATTCATGCGTTATCTATTATATATATATATATGTGTGTATATATATATATATATGTGTGTATATAGATATATATATATGTGTGTGTGTATATATATATATATATATATACATATACATATATATAACGCATGGATTGTAATCGAATCAATAATATAATTTTATATATATATATATATATGTGTGTGTGTATATAGGTATATATATATATATACCTCACAGCAATGAGAGCTCATCGCTGGATCGCCAGGATAAGGTAAGAGAAGCTCCGCTGCGCTGTCTGCACGCTCTGCCCATTGACCCCGAGCGTGACTCGGGGATACCGCTAATAGCAGAAAATTCCTACCCCGAGTCACGCTCGGGGATACCGCTAAGGCGGTTAATCCAAAGTCTGCCAAAAAGACACCAGAATTTATCCAAAAAATCTCTAATCTTGTTCTGAGTGCACTTAATTTGTGGCCTCATCATACAGACCGGCTCCTCAAGTCGTTGTTTATTAAATAAAGAAAGCTTGCAGGGAATATCTATTTAGGGCCTTATGTACACTGCAGCTGCTAAATGGACAATTAGGAGCAGTTAGGTGTTTTTTCAGCAGCCCCTGAACTCTCCTCAATTTTATCTTATGCAAACATGTACACTCAGTCGTTTATAGTAGTTTAGAGGTAATTGAGTTTACTGACGTTTTTTTGAAAGCAGATAAATTGCAGACAGAGAGACAGACAGAGACAGACAGACAGAGAGAGAGAGAGAGAGACAGACAACCAGACAGACAGAGAGAGGCAGACAGACAGAGAGAGACAGACAGAGACAGAGAGAGAGAGAGAGACAGACGGAGAGACAAAGAGAGAGAGACAGACAGACAGAGACAGAGAGAGAGACAGACAGACAGAAACAGACAGACAGACAGAAAGAAAGAGAATGAGAGACTGATAGAGAGAGAAAGACAAACAGAGAGAGAGAAAGAGAGACCGATAGAGAGAGAAAGACAAACAGAGAGAGACAGAGAGAGAAAGAGAGAGAGAGAGAGACAGAGAGACTGACAGAGAGAGAGACAGAGAGACAAAGAGATAGACAGAAAGAAAGAGGCAGAGAGAGAGAGAGTCAGACAGAGAGAGAATCCATAGTTAAAGCACACTGCTCTCTCTTCTCTCACAGAATGACTGAAATAGTTAATACTACTTGTTTGTCATGCATTGTGGGCATTCGGGAGGGTCGTGAGGCTTCTAACCTCAAATGCTCATAACTGCTGCTAAACTCGCATAAACTCAGTATGTAACAGCTGTAAAACGGACATTTATCATTTGTGAATTTCCAGCATTTAGAAGAGATTTTTAACTGCCCTGTGTACATGAGGCCTAAATGTCATTTTTTTCTTGATGTATGTCAGTTTTGCTGCAGCAGGTTCTATACACTGTACAGAGGTGCCACTTTACAGGCAGATTAAGGGGACCCCCAGGCACTATATTTAAAGGAATTTTTCATTTTTATTGTTTCACTTTAAACATCATTAAAATCACTGCTCCTGTAAAAACAATCTTTTTTTAAAAAAAATGTTTGCATTAATACATTTCCCCTAGGTCAGTACCCGGGGCCCCATACCCCTTATTATGGCCAATAACTTAAAGTAAAAACAGCGCACCACTCAAGACAAAATAAATGAATGAAATGCAGCTGAACACTAAGGTCCAAAATATCAAATCCCAAACTAAAAATAGAGAAAATCACAATGCAGTACATAAATAATCTGTTAAAACCGTTTGGTAACACAGGGGTCAAATCTGGAGGTGAGGAGCTAGTATGGCTGGTGTAGGATTCGCACTGTGGAGCATAGCTTGTGTATTTTGATGTTCGCATGAACACCCTTATCACCTTGGGACTTTGACTATACTTATGTTTGTTGTTTCACTCATCTGTATGGTCTTAACAGATTATTGAAGCGCTGCACTGTGATTTTATCAATAACTTGCATATAAGGCTTCAAAATGGGCACTTATAATTTTTCAAGTTCAGGTCCAATAGACTTTAATAGGGTTTGCGGTTCAGGTCCGAACTTTTGAGATGTTTGAGAGTTCTGGCGTGAACCAAACTGGGGGGTGTTTAGCCCAACTCTACACTGGAGGTTACAAAAGACACATTTCCGATTCAGTGCCCAGGCTGGGAGATTCAACTCCCCTAGTAGACATTCAAAGCAAATATTTAAGCCAGCAACTTGATGACTCCTTCAAATATTCTTTATTAGCTACATCATGTAAAACAGGATGGACGCTAATGTGTTTTGGCTATTGCAGCCTTTCTCATTAGAGGACGGCTGCAATAGCTGAAACGCGTTTGAATCAATCCTGTTTTACATGATGTAGCCAATAAAGAATATTAAAAGGAGTCATCGAGTTGCTGGCTTAAATCTTTGCTTTGGATGTCTACTAGGGGAGTTGGATCCCTCAACCTGAGCATGAATCTCAGCAAGTATTCACTACTCTCGTGGTTGAGCTTGGCTATCTTTTGCTCTATAAATGTTATTAGCCTTAAAAAAAAAAAAAAAAATGGGTAGGCTGCAATTTATAAATTTATCTTTAGTCAAATTACACCTTAAATGCCTTTTTTATATTCCGGGTAAGTCAGTATTAACATTCATTCTTTGAAGAAAAAGCCATTTTTTGATGATGTGTTTTCACAGCAGAACTAGGTTTAGAAAGCCAGAAGAAAATCATTGGTTCCATCTACAGATACTTTACCAGATTTTTCCAACTTGTGAAAGAAAATATAATTGCATTTCAAAGGTCAAAATTTGTGTAATCTTAATAACACTGGACTACATGCTTTGTATGTATGAATACAATCCATTGAAAAAAATCTAATTTCTCACTCATTACTCACATACAGCTGTATGGGGCAGTTCATGGCCATTGATCACATAACATGGTTGGTAGGAAGAATGTCTACAAAGTCATTGTTCAAAGAATTTGTATAACATCATCTACATGGGATGTATAAAAAAGTGTAGCATACCAAAATAACTGATGCACTGTGTGCTGCACTTGACCTCCTCATTGTGCCCTTCGTGGCATTTCTTCCCACTGTAATTGTTTAGACCTTCTCCCACTTTGCAACATTATATTGTGGTTATTCTCTCTATGGTCTTTTATTGTTATTTGTACAACACTGCTTCCCAAGGCATGACCGGCACAAATGCTGCTCCTACAAGAACAAATTGTGATAGTTATGATTTTGATAGTTATGTTTTTCTTTATTTCTTAAAATAAAAAAATAAAAAAGTATTTTTAAAATCTTCTTTTCGATTCTATTAAGTAGATTATAATTTTCTTTTCCCCCTTATAAAACCTTTGTCTTTTTTACATTTTTGCAGCTGTTTTACGTAGTTTATAATTGTAAAGGCTTGTTTTAAGGATTTGCCCCCTTAGTGACCAGGCCATTTTTTGCGATTCGGCACTATGTTACTTTAACGGTCAATTGTGTGATCATGCAACGCTGTACCTAAATAAAATTGATGTCCTTTTTCCCCACAAATAGCGATTTCTTTTGGTGGTATTTGATCACCTCTGCAATTTTTATTTTTTGCGCTATAAACAAAAAAAGAGCGACAATTCTGAAAAAAAACTCAATATTTTTTTTTCACATTCTGCTATATAACATTCCCGAAAAAAAATGTAAAAATCAAAATTTTTTAACATTCTACGCCAATTTGTTGTCTGCTACAAATTTTTGGTAAACACAATCTCAATAAGCGTATTTTGATTGGTTTGTGCAAAAGTTATCGCGTCTACAAACTACGGGAAAGATTTATGTCATTTTTATTGTTATTGTTTTTGTTTTTTTACTAGTAATCTGCGATTTTTAGCTGGGCTGCGACATTGCAGTGGACAGATCGGACCCCTAACTGACATTTTTGACACTTTTGGGGGGGCCAGTGACATTACTACAGTAATCAGTGCTAAAAATATGCACTGTTACTGTAATAATGACACTGGCAGGGAAGGGGTTAACACAGTGGTGATCAAGGGGTTAGGGGAAGGGCTTTTGAAATGATCACAGAGACCTGTGATCCTATATAGAAGGATCACAGGCGCTCTGTGATATTTCCAGAGAGAGGAAACGGTCAGCTGTGTTAACAACAGCTGACCATCCTCTCTCAGCGGGGAACGATCGCGGGTGGCCCGGCGGTAATTGAAGCCATAGGCCACGTGCATCGGTGTCCCCGCTACCAGCGCGCGACTGACGTAGAGCTATGTCAGTTCACGCAGGAGGGCCAGCTTGCCGCAGTAAATCTATAAATAAAAACTATAAATAAATAAATCTATAATAAAATAGGGGGTGTTGCAATATTTTTTGTCACACGGAATTTTTGCAGCGGACATTCAAACGCAATTTTGTGGGCAAAAAATACACTTCATTGAATTAAAGACAAACAGTAAAGTTAGCCCAGTTTTTTTTGTATATTGTGAACGATGATGTCACGCCAAGTAAATAGATACCTAACATTTGCATTCCCTGTGGTGCGCAGGGACGAGGGCACTTTAAATATTTTTTTTCTTATTTATTTATTTTATTTTTTACACTGTCCCTGTTTAAAAAAAAATCTGATCACTTTTATTGCTTTCACAAGAAATGTAAACATCCCTTGTGACAGTAATAGGCAGTGACAGGTACTCTTTATGGAGGATCTGGGGGCTAAAAGATCTTAAACCTATTCTCTACACTTCAAAGAATTAAAAACAACAAAATCAGGGTTTTTTATACTCTGGATTTTTCAAAATCAGTGCCATTGGCAGCCAAGTAAACTGGAAGTGACTTTATGACGACTAGGCTTTAGCGCCAGTTTTGATGCAGCTCTGTCCTGCCTCTTCCTGCAGCCATGGATTATTATTACAGGTAATGTGTTACCTGCAGATCTGCCTGGGAGGGCCAGATCACATATCCACAACCTCTAGAGCTTGCGGTCATTTTTGTAACAGTGCCGTCTCTACACAGTTACTGAGCGCCGTACAGAGCAGACAGTCCCCTTCCTCTGATACACGGATGTCTCCTCTGTCCAATAGGATGTCCAAAAGGATGCCTCGCAGCACAGGGCTGCCTGCTCCCACCTCTCTGCTAGCATCTGATTGGTCCTGGACAGAGGCTGCAAGACAGAGCAACTTTGATGCATGCTTATTAGGGTTTAACAACAGAAGAGCCTGGACCCGGTACAGAAAAACTGTACCCCAAGTAATGATAATATATATTTAAAATTAAACAAACTATTAACTGAGATAAAAAAAAATCATTCCTTCCTGAAAGATGCATTGGATGATTTAGATGACATTTTTATTTACTTTGTGAGTAACAGTCTCATGGGTGAGTGTAATGTCATTTGGAGCTTTGGTAATAGGAAACCTGTCACCATGTCACCTTCATGCTTGTATCTGTGCAAGCCCAACATGATATATCCTTATATCTGGATAAATTATTAGAATAACAATACACACATCCACCACCAGGGGTCTACGCTCCTGCACATGCTCCTGGTATACAGGCAGATGCTTGTCTTGGAGGCCACTCCCACACAGCATGTCATAGAAATGTGGGCGGGGCTAGTCGGGAGTCCGGACCTGAACTGTCACTGGACTGCACAGAGATACTGTACACAAGCCGCAGAGCGTGGTGTATGATATCTAAGGAAGAAAAGGGATTTATTACAGGGGTGGACACATTGGGACAGCACTGCACCTGAAGGACCATGCAGACCGCAAACAGTACAGGTAGTTTATTTATAGAGTAGCATTAAAATGCCATATATATTTAAAACAGGAATTACCTTTTAATGCCGCTTTGTTGCTAGTTGCCACAGGCCCCTATGAGTGCATGGTACAGGGCAGTGGAGCCAGTACTTAAACCATATAAGACATATTTAAAAATAATAATAAATACTGAAATACCTTAAAATTGGTGGCTATAGATAGTAACCCATCATATTTCATACAAAATACTCATCATATTAAAAAAAAAAAAACAAGAAATAATAAATTCAAACACTGAATAGAATAACACTAAACCTTAGGCTTTCAATTATTCATTATTTACTACAACCACCCTTCCACCTCCGTTTATGTTTATATCATATGTGTATATCACAAAAAATATTATACATAGAAATCCATAGGTATATATTTTTTTAACAAAATCTAACATCAGTATTATTTATTTATTTTGCCTGGAAGGATCTAAACTCAGTCAATAAAATATCATATAAGCTTTACCATGATAACGTAAAGGAGTGTTAAATAATATTCTAATTTTTTATTTATAATAAATACGTGATGAACCTTCTAGGAAGGTCTTTGTTCAGACATTTCCTTTTATAGGGTGTCAACTGTCTCCTGTGCTTGTCACTCTATCACACATGGACCTGAAGAAGGATAAAGGCATCATTCCCACTGGTACTGTCAAACTTGTGTTAATATACATGTAGAGGACATTTCTAAATGCATGAAAATAATTTTTTAATGGTGCCAATTAAACCGAGCACTTACCTGCATTTAGGTCCTGCGAGTTTAGCTGAGTTTAGAGAAAAATAGAATTCTTGCTTCCAGGATCCTATTATAAACTCTAATTGCAGCTCCACCTTTATCAGTGGCCTTAGGCTGATGCAGAACAATGAACTGTAGCTGACTCTGGCAAAAATGTATGTAAACAGGAACTGGCTGAAAAAGGTTGAACATCATTGAAAATCAAATGGCAGTTGTTTACTATACATTATGCTTAACCACTTGCAACCCGCTCACAATACATTTACTGTAGGTGAGTGACAGCTCCAGGTGAAGTGACCTACAGGTATGTTGCGGCCTAATTCCTGGTTCTCAGGTGTGTGCGCGCTTGCCCCCTTCTAATCTGTGCTGTGATTGGCCAATGATTTTGGCTATATACCTGCTGATCAGCTATGACCAATCACAGCAGAGACCTTTGTGTATTTGTAAAAAGAACACACAGGATGTGGTTGATTTTTTCCTCCATTAGCTCTTTTTGTCCAGGAAAAGAAGTCAGTCAAATTCTGCAAGCCTTATTCTGCTGTGAGTACAAACAGCACATATAAACTTGCATACACTTGTTAGGCACATTTAACCCCTTGATTTCCCTTTCCCTTCATTAGTACAGTGGCAGTGTACAGTGTTATCACCGATCACTGTATTAGTGTCACTAGCAATGTCAGTGTTAGTTAGTCAGCTAGTATCCCTCCCAACCAGTGTCAGTTAGCGCCAGATTGCCCACCACACTATCACAGTCACACTTTTAGTCACTGATCACCACCAGTATACTAGTATAGTGTCTGTACAGATCAGTATCTAGATCACAATCAGAGCAATACTAATGTCCACAAAATAAAGTGTCCACAAAAATGCAATTTGTTTTTTACTAAAGACATGTTTATGAAGAAATTTGATTTTATTTGATATGTTTTATAACAGAAAGAAGAAAATATAACTTTTTTCCCCAAAATTTTAGATATTTTTTCATTTATAAAAATAAAAATCCAGTGGTGACCACCAAAAGAAAGCTCTGCTTGTGTTAACAAAATTATATAAATTTAATTTGGATACAGTGTTGCATGACCGCACAATTGCCAGTTAAAGTAGGGCAGTGCTGAATAGCAAAACATACCCTGGTCATGAACAAGGTAAAAGCTTCCTTAGGTCAAGTGGTTAAGCAAACAAATAGATAAAGAGATTTAGAAGAATGTAGGCAGAAGACGGGGTATTCCCTTACGCCTGCCCTTTGTAACTTTTTCAAACTTTTTCTATATTTTTTATTAAGTCTTTTAAATTTTAATATTTTTTTTTTTTTTTTTTTTACATAATCTTCTGCTTTATACATAAAAAATAGACAAGAAGTGAGAATAACTCTCCCAATTTGCAATACAGAGAGCTAAAGACAGAGATTATAACCTTTAAACACTTCCATACACTAACCAAAACATAAAAACCTTCTTTCTGGAGTTGGGATCTGAAAAAAAGCTGCTTCTATGGAATGCAGTATTGCTCATTAATTATTGCCAACATTTTTAGTAGAAAATAGGAGTGAAAAGAATAATTAAATCCTTTTTGACCTTTGTGTTTTTATTTTACTTAAGAGTTGCCGTTGCCATGCAGATTCAAAAGGCTTTGGATCATAAATCATATAATTTGTGGACTTTGCTAAAGAAAATGTAAGTATATATACAAACTTAACCTTAGTTTGCTCCTTCCATACATACAGCTTGTGAGAAAATAAATTATTTTACAGGTTAAACTGGTTAACAAAATAAAACCAGGACAAAAATGCTTTTAAATGTGGATGACAGCCTAAACCTAATTCTTCTTGCAAAGGAATTTTCTGAAGACAGTAGACTATAGTTTGCACAAAAGCAGAAACATGTTGGATAGACCTAACATATTTCATATAGACATGTGGTTTTGTATTGGTGATAAGGGAATACCATTTGGCATGTTAGCCACCAGGTGGTTTTGGCTCAATAATAGTAGTTTATTGGTTGTTCCAAGCATTCATCTAAGCTAATTGCTTTTTCCTATGTGCAATTAAGCAAGATACTCATAGACAATGTTTAAAATAATGCAATATGCATAATTTAAAGATAACTTTCTAGTACACTTGTTTTAGTCTCATTCATTGCATAATATGTGCATAAAACTATCATCACTTTGGAAAAGAGCTACAGGCTTGAACCATGTGGCTTTAATTTGCTCTTCACAAAAAAATAAAAAAAAGTTAAATATCTTCATGGATTTCACAAAGTTATGCTATAGAATGTCATGCACTGTTTCCTCCTCCTGCTTTGTATTCATTCTCTGGGTTCAACTCTCCCCTGTAACTTTGATTTCATACTCAGAATTGTATTGCTACAGTTGATTTACCTTCAGGGATTTGTTTGCAGTAATTGGCCCCATATGAATGATCTTCAGCTGCTATTTAATGCTGTAAAAAAGCTACTGGCTAGACAAAATAAATATTCCAAAAAATATATATAAGTATATTCAATATGGAGGATAAATAAAAGGGGACTATGTTCTAGCAACAGAAGATGTAGCTTACCCTATAGTCATAGATAATATTGATGACCCATTTGCGCGAATTGTTAGTGCGCACATTATCATCATTCAAAGGGCCATTCAAAAAAATCAAACATGTCACAAAATACTTGCAGTGTGTTGCAATGGTTGATGTGTTATTCAAAATGCAAGGCACCGCAATGCATCAATGTATGCATTTCTGTGCATTGCAGTAACATGTGTGGTAGCGCATGTGTTGCTACAATGCATAGATGTGAATCAGCTCTAAGAGTCTATTGAGACCTGTCTGTTGCTGTGCATTGCATTAACACGTTTACGATGCATGTTACGGCAGCACCATACACACATTAGCATGGTGTCATTAATTCTCAATGGCACCACAACTTGATCAGTTTATACAGTTCAAACACAAATAAAACAATTTCATCAATGCAGTTAAACTCTGAATTTCTTAAGTCGACCAAAGACGGTTCAAATCTCCTCCGGTTAAGCAGGAACCAGCTGAGATTCAAACCCTGTATGGGCAGGCTGAATGTATCCAAGTTGATCGATCACTAAACTTGGGTACAACCAGCCTGTCAGATTTTACATGCGATTATTGCTAGTGGCTGGTATAGCCGCTAGCAATAATCACTGAGTTCTCCCAGCGGGGATGGCTTCTGGTGGTTCTTCTAGCGGTGTGAAGTCATTGCTCTGGCAACATTTAGAGCAAAAGAAGACTGGCTGAGAGGATGTCTCTCCCTAACTTCTGGAGTCGCTGTGCTGAGGATCGTGGGACGGAGCGCCGGGGGAGAAGACATCTCCATCGGAAAAACGGAGTGGCGACATCCCGGAGAAGACCAGAGGGCGGAAGAGGAAGGAGTATCGTCAGCGGCCAATCTGGAACCAGGCCGAGGCGAGACAGACATCACGAGAGGCGGGGCAGGCATCGAGGACACAGGAAGAGAAGGCGCATCCATCGCTGAAGCTATAGACCACCTCCCCACAGGGCCGCATCACAGGGAGCAGCAGGGAGGGCCTTATTGATCAGGCGGCACCTAGCAATGAGCGGCGAGGCAGTGAGAGTGCAGTGTTGTGGGAGGAGCCAACCACGCATTGAAGACCCGATTGGCAGGGCCTCTACAAGGCTGGCCAGCAGGGCAGAAGATGCTGGGTCACCACAGCTGTCAGAAGCTGGCTCTATAAGAAGAGTACATCCTCTCATAGCATCCCTGTGGTCTGCACTTCTCACCAGCCAAACCAGGCAGCTATACAAACTGCTGCTAGGGTGAGTCTAATACTTTGCGATTATTACCAGAATTATCTTCTTCACTGGCAAAAATCAAAGCAGATATTGCTGTTCCTTCTTCAGCTGTAGAGAATGATGCTAGTAAAGGAAATCAAGCTGCTATGGTATGGTCTTCTGCTTTAGATAATACTATAAGCAGCCAATAGCTTCATCCCTAATTTCTGCTGATATCTATAACAGTGATGGTATTTCTGGATTTAGTATTTCTCCAGGTGCTACAGGATTGGTTATGAATACCATCCAAGGCATCCTGGCCCTATATGGTAAGGAAGTCATACAATGTATAATCTCGCCATTGGGTTTCCACTTACCTTCTGGTGTGAAGGATAAAATGTAGAAAGGAGATTACATCGATTTATTATAATCATTGCCTTCTTCCAAAGATTTCATTTAAAAAATAGATAAAAAAGAAAAAAAAAAAGAAGAAGAAGAAGAAGAAGAAAAAAATGGACCAGTTACTAACTATTTTTTTTAATTTGGCTTCAAGCACTCTCTATTTACCCTAGCTTATTATGTGAAAAGTTTCTAGAAAAAAAGTCCTAGACTGTTCCAACATGTTTACATTATTCTGGAGGGTTATCGTAGTTTCTGTGTTTTTTCAAGGTTTACATACGATGAGTAATTTTAGACAAAAATTGAGTGTTCATCCTTCCCTCAAATGGGGTGTTAAAGATGTTGGACTCTGGCTCAATTTATTTCTTCCCACAAGGCCTATGATGACTCGTCAACCCAGTAGTTCTTCCACAATTTACTCCAGCATATAGTCGGGGAGTTGGTTTTTTGTATAATGAAAGCCAGTGCAAATGGCTCAATTCATTTAAAAATAGACATGAATGTGTGTTTTGCACAGGAGGACACCCAGTACACTGTAAAGTGTTTTCATAAATTATGCTCAATTTCCCAACAGCAAAACCGAGAATCTTCAAGTAAAAGCCAGAACTCCAGTGAACCTAGAAAACATATATTGCCATGGCTCAAAATCTACCCAGATCAACAGAAGGCAATCATTTTGATTGAATGATTTTCTCAAGGTTTCATGCTTCCAATATTCAATGGTAAAGGTTGTGATATAGTAGATAATTTACCTTCAGTAAACAATCTACTTTTAATTGTTCAGAAAAAAATTGCATAAAGAATTAGAAGAAGGCAGAATGGCGGGTCCTTTTGAGCAACCGTCTTTGAGAATTTAAGAATTTCCCCATTGGAAATAATTCCAAAAAAAGAGCCTCGGGCATATAGAATGATCCCTCATTTGTCATTTCCATATGGCTGTTTTTTGAATGATCAAATTGATCCTGCATTATCCTCAGTATCTTATGTATCCTTTGATTCTGCTATTGAAAAACTCAGATCGCTGAGGGAAGAAGCTTTATTAGCAAAAGCAGATATAAAGTCAGCCTTTAGGCTACTTCCTATACCAGTGTTTCTCAACCGGGGTGCCCCGGCACACTAGTGTGCCGTGAAGAGTTCCCATGGGTGCCGCAGCAAAGTGGCCAAAAACATCCTCAACCAAGCAGGCATTTGGTAAAAGATTATTTTTGCCACCAGTTAAACCTTTTTTGATAACAGCGGTGCATGTCCGCTGTGTCAAACATGCATGTAGCTGCTGCATACACTGGGAAAGCTATGTGAGCCGCCCGATCGCGTCCTGCCAACCGATGACATCATCATCGGTTGCTAAGGGCCGGTCTGATGTCCACACAGCTTGCTGGGATGTGATACTTCCCACTCTTGTCGGTGTAGCCAGGGAGGCCCGTGTACCCGTGTGAAAGAAAAAAAGTGTGAAGAGTTTCTAAACTGTCCGTAGAGTTGTCAGTAATGTGCAGAGCTGACGATGAACAGGGCCCTGAACGGGGAGGCTTCTTCCAGCTTGCTGGCCTGCTCGGCGTCCTCCCGGCATGAAAGTGAAAGTCAGCCAAGCGAGGAGGTGTCTGCATTAGGCAGGTCAGTAGCTCTGCATTTTTTAAAAAAAGGCTATATGTGTGTACTATCAGTGTGTGTTTGTATGTACAGTGTTTCTCTGTGTGTTTGTGTATGTACTGTATGTGTATACATATATATGTGTGTGGATGCATGTACTGTATGTGTGTGAGTGTATGTATGTACAATGTATGAAATATGTGTTTGTGTGTGTACAGCATGTGTGTGAGGGTATGTACAGTGGGTGTGCGTATTTGTGGATGTATGTACTTTGTATGATCAGAACTGCTTTTCTAAGCTAGCTCCGCTTAGGGCTCATTTACACTAGCAGTAGAGAATGCTGCTCCGCTGAAAAGCAATCCATTCTCAGGTTGCTTTTCAGAGGCATTTACAGACAGCAAGGAGGCAATGTCGCCTTTTCACTGCTTGTTTTTTCTTCCACTGTATGCACCACCATTGTGCTGCAACTGCATGCAGTGCACGTGGTTGCAGCAAGGCCCCATTCATCAGTAATGCCCGCTAAACGCAACAGGGGGTATAATTTCTGCCATAGCCACAAAGCATTGTGGCTACTGCATGTGTACAACACTGGCTTGCGCCTCTGTAGGTAAAGAGAAAGCAGTTGGTGGTAAAAATGTGGCTGTTACATTGTTTTACCACCCCAGACCTAACGTGTAAGTGAGCTCTTAGGCTAGGTTCACACTATTGCGTTTGCTTGGACATGACAGCTCATTCATTTGAATAGGCTGCTGTGCCAGTGTTTCATGCAGGAAAACAGTTCCGGCACCATTTTTAAAACACAGTTGCTGGGAAATCGCATGCTGTTTTTGCACCATGCAATTTCACAGCGGTTCCCACATCTGCAAACATGTTGTGTTTTTAGATGGGTGAGGATGCTATTAGGAATGAATGGCAACCCCATGCATCTGTAAAGAGCAACACATTTTAGCTGTGGGTGGTTGCAGATGTGGGAACAGCTGCGATTCCCACACCGGCAACTACCTGCATTAGGGCTCTTTCACACACTCCGTCCGTTGGACGGAGTCCGTTTTTCTCAGCGGGGGATCGAGCCGCCGATCCCCCGCTGAGCAGCAGGAGGACAGCTGTGTCTCCGCGCTGTGTGCGGAGACACAGCTGACAGTTCCCCATGCATCTCTATGGGGGAAATCGGATGTCAACGGACCGTCAGTCCGTTCTCACCCGATCCCATCCGATCCGATCCGCTGGACGGATGGAAAATAGGGTTTCCATCCGTCCAGATTTGACGGATCGGATCGGGTCAGATGTCAGTGGACATGTCTCCGCTGACATCCGATGCCCCATAGGAATGCATGGGGGGACCGTTCAGATCCGCCAAAAAAACGGACAGGCGGATCTGAACAGTCCGCCTGTGTGAAAGGGGCCTAAGTGTGAACCTATTCTTAGACTGGTGTGCCTCGGGACTAAATATGCTTTCAAAGTGTGCCTCAACTGAAAAAAGGTTGAGAAACACTGTCCTATACACACAGACTGTTTTAGTTCATTAGGAATTTATTTTCATAGGAAATGTTACATACACTGAACAAAATAATAAGCGCAACACTTTTGTTTTTGCCCCCATTTTTCATGAGTTGAACTCAAAGATCTAAGACTTTTTCTATGTACACAAAAGGCCTATTTCTCTCAAATATTGTTCACAAATCTGTCTAAATCTGTGTTAGTGAGCACTTCTCCTTTGCCCAAATAATCCATCCACCTCACAGGTGTGGCATATCAAGATGCTGATTAGACAGCATGATTATTGCACAGGTGTGCCTTAGGCTGGCCACAATAAAAGGCAACTCTAAAATGTGCAGTTTATCACACAGCACAATGCCACAGATGTTTTGAGGGAGCGTGCAATTGGCATGCTGACTGCAGGAATGTAGACCAGAGCTGTTGCCCGTGAATTGAATGTTCATTTCTCTACCAAAAGCTGTCTCCAAAGGCATTTCAGAGAATTTGGAAGTACATCCAACCGGCCTCACAACCGCAGACCATGTGTAACCACATCAGCCCAGGACCTCCACATCCAGCATCTTCACCTCCAAGATCGTCTGAGACCAGCCACCCGGAGAGCTGCTGCAACAATCGGTTTGCATAACCAAGGAATTTCTGCACAAACTGTCAGAAACCGTCTCAGCAAAGCTCATCTGCATACTCGTTGTCCTCATTAAGGTCTCCACCTGACTGTAACCGACTTGAGTAGGAAAATTCTCACATGTGATGGCGTCTGGCACTTTGGAGAGGTGTTCTCTTCATGGATGAATCCCAGGTTTTCACTGTACAGGACAGATGGCAGACAACGTGTATGGCATCCTGTGGGTCAGTGGTTTGCTGATGTCAAATTTGTGGATCAAGTGGCCCATGGTTGTTGTGGGGTTATGGTATGGGCAGGCATCTGTTATGGACACCAAAAACAGGTGCATTTTATTGATGGCATTTTGAATGCACAGAGATACCGTGCCATTCATCCATGATCCATAACCTCATGCTGCAGCATGATAATGCACGGCCCCATGTTGCAAGGATCCGTACACAATACCTGGAAGCTGAAAACATCCCAGTTCTTGCATGGCCAGCATACTCACCGGACATGCCAACCATTTAGCATGTTTGGGATGCTCTGGATCGGCGTATTCGAAAGCGTGTTCCAGGTCCTGCCAATATCCAGCAACATCGCACAGCAACATTCAACAGGCCACAATCAACAACCTGATCAACTCTATGGGAAGGAGATGTGTTGCACTGCGTGAGGCAAATGATGGTCGTACACCAGATACTGACTGGTTTTAAGACACCCTCCCCCTCCCCAATACAGAAAAACTGCCCATTTTAGAGTGGCCTTTATTGTGGCCAGCCTAAGGCACACCTGTGCAATAATCATGCTGTCTAATTAGCAACTTGATATGCCACATCTGTGAGGTGGATCGATTATCTCACTAATACAGATTTAGACAGGTTTGTTAACAATGAGAGAAATTGGCCATTTGTGTACATAGAAAAAGTCTTAGATCTTTGAGTTCAGCTCATGAAAAATGTGGGGAAAAAACAAAAGTGTTGCATTTATAATTTTGTTCAGTGTATATAAATGCCTATCCATGGATGCTCTTTGGCATGTTTTTACTTTGAGGCCTTTTTAACCTTTTTAAAGTGAGTAACTACAAAAGAGACAGGATAAAATTGATAATACATTAACTAGACGATTTTTATTTTTTAACTTTGAGATGGGATTCACTTTTTATTGAGATATAAAGGTTTACAAGTGACAAATAAACATGCGTATTGCACAGAAATTATATATCAGGTGAGTACTTTGTTTCTGTGAATGTTTACATAGAAAAAGTCATAGGTTTTGTTACATATGACAATAAAGTACTTAGAATGAATCACTTTGGGTGATATCTAGCCCCAGTAAAGGGAGGAACTGAGAGCAAAAAAAAAAAAAAAGCAGGGTTGAAATTAAATCCAAAAATTAACAATAACATTGGGTATTTGACCCAGATGTCGATAAGCGATATAAGCAGGGCCGTCTTTAATATTAATTGGACCCTGGGCAAACATTTTCTTGGGCCCCCCTAACAATTTTGCCCCCCCATCATTACACAGAACTCCCTCCCCCATACTACCCCCATCATTACACGGGACCCCCATTCCTCATACTACCCCCATAATTACACAGAACCCCCTCCCCCTATACTACCCCATCACTACACAGGACCCCCTCCCCCATACTACCCCCCCATTATTACACAGGACCCCTCCCACATACTACCCCCATCATTACACAGCCCCCCTTTTCATACTATGTTGCCACTCATGAACCATCAGCCCGCTGCTGTTTCTGCAGAAAAGTGTGGAGAAGCAGGGACGGGGGTTATTGCTGAGGGTGGAGAGGTAGATTGGAGGTAATTGTTGAAGGTGGAGAAGCAGGGAGGGAGGTTATTGCTGAGGGTGGAGAGGTAGAGGGGAGGTAATTGTTGAGGGTGGAGAAGTAGGGAGGGGGTTATATCTGAGGGTGGAGAAGCAGGAAGGGGGTTTATTGTTGAGGGTAGAGAAGTAGGGAGGGAGGTTTATTGTTGAGGGTGGATAAACAGGAAAGGGGGTTATTGTTGGGGGTGGAGAGACAGGGAGAGGGTTATTGTTGGGGGGAGGCAAGGAGGGGGGTTATTGTTGGGGGAAGAGGCGGGGAGGGGGTTATTGTTAGCGGGGGAGGGGCAGGGAGAGGGGTTATTGTTAGGAAAGGAGTGGCAGGGAAAGGGGTTATTGTTAGGGGTGGAGGGTGAAGAGGCAGGGAGGGGGTTATTGTTAGGGGGAGAGGCACGGAGAGGGGCTATTGTTGGGGGTGGAGAGGCAGGGAGAGGGGTTATTGTTGAGGGTTGAGAAGCAGGGAGGGGGTTATTGTTAGGGGGGGCAAGGAGAGGGGTTATTGCTGGGGGTGGAGAGGCAGGGAGGGGGGTTATTGTTAGAGGGGGAGAGGCAAGGAAGGGGGTTATTGTTGGGGGTGGTGAGGCAGGGAGGGGTTTATTGTTGGGGTGGAGAAGCAGGGAGGGGGTTATTTTGGGGGGGGGGGGGCAGGGAGAGGGATTATTGTTGGGGAAGGAGTAGAGGCAGGGAGAGGGGTTATTGTTGGGGGTGGAGAGGCAGGGCAAGGGGTTATTGATGGGGGTGAAGAGGGGCAGGGAGGGGGTTATTGTTAAGGCAGGGTTATTGTTGGGGGTTGAAAAGCAGTAAGGGAGAGGCAGGGAGAGGGGTTGTTGTTGGTGACAGAGAGGCAGGGAGGGGGGTTATTGCTGAGGGTGCCAAAAACTCCAAGAAGTTCTGAAGCAGCAGCCAATCACTGCCCTGCACTACAATACCCAGCAGTCCTGCCCTCCCCCCTACAAGAAGTTCTACAGCAGCAGCCAATTACAACTTGCACTGCAACACCCAGCAACCCTGCCCATTCCCCTCCAAGAAGTTCTGCAGCAGCAGCCAATTACTGCCTGCACTACAACACCCAGCAGCCCTGCTCTCCCCCCTCCAAGAAGTTTTGCAGCAGCTGAGACTTCCTGGGAAGTTATCAGAGGTAGTGGGAGGGGGAGCCTGGCTCAGTGCACATTGTCTCCGGGGGAGACAGTCTAATTACTATGCAGAATGAAGTCATCCAGCAGCCACCCGCAGAGGAGGGATGGGAGGGTCAGAAAGCAGCACATTGCGGGGGAAGAGACTGAGCTAAGGGGGAGGGGAGGGGCTAGAAGAGGAGACACTACGGGGACGTGACTTAACCCGAGCTGAGCTGCATGGAAACGAGGAGAAAACAAATCCACTTGACTTATCAGCGTGGGCCCAAGGGACAGTTGGTTTGGGCACTACAACAATGAATGGGCCCTGGGCAGCTGCCCCTTTTGCCCTGAATTAAAGATGGTCCTGGATATAAGCTAAAACATGGGTACCAAGGAAGTTACAATTTAGTTAGCATAGGGATTAGGAAGCATCCAGATGCTAGGTGTGAAGTTTTGTCCTAGGGCCAGAGAAAAAAGGTTGAGGTATGGCCCTACAAGAGGACACAATGGGACAGAGAAAATCCTCAACATGTGAGGGTGGACTACTAGTACTGTAAAACATGGGTTTAGTAGTGTTCTTTGATGAGAATAAGGCCTACAGGATTATGGCTGGAAGCATGCATAATTTTTTGTGAGATCCAACTTACATCTGGGATCTCGTAACCAAGAGGCCCAGTGAGCAAGAACCTTTTGTAAGATATAATGTGCTTTAGCATACATATATTCCAGATGACGATTTTGGTTTAGAATAGAAATGCAGAGCTGAGAGGTGGTGGGCTGAATACATTTCCAGTTTCGGGCAATGGCTAGCCGTGCAGCTGTCAGAATGTATGTGATTATAGGGTGGAATTGTACATGGCATATTTGTATCCCTAAACCCAGCAAAGTGATTTGAGGGGTTAATGAGATATGTGAGTCTGTGAGTTGAGATAATAGGGTATTCACGTCTTTCCAAAATGGTGTGATTTCGGGGCATTGCCTCCATATATGCGGAGATGTGACTGGAAGACCACAATTTCTCCAACATCGGTTTGAGTACGATGGGTAAAAGTGAAACAATTTAATTGGTTTGTGGTACCAAAAGTGAAGAATCTTTAGGGCTGACTCCCAAGGTGTTAGGCATTTGGAAAGTTTTAGCAGGTATGTTGCTTCTCGATGCCAGCTCTTAGGTTTCTCTGTGAATCGGAGGTAATGTTCTCATTTCTCCATAGAGGGAAGATTTTGATGCTGTTTGTTGGATATTAATAATTTGTAGATAGAGAAGATCCCTTGCAAGAGTGGAAGGGATGTTCATAGGATTGAATAGGCTGCTGAGGCAGGGTCAAAAAAAGTTTTAAGGTGCAAAGCACCAGTTCCCTGCACTCAGAGAGGTTTAGTTTCTAGTCTGCCTGATTAAGGTCTTTCCGCTGTTTCTGGAGCTGTGGATGCGACAACCCAGGACCTTTACACGACCAGGGAAGTCTGCTGAGGCAGGGTGGAGGTGGACCAGAGAGTGTCCCGCAGGGCATGTCTGATGCGTAAATATTTATAAAACTCTTTGTGACTGATTTGCGACTGTAGTGTATGAAAGGAAGATAAGGTTTCGTTTTCATATAAGTCCCCAACTGTTTGGATCTCAGCTACCCCCCCAGGAGTCAATCCCCAGATCCTGACATGAAAGATTCATTGAAGTCAAGGGGAGCTGTTTGAGGGAGTGCTTTTGGTATTCCATGGGATGCTTGCAGAATGGAATTCCATTCGTAGCAGTGATTGTATCAAGATAAAATTGCGGGGTAGTCAATTGGTGCCATAGGGTTGCTAGAAGTTGTTGAGGTGGAAAGCCGATTACTGCTTCTATTTATAGCCATAGGTGTTGCTGCGATGGGGTCCACCATCTCCTCGATTAATCGGAAAGGATAACCTTGTAGTATCTTTTGACTTCGGGAGCACAAAGTCCAGCTGTGTTCGCGGGGGTGTATAAGGTGGAGCGATGGACTCAGGGTGTTTACCATTCCAGATAAACAAGCTGAGGATCCTTTGAAGCTTGGACAATTGATCTTTCAAAAAGGTCATGGTAATGGAGCGGAACAGCTAAAGAATGTAAGGCATGAGGAACATCTTAACTAGGGCAATTTTTGCACCCCAAAATGCTTTTATGGAGCGCAAGCTGAGGGATAAATCTTGTAATTTCTGAACTACCCTATCTAGATTAATCATTACTAGAATAATTGAGGGTGCTGTCAATTGGATGCCAAGTTACGTTAGTGATGAGGCTGGGGCCCAGTTGAAGAAGTATAATTCAGAAATTCTTTGTTTTATTTGGGGGTCCAAGCATATTCCTGGATTTGGAGCAGTTTACTTTATAGAGGGAGACTTTACTAAATTGGGTGAGGAGGTCGGTAAGGGTCGGTAGTGACTGAGTCGCGTTGGTAAGTGCAACTATCGGGTTGTCGGCATAAAGTCCTATCTTTTGAGTAGTGTTAACTATTTGAAAGCCTTTAATGAGGAGATGTGACCTGATTGCCTCTGCCAGTGGTTTCATCACTAATGCGAAAATCAATCGTGATAGAGGCATCCCTGCCTGGTGCCATTGGTGATATTAAAGGGCGTAGAGGTAACACCAGAGGTTTGAACTCTGGCAGAAGGGGAGGAATATAAATTCAAGATCGCAGTAGCAAAGGTGCCATGTAGGCCAAATTTCTGTAGGACTGCTGAGAAATACCCAGAATGCACTCTATCAAACGCCTTCTCTGCATCTAAAGATAGAAGCAGAGAAGGCGTTGGTGATGCTCAGCCCACTGAATGAGATTAATAATCACCAATCACTGCCTCTAGGGATTCCTTGTGGAGGTGCCCTGATGCTGCAAAGTGAGAGAATGTCTTACAAAGTTTGGGACTAAGAAGGTCAGGGAAGGTTTTGTAATATTCATTACAAAAGCCATCTGGCCCGTTGGCTTTATGTAAAGGGAGGTCACAGATCGGGTCCTTTATCTCTTTATTTTCTAGGAACGGTTTGCTGAGTTCTGAGAGTTGTGTAGGTAAGCGTATGGAGTCTAAAAAGTGATTGATCTGAGTCAAGTCAGATGAGGGTTCAGTAGTGGAGGCACTGAGATTGTATAGTTTGGAATACAATTTGCTGAACCTAGATGATTTTCTATTTATGAGCCGTAAAAATTCTGAAGAATGCCTTTATTTACTTAATAAATTTTTCTCTATTTGTAGATATTTTAATGTACCATTAGCAGAAGAAAAAACTGTAGGTCCAGTAACATGCTTGGAATTTTTAGGGATAACTATAGATTCTATGGGCATGGAATTGTAATGTTCTGGTACCTTTGGGTACCCTAATTACTCTTTCATAAGTGTATGCGCCCCACCATTCTCTTTTGGTAAGCTGCGCATACACCTTTAAGACTGATGCTGTCATCACTGAGCCCCGGACTGGATGGCTATTTAGATCGCCGGCTCTCACTCACATGTGTTCGTTCAAACTGCTTTGTTCCTTGATGCTAACCTGTCTTGAAGCTCACGTGCTTGCAAGCATACCTCGCTGTTGGAACCACGCTGCGCTGATCCCTGTATCCCGCTACCGGATCATCCGCTCTTGCCGAACCTCTCCTCTGCTACATTGCTATTAGTGATAAGTACCCCACAGGGGAAACCTCTATAACCTTTATACTAAAGCTTACACTATCTAGCTCTGCATACTAAGGACTATTACTACATCTGCATTATCTAAGATTGCTAGCTCTTGAGGCTACTACCACCTGTTCTTGCACTGTGTTGATCTCTCTTGTATGTCCACCTGCTACTCTGTCATCTACTACCATACATGATTGCTAAAACCTATCTGCATCCCATCTGCTACTATCTTACTTTCAAGAACATTTCCTTTCAAGTGTCTGTCATCTACCATCTCTACCCAACCTGTCTCTTCAGCCTATCATCACTGTGTTACTATATACATAAGTCACTCTAGGAAACATCTTATTAAGTGTGTGTATTTACTTGCTGAATTGAGATCATCCACACATGATGAGTCATTGAGAGTTGGGAATGGTGTCTCAGCGTTTCTCTACATGACTACTGAAGTGGCATATTTCTGCAGCTGAAAATCCACATCATACGTAAAACGCAGGAGCGTTACAGATTGAACGAACCCCAAATGGATTCAGCAGAAATAACCACTCAGATGACACAATTAAAACAGCAAGTAACTGCGTTAATACACGCACTTGCTGAATTAAAAGAAGACAATCAGGCTCTGTCGCAGCAGGTAATTAGACTAACACAACTTACCACTGCTCAGTCCCCTGAACCCAAAATAAATCCTCCTTTGGTATTTACAGGCGATCGCAAAAAATTTTGCGAATTTAAAAACGCATGTGAGTTACTTTTCTTGCTAAAACCCTGTACCTACCTTACTGATCACATTAAGGTTTGTACTATTATTTCTTACCTAACAGGCAATCCTCGGGCCTGGGCAGACTCTCTTTTTGAGAAAAGCGACCAGCTTCTCAACTCCTATGCCTTGTTCCTAGCAGAACTCACTAGCCTATATGATGATCCCAATAGGCAAAGTACTGCCGATCTTCAATTAAGATCCTTGAAACAAGGTGGGAGACCTGTAGAAGACTTTGTCGCAGAATTCAAGAGATGGACCCTTGATTCAGAATGGAATGATGCATCTCTGAAATCCCAATTTAGGCTTGGCCTATCAGAGGCCGTTAAAGACGAGCTCGCCCGAGCGGATCTGCCAAAAACCCTGGATGCATTGATACAACTCAGTATCACCATAGATAGAAGACTACGAGAAAGAAAGGCTGAGAAAATGGGAATGCCATTATCCAGTTCTTCTCGGATTTCGGCCGTTGACCCCGTTCCTATGGAGGTAGGAACCATACGCCCACCTCTATCAACTATGGAAAGAGCCAGAAGACGATCTGGTAATCTCTGCTTGTACTGTGCATCCCCGGATCACAAGATAAACGTCTGTCCCCTAGTCTACAAAAAGAAGGGTGCGTGTTCACCTGTCCTCCTAGGGGGATTGACAACTTCAATCACTAACCCTTACCTTTCTGTTTGCTTAACATTACAGTGGGACCAGAACAGGATTACTACTAAGGCCATGTTTGACACAGGATCTTGTGGAAATTATATTGACATACGTTTTGCTGCTTTAAATAAAGTTCCTATTATTTCTAAACTTAAACCTGTCTCAGTGAGTCTTATTAACGGTGTTCCTTTATCCTCTGGTCCGATCACTGATCAGACACAGGCACTCCTAGTCACTACTAACGGGTCTCATATGGAGACCACTACCTTCGATCTAATACCTTCACCCCACTTTCCCATTGTTTTGGGACTTCCCTGGTTGCACACACATCAACCAACCATAGATTGGAAGGAACGGACCCTGACCTTCCTCTCTTGCTATTGCGAGGGTACGTGTAACCTCCCTTCTTTCGGGAAGATCCTGTCTGTGGTGACAGATGAGATTGCACCACTATGTTATCAGGATCTCTCTGAGGTTTTTCTTGAGAAAAATGCTCAAGCACTACCTCCCCATCGAGACTATGATTGTAGCATTGATCTACTCCCAAATAGCAAATTGCCGTTCGGTCATGTTTATTCTCTTTCACAGGATGAACTTTCCCATCTCAAAGACTATCTGGATGAGAATTTGGAAAAAGGTTTTATTAGACCTTCCACTTCTTCCACAGCAGCAGGACTCTTTTTTGTCCGCAATAAGGACTCAAGTCTCAGGCCTATCATCGACTATAGGCAATTGAATGCTATTACAATAAAAGATCGCTATCCTCTACCGCTTATCCCTGAGCTCATTGAGCAGGTGCGTGGAGCTACCTATTTTTCAAAATTGGACCTGAAAGGAGCATACAATCTCATTCGAATCCGTGATGGACACGAGTGGAAGACTGCATTCAGAACCAGATACGAATTGTTCAAATATCTTGTAATGCCATTCGGGCTATGCAACGCCCCTGCAGTTTTTCAACGATTTATAAACGATATTTTCAGAGACTTACTAGATGTCTGTGTTGTGGTATATCTAGACGATATACTTATATATTCACGATCCCTGTCTGAACACATAAGACATGTAAGGCTAGTATTATCGAGATTGCTTGCACACAACCTTTATGTGAAACTGAAAAAATGCTTGTTTCATAAAGAAGAGGTACTGTTTCTAGGCTACATCATATCCAAAACAGGAATCGAGATGGACATGAATAAGATATCCTGCATTCAGGATTGGCCTACACCAACCACACGCAAGGCGCTACAGCGATTCCTTGGATTTTCGAATTTCTACAGGAAGTTCATTAGAAACTTCTCTGCCATTGTGAGACCCCTCACACAGCTCACTAGCATTAAAAAACCATTCAAATGGTCAGATGAAGCAAATAAAGCTTTTCACCTGTTAAAGACAAGGTTTACTTCTGCTCCCATACTACGCCATTCAGACCCATCCCTCCAATACATTCTGGAAGTAGATGCGTCCAACATGGCAGTAGGAGCAATACTCTCCCAACGACCAACTCACACTTCACCACTTCATCCAGTCGCCTTTTTTTCTAAATCCCTAAGCAGTCCAGAGATAAATTACCCCGTGGGTGAAAAGGAACTGCTTGCTATAAAATTGGCTCTGGAGAATTGGCGACATCTACTCGAAGGCACCCAATTACCAATACTTATATACACGGACCATAAAAATCTCCAATATCTTCAGACTAACAAAACTTTCTCGCACCGACAGGTACGATGGTCACTATTCTTTCTAAGGTTTAACTTCCTAGTGACCTACACACCTGCAGATAAGAACAAAAAGGCGGATGCACTATCACGACTAACTGAAGAAAACTACTTCGAAATCCCTTCCGTTCCTATAATACCTCACAAACGCATATTATTGGAGTTGTCCGTTCCTTGAAGGAAGAGGTTTTGCATGGTATAAGTTTGGATTCACCCCCACCACAACTAAATACTGATGCAGAAGGCTTCCTCTACTACAACGACAAACTTTACATACCACCCACCATACGCACCAAGATCTTGGAATTATCGCATGATGTGCCTATGGCAGGACATATGGGTATGACAAAGACTCTTAATCTGATTACCAGGCAATTCTGGTGGCCTGACATGAAAACATCTATACAAAAATTCGTCTCTTCATGCAATGTCTGTGCCAGGTCCAAAATTGACACTACGAGACCATCTGGTCTACTATGCAGTCTACCAATACCCCAAACTCCATGGGAAGTTGTGTCCTTGGACTTTATAGTGGAATTGCCTCCTTCCAAAGGATTTAATACCATCTTAGTGTCAGTGGACCATCTGACAAAAATGGCACATTTCATTGCTATTCGCAGACTACCTTCGTCCAAACAAACGGCAGAACTCCTGATGAAACATGTCTTTAAGTTACATGGTATCCCAAAAACTCTTCTGTCTGACCGTGGATCACAATTTATTTCCAAGTTCTGGCAAGAACTATGTCACATACTACGGATTGAGCGGAAGCTCACTTCTCCTTACCATCCGCAGACCAACGGACAGACTGAAAGAGTCAACCAATGCATCGAGCAATATTTACGTTGTTACACTTCTTACTAACAGGATGATTGGGTGGATCTTCTCCCTCTGGCAGAATTTGCCTACAACAACGCAACCCACAGTACGACCAAGCAGAGACCGTTCTACTTGAACTATGGGTTTCATCCCTCTATTCTTCCACCACGCATCCTTCCTTCAAATAACCCAGTAGCTTCAGACTATCTTACCCAAATAAAGGACTCTCTGGGTTTGCTTAATACTACCATTGCACACGCTCATAGTCAACAAAAGAAGTACTATGATCTTCGCAGAAGACCTTCTCCTCAGTACGCTATCGGGGACCTCGTTTGGCTCTCAACAAAAAATTTAAGACTGAAAATCCCTAGCAAAAAGCTTGGACCTTTGTTCTTGGGACCTTTCCCAATCAAGAAACTTATTGGAAAAGCTGCAGTACAGCTTACATTGCCAATAGACCTTAAAATACATCCCATTTTCCATGTGTCGCTACTGAAGCCCCATGTTCCTGACCAAGGAATAAGGCCTACTATCCCACCTCCTCCTCCTGTACAAGTTGAAGGTGGAGAAGAATACGAGATAAAAGAGATTCTGGATTCTCGTGTCCACAGAGGAAGACTTCAGTACTTAGTTCGATGGAAGAACTATGGGCCCCAAGACGACACCTGGATAAACACCTCTGACATACATGCCTCTAGATTAATCCGCAATTTTCATGCGAAGTACCCAGACAAACCAGCTCCAGAGGCCTTCAGGAGCCGGCCTTAAGGGGGGGTACTGTAATGTTCTGGTACCTTTGGGTACCCTAATTACTCTTTCATAAGTGTATGCGCCCCACCATTCTCTTTTGGTAAGGTGCGCATACACCTTTAAGACTGATGCTGTCATCACTGAGCGCCGGACTGGATGGCTATTTAGATCGCCGGCTCTCACTCACATGTGTTTGTTCAAACTGCTTTGTTCCTTGATGCTAACCTGTCTTGAAGCTCACGTGCTTGCAAGCATACCTCGCTGTCGGAACCACGCTGCGCTGATCCCTGTATCCCGCTACCGGATCATCCGCTCTTGCCGAACCTCTCCTCTGCTACATTGCTATTAGTGATAAGTACCCCACAGGGGAAACCTCTATAACCTTTATACTAAAGCTTACACTATCTAGCTCTGCATACTAAGGACTATTACTACATCTGCATTATCTAAGATTGCTAGCTCTTGAGCCTACTACCACCTGTTCTTGCACTGGGTTGATCTCTCTTGTATGTCCACCTGCTACTCTGTCATCTACTACCATACATGATTGCTAAAACCTATCTGCATCCCATCTGCTACTATCTTACTTTCAAGAACATTTCCTTTCAAGTGTCTGTCATCTACCATCTCTACCCAACCTGTCTCTTCAGCCTATCATCACTGTGTTACTATATACATAAGTCACTCTAGGAAACATCTTATTGAGTGTGTGTATTTACTTGCTGAATTGAGATCATCCACACATGATGAGTCATTGAGAGTTGGGAATGGTGTCTCAGCGTTTCTCTACATGACTACTGAAGTGGCATATTTCTGCAGCTGAAAATCCACATCATACGTAAAACGCAGGAGCGTTACAGGAATTTAGACCCCTTTAGATAAGAATAATTTTGAGAAAAATTTCTCAATTGTTACTAAAATGTATTATAAAAAAAAAAAACTTTAAAAGAAATGCAGTCTTTGTTTGACTTATTAGCATTTGTGACTGGGATTCTACCAATAGGTACAATTTTTTTTAAGACCTCTTTATGCTATTATTTCAGGCTTAAAAAATCCTTCCTCTCATGTTCAGTTAACGAGAGAGGTAAAGAAAGACGCTTCTAATATGTCTACTCTGATTTGGATTGCACTCCCCTTGA
Organism: Pelophylax lessonae; assembly: GCF_965119305.1. NCBI lineage: Eukaryota > Metazoa > Chordata > Amphibia > Anura > Ranidae > Pelophylax > Pelophylax lessonae. Next base: position 412,690,848 of record NC_138769.1, read on the forward strand.
AGCCCATTGTATTCCTGTATCCAGCTGCTTCTGCAATCCCAACTTGCATACCACCTGTTCTGGTTTTGCTCTTGTTTGTAACCTTACTCTTTGTACTAATAAAAATATTTTGAAAGTTAAAAAAAAAAGAAAGACATGTTAATTTTCTCAAGAATTTTAATGGCAGAACCATTTGGAAAATTGAATTAAAATCTAGCGATGCATTTGCTCTGTTTACGGACGCGGCAGGATCACTGTTTTTTTTTTCCAGCCATATGGAAAACACATTGGTGTGCAGCAATTGGTCTTCTAAATAAATAGTGCAAGGTCTTTTTAAAAACATTGTATTGTTGGAATTATTTCCAATCATAGTGGCAGTAGAAGTATGGGTCAGGCCTTTCAAAACAGACGTTTACTTGTCAGCACTAACAATAAAGGAGTAGTATTTGCGATCATTTGCCTTTCCTCAAAATCTCTGCCAGTAAATACCGGTAAATTATTAAGGTATTTGGTCTATAAGAGTTTATCACTAAACATGTGGATTAAAGCACATTTTATTCCAGGGAAAAATAATTGTTTGGCAGACTCACTTTCTCGCTTCCAGATGGACCAATTTTATCACCTGATGTCCGAGGCAGATTTGCAAGGAGTTCCATGCCCTCATCATTTATGGGAGCTGTCTGACTATATCCAACATTCTCTATCTAAATCTACTTGGTTAAGTTATGTTTTACCTTGGATGTTATGGATTTCATTATTACATGATAATAGTATGGATATTTTTTCTTTTTCAGAACAAGCAGTGCTGTTATTTCTCAATAATTTGATGAGCAAAAAATATTCCTGGACACATATGATCAAGATGTTGGCTGGAGCTTCATTTTTTCTTCAGCTAAATTGAAAGGCATTGAAAGGTTATAAAAAATCGAATCTTCTCATGGACAGGCGCTCTCCTATTTCCACAGAAATATTGAGTAGATTGTGTAATATCACTGTACGTGTTTGTTTTTCAGATTATGAGTCAGTCCTTTGTAAAGCAGTGTTTTCAATTTTATTTTTTGGAGCCTTCCGCATTTCTTGGGTGGTTTCTTCTACAAAAAATGATCACATGGGTATGATGCTTAAAAATATAATTGTTGATGACAGCCAACTAAGAATATTTCTTCCACATAGCAAGACTGATAGATCTGGCAAGGAACACTGGATTTATTTAAACCCCTGTCCTAGTCCTGATATTTGTCCGATAATACTTTTGAAACAGTAGTTGTTGGTGAGACCAAGTTTTAGGGATACATTATTTATTCATGTTAATGGTTTTCCATTAACGGGATATCAATTTAACTGTGTTTTTAAAAGATGTTTAGATACTTTGAATTTCAGTCAGACAAAACTATCGTCACATTCATTTAGAATTGGTACAGCGGCAGAGGCAGCTAGGCACCTAGTTTCACGCTGACCAAATTAAAAGGTTGGGTGAATGGAGTGTGAATATAGTGTGGATTCTCGGTCACTCATTTATTTATTGGGCTCAGAAGAGAGCATCTACCAGAAGTTATTCTTCTAATTTAACCCTCAATCCTTCTTTAATTAAAGTGTACTGGAGTGGCCAGAGAGGAATGATATGGACTGACTTACAGTTTGAATTGGGGAGATTGTTTGATTGTTGGCCACAACCAGATATTCTTAATATTCATTTAGGAGGAAACAACATTTGTCAATTGAGAACATTAGATCTAATATTCAGCATTCAACAAACCATTTAGAATATACATTTAGCCTCTCCAAAAATAGTATTTTCTTAGATTGTTCAAAGACTTGGTTGGCTTGATTCTTTCTTCTTGAGACCTTTAGAAAAAAATTTGAAAGCATATCAATAGGAAAATTCAAAAAAATTCTAGAACATTCAATAGGTTTTTCTTATAGACATTTAGAATTAGGGGCTGGTTAGCTGGGCTCTATTGTGATGATGGCATACACTTGTCTGAAATTGGACTTGATATTTTGAACCTCATTTTTCAGACTTTTATTGAGAAAGCCGTGGGCTGAGGGTAAGGTGACAGGTGGAATGCTTCTCATCTCTCCTGTCTGTTGGGGTAAAATGGTTTTGAATTTTGATAAATATTGTTCGGCCCGAGCCGTTGTGGCTGGGCTGTGCTTTAAGTTATGTTTACTTAGAGAATGATACATTTTAAAATCATAAGTGGTTTAAAAGTTGTATTGTTAATATGTTAAATTGTTATTAAACCAATAATAAAGCCGTGGCCAATATTTATCCAATAACCCTTGTCTGGATTACATTTTTGGTATGCTTGTGTGAATGCCTGCTCCCTTCTATCCCATGTGAGGAAAATTGGGGAAAAAGACAGTTTCAAGGCCCCTCTTTCCTCATGGGATTTGAGGCAGTAGCAGTTTTTAGTTCCCCCAAAAGTTGTTTTGACAGTGTCCTAATTTCATTGGCCAGCAAGATCAGTTGTTAGGAGAACATTCCAGATATTGGGGGGTCAGTGTAGGGTAGGTTAAAGAAAGTCACATGACCCTCTGGAAGGTTCTGGAACACCTGGTGACCCCTTTAAAAAGGGGCTCCAGGTAGTAGGTCTTGCCAGTTGCCAGAGGAAGATTCAAGATGACAGCCTACCGCCCCTCCCCCTCCTATGTCATGGCTTTGGTGGGGCCTTTTATATAAGGGGTAAAATGGTTTTAAAATTTTGAAAATAAAATATTATTCAGCCGTAGTGGCTGGGCTGTGCTTTAAGTGATGTTTACTTGGAGAATGATAATATTGATATCCTAAGTGGTTTATAAGTTTAATTGTTAATATGTTAAATTGTTATTAAGCCAATAGTAAAGCCGCGGCCAATATTTATCCAAAACTCTTGTTTGGATTAAATTATTGTATTAATGCCTGCTGCCTTCTATCCCATAGTCATGGCAATAGTTTTTATGTGTTCTTAAAGTAGAAATATGGTCTCCCCTCCCCCTTTTTTTTAATGTGTTGCAGTACTAAAATATACTGTAGGTGCATCTTCATTTACAGTTTTCGCTTAACCCCCCTGCAAAGGCCCACACATTTACAGAGAGCTTCCAGTGAAGTCCACCTAGAGCAGCTTCCTTTGATGGTGTGGCAACCATGCTGGACTAATCCTTAACACAGAGCAGAGTTGCCACTCTCATTGTAGGCTGTGCTTCCTTGTACTACAGTAGAATGAAAAAAAAAAGATGCAGGGTACATGGCCAGAATTGTAACCGCTGGTTCAAAAGCCTGTAGCTTGTCAATTAGCACCTGGCCACACCTATTCCTGCCCACTGCTTTCTGAATTGACAACACAACTTACTGAAATGTGCTGTAGTATCTGAGGTGGGCAGCATGTGAAACACAAAAAAAGGAGGATTCAGTTTCGTGGGGGACCACACTTTTTTATAGCATGGTGCAACATACCAATTAGTGTCTGTGTGGACACCAGTGTCCTAGCAACCCGCAAAGTCATTGGTTGCTAGAACACAGGGAGCCAGCATCCTCAGTTGCTAGGATGCAGGTTATCACTTGCATCCAAGCAATCAAAGATGCTTGCAGCCACACATCAGGAAGTTTTTATCGAGTGGCAGTAGTAATACACTTATATAAAAGAATAGTAGCGCAAAAAGTCAATGTTATATGAGAGTGTAAAATCAGTAGGCATGCAAAAAATGGTACTTCATTAACACTCTAAAAAAGGGGGTGCAAAGTCCTTGTAATGTCCATAAAACATCCAGGGAATCGTGATATAAATATTGGATCACCTTCCAACCACCACCAAGTGTCACACCGAGATGGCAATAAACTAACCACGAAAGTGTTCTTTAAAACGACAGACAGGAACAGTTATTTGGCGATCCAGAGCGGACACCATCCTAACTGGCTTAGGAATATACCAAGAGGCCAGTTCATCCGTGTAAGGCGGAATTGTACATCTGTAGATGATTACATGGAACAAGTAGGGGTCCTGAAGGATAGGTTTGTCGCTAAGGGCTATGATGAAACCTGTTTAGACAGAGAAATCATTAAGATTAAGAATGCTCCCAGACCGCTGAGGCCTTCAGTGAAACCTGCCAGTAGTGACGATGATCCCAAACAATGGAGCTTCTTGTCAGATTTCTCCAACGACTATAAGATGGTAGAGGAGATTTTTAGACACCATTGGCCAATCCTGCAAATGGATAGAATATTAGGCCCAGCTTTACCAGCTAAACCATCATTTATCTATAGACGGGCTCCGAACTTTGGTGATCAAATTGTGAAAAAGGTATTAGATCCCCCCAATGTCTCTTTTTTCCCGGACATGAAGGGGTCCTTCACCTGTGGAAGGTGTAGAGCCTGTTCATTTACACCGACCAATTTCAGGAGAAGAGAGTCCTTCACAGTTCCGGCAATCAATAAAACTTTCAAAATTAAGAGCTTAATCACTTGTGACACCACACATGTGGTCTATGGACTAATGTGTCCCTGTAACTTAGTTTTCATAGGCCGTACCAAGCGGACCTTGAAAGTCAGAGTAGGTGAACCTATCACCAACATTTTGAAGGGAGGCGCAAACACAATGTGTCCGCACACTTCCGCCAGTTCCATCAGAGGGATCCTAGGAGTCTTCATTTCTGGGGGATTGAGCATGTCACAACGTCGTGGCGGGGGTCGAATTGGGTGAGGGAACTTTCCAAGTGTGAGACCAAGTGGATTTTCCTCACCCAGGCCCTCGCACCGACGGGGTTGAATATTGAACTAGATCTGATTTGCTATATTAGCGATTCTTGATTCCCCTTCTTGATGCTTTTTTGAGTTTTGTTGGGCATTAGGTTTTACTTGTCTACTGTGTTGTGGAATATTGTGCATTTTAAATTATTATGCTTTTAACCTTGAATTAAGGCTGCTATTACCCAGTATTTTTTATGCATTTTTTTTTATTATCATTATATATTATACATATTGCATTTTATCTGTCCTTTATTGGGACTGCCAATGTCTTTTATATTATGTGCAGATTTTTTATGTTTTATGAATAGAATTTAATATGCATGGCAATGCTCTGCAGACTGTATATCGGCACGGGGTAAATCTCCTGGAGGACGCTTTGTTTATTTAACAGTGTAATTTCTCCGTTATGTTTTGGTATCAGTATTTTGGGACTGTTTACTGTCCTGAGTGGCATTTCCGGTGCTGTTCAAAGTACCAACAGTGTCACGGCAATGATCCTCCGAGTAAGGATATATTAATTGTGGATGCTAGTGTCGGACTTCCGCTGTTGAAAGCGCTGGTTGTCTTCCGGTTGGCTTACCTTGGTGCCGATTGGTCGCGGTGCGTTCCAGTAGGGGTATTTAGATGCCGGATGTCGCTGTCTGAGTCACGCCCCCAGTTGAAGTCGGAAATGACGAAACGCATCGGGGCATGACCAGACGACGCATCCGACATCACGTGACATGGCGGAGGATCTACCCGGAAGTAACTGGGCTGGCGTGGAGTTAGCCCGGCGGACTACACGAGTGAGGTTTCCTACCTGGCCGTCTGTTTGTGACTAAGAGCCTGTTCTTATACTACTTATGTGAGTGCAATATATCTTATTAATAAAGCATATATCTTTACGGTATTTCACTATTGGAGCCATTCTTCTTTACATGATACCATTTGACCGAGGGGAGTCTATGAAGAAGGTCTGTAAATGTGTATGCAGCAGTGGTGAATAGTCCAGGTTTCTTCATGTGCACCTGCTACATCAGCTTATGAACCCTGCCTATTTTGCTCTTGTGTGAGAACACTTGAGCAACTGCTTTTGGTGAGTTGCCACTTCTACTGACCTCTCGGTGTGACACTTGGTGGTGGTTGGAAGGTGATCCAATATTTATATCAGGATTCCCTGGATGTTTTATGGACATTACAAGGACTTTGCACCCCCCTTTTTAGAGTGTTAATGAAGTACCATTTTTTGCATGCCTACTGATTTTACACTCTGAGTCATATAACATTAAGTTTTTGCGCTACTATTCTTTTATACATGTACTTTCAAATATTTTTCGTTATTTGTTGAAGTAGCAGCAGTTCACAAATATATTTTAGCAGTTAATTAACTGACTCCTCCAAAAAGCGCAAAGATATCTTGCTTGACAGTTTGTGTCCAGGTATATATATTTTTAGTAGTAATACACTACTGATTCTGGTCATGTGACAAAAACGTAACATAGCACAGAGTCATGAGGTAAACCTTGGAATAGACTTCTTCAGAATGCTCTGTGGTGCTATGCTGGTTTGAGGCCTGAATGGGTGGTAAAAGCTGGAAGTACTAAGAGGGCTGATATGAGCTCTGAAGAGGGGCTAATTTAAGGTATGAAGAAGGTGTAAAAAAATTCAAATATAAGATTCAGGACTGCATAGAGGTGCCCGGGGGAAGCAAATGTGTGGAAGTAAAGCCTCTACTTTTAATGTAAATTGTTAAACAGTGTTAGTTTGTTCTTTTTTGTAGGCCAACCGGATAAGTGTGCTGGGAAACTTTCATTTTTTTTGTATTCTGCAACTCCCTTCCTTGTGCATCTTTCTTCAAAAGCTTGTTATAAATTGGCGTGGTTGCCATTCTTGTATAGCCTGCTCATTGGATTTGGCATGGGGACACATTGGATGCCACCATGACAAGGTAGCCTAATCCAGCATAGAGACATCCCCATATATTCAGCAAAGGGATTGCCCAATGGAGCAAAGAGACATCCCAATCCAGCAAAGAGACATCCCCATATATTTAGCAAAGAGACATCCCAATCCAGCAAGAAGACATCCCTATATATTCAGCAAAGAGACAACCTGATCCAGTAAAGAGACATCCCCATATATTTAGCAAAGAGATGACCCAATTCAGCAAAGGGACAGCCCGATCCAGCAAACAGACATCCCCATATATTCAACAAAGAGACACCCCAATCGAGCAGAGACATCCACATATAGCAAATAGACAGCCCAGTCCAACAGAGACAACCCCATATAGCAAAGGGACAGCCCAATCTAGCAAAGAGACTCCCCATATAGCAAACATCCACTAAGCCTGCACAAGGCTTTCCATCTGTTGCAGGCTGTATATCTGCTGTATAAAAAGTTCAGAGATAATAAAGCACCTTTACCTGAGGCTAAGGGATCCCATGCCATTCCCACTCCTGTGCCTGCTGGCCCCTCCCCCTGGTCTCACACAGTTCCTCCCCCTCTCACAGTTCAGCAGCAATTGTCTCTATGCAGGACCCATGGCTGGGATGGGATCCCTCTGTGCCAATCCCGATGCTATGCCTACTAGCCCCTCCCACTAGTCTCAATTAGATCCTCCCCAGCTTCACAGTTTAGCAGCGATTGTCAGAGTGCCAGACTGGTGCTTCTGCTACCACCCAGATTGGAGCTGGAAGACATTTGTATTTATTACAGGGGCTGAAGGAAGAGAAGCGGGTGACAGCAGCTAGGAAACGGTGCAATTGCTGGGCCCCTCAGAATGCCCAGGCCCTCAACATAAACATAGACTGTCTCCCCTGCAAACCAAGTGTGTATGTGTGAGCCTCTCAGGCTGCATTGAAATAGAGTCCTGTGCCTGCTGCTGTGAGTGCTGGCCAGGAAGGGAGCTTGTCTATGATATAAGCAATGGTAGAAAGTGGCTAGATGTCCCAGGAGCCACACATCAAAGCAAGAAATGCTGTGTATGGATAAGTGGCAGTCTCAGCCTGGACCCCCATTAAGCCATGCCCCCAACGCGTCTAACTCTGCCCCCTGGAGCTTACACATAGGGATGGAGTCCCCAGGTGGAGGAGGGGTTGAAATGCATCATTGGCCACCACCACTCAGTGAGAAAATAAAATCCAAGTGCGTGAAGTAATACGCAGGGCTGGTCATGGAGATTGTGTCTTTAGGGAGATGCATTAACAGAATGACTATGAAAGATCTAGTTGCAAAAACATCTTGAATGGCCAGTCTCTTGTTATTTGTGAAGAAACATAAAGTGCAGAAGTTTGGTGATATTGCTAAATTGTAAATGCTCTAACCCCCCTCTTTTCCCATTAAAAACAAAAAACAACCCCCCCCCCCCAATGCTTTAATAATATATTTCTTAAAAGCAACATGTATGGAAAAATCTATTGAGAAAAGACCCGATAAAAGGAAGGAATAACCTTATGATGTTCTAGTTAATGTTTACACAAGAACCTAAATAAATGGGTTAAAGGAAAACTCTAGCAAGACACTCTGTTCTTGAAATGAAAACAAAGGTGAAAATGTAAATAAAAATTAAAATTAAAATACAGTAAGTATAAAAATAGGATGGATGAAGGATAAATAAAAATGGAAATGAAGAGCCAAAAATAACGAGAATGAGTGTAGATAAGTAATCAAAATTCACAGGGAACATAGGACAGAAGAACTTGGTTGAATCCAGGTAGACTGAAGAAGAGGTGGAAAATACATAATGATGATAAAAGACATCAGAATGAAAATGACCATGTGTCACTGTAATATTAACCTTGTCGAGAAACCCTTGAGTAACTCATGGAGGGGAGAAAAGAAGAAAAGAGGTGTTAAGTTAAGTTGAGTTGCTCATTATAAGGAGTGGTGAAATTATTCATAATAATGTGTGAGATCCCATTTAAAGTTTAAACCTATGGGAATGCAAGTATCAAATTTAAATATCCAGTATACCTCCCTCCTGCAAAGGGAGGAGAAATGATCACCCCCAGTAGGGCAATTGACCCTTTCCACGATCTGTACTTTGAAAGACTGTGTGTTTTGGTGCCATGCCAGAAGCTTGAACAGATGTGATCTTCTGGCCAACCAACCCATTAAGTAGGACAGAATCGCCAATTTACCTGTTTCTTCTACACAATACAGTTCACAATTCCAGGGTATTAAATGCATAATATCCACAAATCTCCTAATTTTTTACAACAATGATTCTTATAGGGAGGTTCTGAGTCGGGTTGTGAAATATGTGGCCAGAAAAGCAGGCACAATAGGTAACATGTTATCCCCTAGTGCTTATGTTTCTGACCCACCAACATGCACATGGATTAACACCACGGGCATGTACAAATATGGAGCACCAAGATGTTGGTGCTTTAGCCATCTCGGTGAACCACTTACAGTCACTTCTTGCTCCAATGACTTTGCCCTAACTATTACACAATTTATCAATTGCCACTCTAGGTTTGTCATATACCTGATTACATGCGTAAAGTGCAACATTCAGCATGTAGGTTGGACAACTAGAAGACTGAGCAACAGAATGAGGGCTCATTTTTCGGATATTAGAAAAAAACCAAAACATCATTGTAACCAGACATTTCGATCAATTTCACCACCAAAACAAACAGTCCTTCAAAGTACAGATTGTGGAAAGGTTCAATTGCCCTCTTTGTGGGGGGGGGATTGTTTCTCCCTCCTTTGCAGGAGGGTGGCATACTGGATATTTAAACTTGATACTCGCAATCCCAGAGATTTAAACTATGAATGGGATCTCACACATTTTATGAATAGTTTCCACTACTCCTTATTATGAGCTATCCAGTTGTTTTTTTTTCTCCCCCCAGAGTCTCTCGACAACGTTGATATTACATTGACACATGGTCATTTTCATCCTAGCGTCTAATATCATCATTATGTATTTTCCATCTTTTCTTCAGTATCCCATGATTTAACAAAGGTCTTCTGTCCTATGTTCCCTGTGAATTTTGATGACTCCAAATGTGATTATTTATTTACACTCAGTCTCATTATTTTTGGCTCTTCATTTCCATTTTATTTATCCTTCATTCATCTTATTTTACACTTATTTTTATTTACATTTTCACCTTTGTTCCCATTTCAAGAGCAGAGTGTCTTGCTAGAGTTTGTGTAAACAATAACTAGAACATCATAAGGTTATTCCTTGCTTTTTATTGAGTCTTTTCGTGTACATGTTGCTTTTAAGAGATATGTTATTTAAGCTGTTGGGTTTTTTTTTTTAAAGGAAGGGGGAGCGTTCGAGAATTCAAGATCTTTTTGCAAATAAATCTTTCATAGTTGTTCTGTTTATGCATGTCCCTAAATACACAATCTCAAAGATCAGCCCTGCATATTACTTTACACACCTGACACCTATTTTCTAAATGAGTAGTAGCCAATGATGCATTTAAACCACCCCCTCCACCTGGAGACTTCCTCCCCATGAGTAAGCTCTGGTGGGCAGAGTTAAATGCATTGAGGGCATGGACAGCGAGGGTCCAGGCTGAGACTGCCACTTATCCTTACAGAGCAGGTCTTGCTTTGATGTGCAGCTCCGGGACATCTAGCCACTTTCTATCATTGATTGGAGTATAGCTGAGCTACCTTTCTGGCCAGCACTCACAGCATTGGGCACAGGACTCTATTTCCATGCAGCCTGAGTGGCTTACACACACCCTTTGTTCGCAGGGGGGGTCAGCCCATACACATGTAGGGGACTTCCTGAGGGGCCTGGCACCTGCACCTTTACCTAGCTTCCTCCCCCCACTTCTCTTCCTCCAGCACCTGCAATGAATACCAATAATAATTGCAAGTAAAATCCAGCAGGCTTGTTGTACTCAAGTTGATGGATCAATCAATTTGGTGCATTCAGCCTGCACATACACGGTTTGGAATATTGGCGGGTTCCTGCTGAACCTGTCCTGCTTAAGGTCTGAAGAGGGAGCTTATCTGCCATCTGTAGGGAAGGTGACAATTAAATTGTTTCTTACTGTATATTTCTGCCTCCTTGTAACATCCTCTGTGAGCTCTGAAACCTCACCTTTTCCCCATCAGTTTAGTTTGTTCAAAAATGAGCAGTACACATTAGTTTCAGTTGTGTGCACAGCTCTATGCAAACTACACATCCCATATTCCGTAGTCAATAGTCCCTAATCTTTCTCGGGAGTGAGAAAGAAAAGGTGGCATACAGTGGGACCATCGAGAATGAATGTATCGTATAAAGTGTATATTCAAAAGAATATATATTTTTAAACCAGGATTTAGTGTCACTTTAAGCTACAGCCATTATTCAGAGTAATGTAGCCACATTCATTTTTTATTATAGAAAGCATGGGGTGCTGCTCTGCTGACCTGATGTTTAAGAGCATGTGAATGGCCTCACATACTCTTTATTGTCAGGTCTGCAGAGCGGCACCCCATGCTTTCTATATTGACACTTCTGGATTGGTGGAGTTGGATGTTTGCTGATCCAGTGGGGAAGCGCCGAACACCGGGGCTTTGAGTCACGCTACAAGTTTTCTAAGGTTGCACATTCATTTTCTGCTTCAGCTTTCTGCACATCACATATCATCCCGACACCATTGTGTTCCTTTCTCCAAGTATGCCAATCACTACCTCCATATTAGCCCCTAACACTTACACTGTGCAAGCAGCTTCATTTCAACTGGCACAAAGATCAGATGTAGTATGGAACAGGTTAGCAGCACCTCTGAGCCAGTCTGGCTCAATTGTCTTTGAATCAGTGGCTTGGTGGCCCAACTGGATTGACAAGTTCAGGAGCACATTGTAGTACAGTTCTTCACTTTAGTAGTAATCAGTGCATGCTGTTTTTGGAAATATGCTGGGCAAGGTATGCATATTTTTATTCTCAAAGTGTTTGAGGATATAATTTATAGCAATAAAATAAAAATAAAAGAGCAATAAAAGAAAAAAGCTGATAGGGTGATGACAGTACAGCTTGATGAAAAATGAGCAGATGTGAAACAGTCACTTGTTCTCAGTGACACATCTGCCATTCATGGCCAAGCCTATGTGGTTATCAGTAGGGTTGAGCGAACACCTAGATGTCCGTGTTCGACGGGTTCGGCCGAACTTTAAAAAAAAGTCCGGGTCCGTGTCCCGGACTTTTACCGAACTTTTCCCGGACACCGAACCCCATTGAAGTCAATGGGGACCCGAACTTTAAGGCACTAAAATGGCTCTAAAACACCAAAGGAAAGGGCTAGAGTGCTGCAAATGGCAGCAAAACGTAATTAAGAGCATGGCAAGTGCTCTGCAAACAAATGTGGATAGGGAAATAACTTAAAACAACAAAAAAAAAACAGAAAAATAAAACAATGTTCTTCTTCATCTCTGAAGGACGAGGCCCATATGGAGTAGGAGGGAGGTTGAGGTGGTGGTGGATGTGGCGGTGACATAGGCGTGCGCACAGGGTGTGCTGGGTGTGCCTGGGCACACCCTAATCACCTAGGGCACATAGCATTGCCAGTGAGGAGATGGGAAAGATCTCCCTGGGACCTGCTCTGCTCTATTTCTCCTTGCCTACAGGTACATGGCCCCGATACATTACTCTCCCTGCTGGCAAACACATGCATGTGTATTTCAACTTTGGGGTGCACACCTTAATGCAATAGGCTGCGCACACCTATGGGCGGTGTAGGTGGAAGCGGCGGTGGAGGAGGACCAGGGCCGGATTAACAGCATCATGGGCTTGGTGCTGAGGATTTTGAAGGGCCTTAAGGGCCGTGCCTTGCCATGCACCCAGAGGAGGAAGGGTGCAGCCATGCATGCCTAATTCAACATGGGATGCTGTCTCTGAAGCCCATAAACACATCCATGCATCGCCAACTGTCCCTCCTTGTCCGGCCTTCACGCTGTGTGGGGAGGTTCTGAGGGTGCTGCCTGGGGAAGCGAGCATAGAAGCCAGACTTCTGTGTTTACAAGTGACAGAAGAGCGGTAACAGTGAATATGGCCAACCCGGGGCCTATATAAAAGGTAGGGGCCTGGAGCTGCAGCTCCAATAGCCCCTACATTAATCTGGCCCTGAGGAGGAGGACGAGGTAGCCAACACTGCTTCTTTTCAAAAATTTTAAATGAGGGTACACCCCAAAAGAGTGAGAAAGAGCAAAAATGGAACAATGGGTGGGTAAGGTCGGTATCCATTGCTATTCTGCATAAGGTACGGAAAAGTCCCGTGGGATCCATGCCTGGTTCATTTTAATGAACGTGAGCTTGTCCACATTGTCTCTGGACAGGCGGCTGCGCTTGTCTGTTATAACGCCCCCAGCCGTGCTAAATACCCGTTCAGATAATACACTGGCTGCAGGGCACGCCAGCACCTCCAAGGCGTAAAGGGCAAGCTCAGGCCATGTGCCCAATTTGGAGACCCAGAAGTTGAAGGGGGCAGACCCGTCATTCACTACATGTAGGCGTGTGCACACATACTGCTCCACCATGTTGGTAAAATGCTGCCTCCTGCTAAGACGTTCCATCTGAGCTGCTGGTGCTGCTGTTTGTTGTGGCGTGCTGACAAAGCTTTTCCACATTTCGGCCATGCTAACCCTGCCTTCTGAGGTGCTGGCGGTGCCCTGGTTGCGTTGGCGACCTCCTCCTCCTCCTCCTCTGCCTTGTGCTTCCACTGTGGCCCCGCTGTCAGATGGGAATGCCAGCAGCATGGCGTCTACCAGCGTGCGCTTGTACTCGCGCATCTTGCGATCGCGCTCCAGTGAGTGAATTAAGGACGGTACGTTGTCCTTGTAACGGGGATCCAGCAGCGTGGCCACCCAGTAATCAGCACAAGTTAGAATGTGGGCAACTCGGCGGTCGTTGTGGAGACACTGCAGCATGTAATCGCTCATGTGTGCCAGGCTGCCCAGAGGCGACGAAAGGCTGTCCTCTGTGGGAGGTGTATCGTCCGTGTCCTCTGTATCCCCCCAGCCACGCACCAGTGATGGCCATGAGCTGGCCTGGGTGCCACCCTGCTGTGAACATGGTTCCATCTCCTCCTCCAGCTCCTCCTCCTCCTCATCCTCCTCATCCTCCAGAACTGTGCCCCTGCTGGACAATTGCGTCCCTGGCGTTTGCGTGTGCAGGAACCCACCCTCGGAGCCCCTTGCGAATGACTGCCCTGAAAGCCTTGGAAATGTTACCTCTTCATCCTCCTCCTCCTCCTCATCCTGTGCCACATCCTCTTCCATCATCGCCCGAATTGTTTTTTCAAGGAGGCATAGAAGTGGGATAGTTAAGCTGAGAACGGCGTCATTGCCACTGGCCATGTTGGTGGAGTACTCAAAACAGCGCAACAAGGCACACAGGTCTCGCATGGAGGCCCAGTTATTGGTGGTGAAGTGGTGCTGTTCCGCAGAGCGACTCACGCGTGCGTGCTGCAGCTGAAACTCCACTATGGCCTGCTGCTGCTCGCACAGTCTTTCCAGCATGTGCAAGGTGGAGTTCCACCTTGTGGGCACGTCACATATGAGGCGGTGAGCGGGAAGGCCGAAGTTACGCTGCAGCGCTGCCAGGCGAGCAGCAGCAGGGTGAGAACGCCGAAAGTGCGCACAAACGGCCCGCACTTTCTGCAGCAGCTCTGACATATCGGGGTAGTTTTTAAGGAACCTCTGCACCACCAAATTCAGCACATGCGCCAGGCAAGGGATGTGCGTCAAACCGGCTAGGCCCAGAGCTGCTATGAGATTTCGCCCGTTATCACACACCACCAGGCCGGGCTTGAGGCTCGCTGGCAGCAACCACTCATTTGTCTGCTGTTCCATGCTCCTCCACAACTCCTGCGCGGTGTGTGGTTTGTCCCCCAAACAGGCAAGTTGTAAAACTGCCTGCTGTCGTTTACCCCTGGCCGTGCTGAAGTTGGTGGTGAAGGTGTTACGCTGTCCGGATGAGGAGGCGGTAGAGGATGAGGAAGCGGAGTAGGAGGAGTTACGAACAGGAGGCAAACTGAAGCGCCCTGCAATCCTCGGTGGTGGAAGGACATGCGCCAAATTGCTATCCGCCTCAGGCCCATCCGCCACTGCATTTACCCAGTGTGCCGTTAGGGAGATATAACGCCCCTGACCGTGCTTACTGGTCCACGTATCCGTAGTTAGGTGGACCTTGGCACAGATGGCGTTGCGCAGTGCACACCTGATATTTTCCCCCACTTGGTTGTGCAGGGAAGGGATGGCTTGCCTGGAAAAGTAGTGGCGGCTGGGCACGACGTACTGTGGGACAGCCACCGACATAAGGTTTTTAAAACTGTGCGTCTCCACCAGACGGAATGACAGCATTTCAAAGGCCAATAATTTTGAAATGCTGGCATTCAGGGCCAGGGATCGCGGGTGGGTAGGGGGGTACTTCCTCTTCCTCTCAAGTGTTTGGGAGATGGAAAGCTGAACGCTTCCACGGGACATTGTGGAGATGGTTGTTGGTGACCCAGGTGGTGGTGTTGCTGACAGATCGTCTGTTTGCGGGGTGGCAGGTGCCGGTATCACTACAGATGTGGCTGGAGCGGCCGAGACTGCAGCAGAAGAGGAAGCAGGATGAGCCAGAGACGTTTCTTGGTTTTGAAGGTGTGTACTCCACTGCAGCTCGTGCTTTGCACTTAGATGCCTGATCATGCAGGTTGTGCTCAGGTTGAGAAGGTTCATGCCTCGCTTCAAGCTCTGATTGCACAGGGTGCAAACCACTCGTGTCCTGTCATCAGCACATTTTCTAAAGAACTTCCACGCTAGAGAACTCCTTTGAGCTGACTTTGGTGCGCTCGTTCCCTTGCTGCGTTGGGCAGTAGCGGGCGTAGTGTCTAGGGCACGGCCGCTCCGCTTCTGCACCCTGCTCCCTCTTCTGCTGTGCTGGTGGCTCTGTGCGACCACCGCCTCTTCCTCCAAACTACTCAGTTCACCTGCATGACGTTCATTCCATGTGGGGTCGAGGACCTCATCGTCCTCCACATCATCTTCCACCCAGTCTTCACCCCTGCCCTCCTTGTCGGTCTCCACAATGCTGAACGCCGCAGCAGTTGGCACCTGCGTTTCGTCATCATCGGAGACGTGCTGCGATGATCCTTGCATGTACTCATCTTGAGAAATAAGTGGTTGGGCATCGCTGCACTCAATCTCTTCCACTTCTGGGGCAGGGCTAGGTGGATGGCCCTGGGAAACCCTGCTGACAGAGTCCTCAAAAAGAATAAGAGACTGCTGTATGGCTTGGGGCTCAGACTGCTGGCCTGATTTGCAAGGGGGTGAGGTGAAAGACGGTTGGACATTGGCTGCAGGTGCCAACTCTGACCTTTCTGCAGTAGACTGGGTGGGAGACAATGTGAAGGAACTGGAGGCACTGTCAGCAGCAAACCAATCTACTATCGCCTCAACTTGTTCTGGCCTCATCACTTCTAGGGGCGTTTGATGCCCTACCAAATACTGATGCAGGTTCTGTCGCCTACTCACACTTGAGGAAGGTGTTTCACTTGTGCGTGTAGCTGGCACAGATCGACCATGTCCTCTCCTTGCAACAGGAGCTCTACCAGCAGCACCACGACCCAGGCCACGGCCCTTATTTGACGGTCTCCTCATATTTCTGTAATTTAAGATCTTGCCCTAGAAAGGTTTTTATTGAATAGCGGAATAGAAAATATGATCCAAAAAAAGTGTATGTATATCACACGTACACAACCACACTAGGCCCCAATTACTATTGTTTGTACCCCTAAAAGGCTAGATGAGGAGTAGGGGGAGTATGGAACAGGCAGCACCCTCAAACCTTCAGAAGTATGAGATGAACCCCAACAACTTGGAAAGGTGGATCTCTCTCACACGTACCGACACAGACTATCCCGCAATTCAATTGATCCTCAAAGGTTTTTATTGAATAGCGGAATAGGAAATATGATCAAAAAAAGTGTATGTATCTCGCACGTACACAACCACACTAGGCCCCAATTACTATTGTTTGTACCCCTAAAAGGCTAGATGAGGAGTAGGGGGGGTATGGAACAGGCAGCACCCTCAAACCTTCAGAAGTATGAGATGAACCCCAACAACTTGGAAAGGTGGATCTCTCTCACACGTACCGACACAGACTATCCCGCAATTCAATTGATCCTCAAAGGTTTTTATTGAATAGCGGAATAGGAAATATGATCAAAAAAAGTGTATGTATCTCGCACGTACACAACCACACTAGGCCCCAATTACTATTGTTTGTACCCCTAAAAGGCTAGATGAGGAGTAGGGGGGGTATGGAACAGGCAGCACCCTCAAACCTTCAGAAGTATGAGATGAACCCCAACAACTTGGAAAGGTGGATCTCTCTCACACGTACCGACACAGACTATCCCGCAATTCAATTGATCCTCAAAGGTTTTTATTGAATAGCGGAATAGGAAATATGATCAAAAAAAGTGTATGTATCTCGCACGTACACAACCACACTAGGCCCCAATTACTATTGTTTGTACCCCTAAAAGGCTAGATGAGGAGTAGGGGGAGTATGGAACAGGCAGCACCCTCAAACCTTCAGAAGTATGAGATGAACCCCAACAACTTGGAAAGGTGGATCTCTCTCACACGTACCAACACAGACTATCCCCCAATTTAACTGATCCCCAAAGGTTTTTGATTAAATAGCGGAATAGAAAATATGATCCAAAAAAAGTGTATGTATATCACACGTACACAACCACACTAGGCCCCAATTACTATTGTTTGTACCCCTAAAAGGCTAGATGAGGAGTAGGGGGAGTATGGAACAGGCAGCACCCTCAAACCTTCAGAAGTATGAGATGAACCCCAACAACTTGGAAAGGTGGATCTCTCTCACACGTACCGACACAGACTATCCCGCAATTCAATTGATCCTCAAAGGTTTTTATTGAATAGCGGAATAGGAAATATGATCAAAAAAAGTGTATGTATCTCGCACGTACACAACCACACTAGGCCCCAATTACTATTGTTTGTACCCCTAAAAGGCTAGATGAGGAGTAGGGGGAGTATGGAACAGGCAGCACCCTCAAACCTTCAGAAGTATGAGATGAACCCCAACAACTTGGAAAGGTGGATCTCTCTCACACGTACCAACACAGACTATCCCCCAATTTAACTGATCCCCAAAGGTTTTTGATTAAATAGCGGAATAGAAAATATGATCCCAAAAAAGTGTATGTATATCACACGTACACAACCACACTAGGCCCCAATTACTATTGTTTGTACCCCTAAAAGGCTAGGAGTAGGGGGAGTATGGAACAGGCAGCACCCTCAAACCTTCAGAAGTATGAGATGAACCCCAACAACTTGGAAAGGTGGATCTCTCTCACACGTACCAACACAGACTATCCCCCAATTTAACTGATCCCCAGAGGTTTTTGATTAAATAGCGGAATAGAAAATATGATCCCAAAAAAGTGTATGTATATCACACGTACACAACCACACTAGGCCCCAATTACTATTGTTTGTACCCCTAAAAGGCTAGGAGTAGGGGGAGTATGGAACAGGCAGCACCCTCAAACCTTCAGAAGTATGAGATGAACCCCAACAACTTGGAAAGGTGGATCTCTCTCACACGTACCAACACAGACTATCCCCCAATTTAACTGATCCCCAAAGGTTTTTGATTAAATAGCGGAATAGAAAATATGATCCCAAAAAAGTGTATGTATATCACACGTACACAACCACACTAGGCCCCAATTACTATTGTTTGTACCCCTAAAAGGCTAGGAGTAGGGGGAGTATGGAACAGGCAGCACCCTCAAACCTTCAGAAGTATGAGATGAACCCCAACAACTTGGAAAGGTGGATCTCTCTCACACGTACCAACACAGACTATCCCCCAATTTAACTGATCCCCAAAGGTTTTTGATTAAATAGCGGAATAGAAAATATGATCCAAAAAAAGTGTATGTATATCACACGTACACAACCACACTAGGCCCCAATTACTATTGTTTGTACCCCTAAAAGGCTAGGAGTAGGGGGAGTATGGAACAGGCAGCACCCTCAAACCTTCAGAAGTATGAGATGAACCCCAACAACTTGGAAAGGTGGATCTCTCTCACACGTACCAACACAGACTATCCCCCAATTTAACTGATCCCCAAAGGTTTTTGATTAAATAGCGGAATAGAAAATATGATCCCAAAAAAGTGTATGTATATCACACGTACACAACCACACTAGGCCCCAATTACTATTGTTTGTACCCCTAAAAGGCTAGGAGTAGGGGGAGTATGGAACAGGCAGCACCCTCAAACCTTCAGAAGTATGAGATGAACCCCAACAACTTGGAAAGGTGGATCTCTCTCACACGTACCAACACAGACTATCCCCCAATTTAACTGATCCCCAAAGGTTTTTGATTAAATAGCGGAATAGAAAATATGATCCCAAAAAAGTGTATGTATATCACACGTACACAACCACACTAGGCCCCAATTACTATTGTTTGTACCCCTAAAAGGCTAGGAGTAGGGGGAGTATGGAACAGGCAGCACCCTCAAACCTTCAGAAGTATGAGATGAACCCCAACAACTTGGAAAGGTGGATCTCTCTCACACGTACCAACACAGACTATCCCCCAATTTAACTGATCCCCAAAGGTTTTTGATTAAATAGCGGAATAGAAAATATGATCCCAAAAAAGTGTATGTATATCACACGTACACAACCACACTAGGCCCCAATTACTATTGTTTGTACCCCTAAAAGGCTAGATGAGGAGTAGGGGGAGTATGGAACAGGCAGCACCCTCAAACCTTCAGAAGTATGAGATTGTGTTCACTGTACCCCACAAAGATTGAGTTCACTGCACCCCACAATGATTGTGTTCACTGCACCCCACAAAGATTGTGTTCACTGCACCTCACAAAGATTGTGTTCACTGTACCCCCCAAAGATTGTGTTCACTGCACCCCACAAAGATTCTGTTCACTGTACCCCACAAAGATTGTGTTCACTGCACCCCAAAAAGATTGTGTTCACTGCACCCCAAAAAGGATGTTGTTCACTGCACCCCAAAAAGGATGTTGTTCACTCCACCCCAAAAAGATTGTGTTCACTGCACCCCACAAAGATTGTGTTCACTGCACCCCAAAAAGATTGTGTTCACTGCACCCCAAAAATGATTTTGTTCACTGCACCCCAAAAAGGATTTTGTTCACTGCACCCCAAAAAGGATGTTGTTCACTCCACCCCAAAAAGATTGTGTTCACTGCACCCCAAAAAGATTGTGTTCACTGCACCCCACAAAGGATTTTGTTCACTGCACCCCAAAAAGATTGTGTTCACTGCACCCCAAAAAGGATGTTGTTCACTGCACCCCAAAAAGGATTTTGTTCACTGCACCCCAAAAAGATTGTGTTCACTGCACCCCACAAAGGATTTTGTTCACTGCACCCCACAAAGATTGTGTTCACTGCACACCAAAAAGGATTGTGTTCACTGCACCCCAAAAAGATTTTGTTCACTGCACCCCAAAAAGATTGTGTTCACTGCAGCCCAAAAAGATTGTGTTCACTGCAGCCCAAAAAGATTGTGTTCACTGCAGCCCAAAAAGATTGTGTTCACTGCAGCCCAAAAAGATTGTGTTCACTGCAGCTCACACACAGAAAAATGGATGTGGATCACTGACACCTGCCTATCTCCAATCCCACACCACACAGCAATATCGATTGTAGTTTGTAGAACACAGTTTCCCTAAAATTCAGCAGACTCTGTCCCTAACAGGATTGAGAAGAGATCGTAGATCAGGATTGAGTGCAGACCCCACCCCCCACACAGCAATATCGATTGTAGTTTGTAGAAGACACTGACCCTATAATTCAGCAGACTCTATCCCTAAAATGCCTACAACTCGCCCTGCCTAAACACTCCGACCTGTCCCTCAATTCTATCCGGACACAAATGGTTTTTTCCTGCCTATCTTTCCCTAATCAGCAGCCAGCACGTTGATGTGTGCTCTGTCCCTGAATCTAAGCAGCATAATGACGCCGCTGCGGCTGCCTCGAACTTATAAAGACTTGGTCACATGCTTCAGACGGCCAATCACAGCTACTGAGACATTTGCAGGCATGGCTGGGATGGCTTAAGGCACACCAGTTAAACGATTGTTGATTGGCTGTTGAAAGCCCGCCATGAAAAGAGCGCCAAAGCATGCAAAACCCGGAAATAAAACGACCGAACACGGATTTTTACCCGAACATACAGTAAAGTGTCCGTGTCCGTGTTCGGGTACAAAAAATCCAATTATTCGGTACGAACACGAATAATACAGTCCGTGTTCGCTCAACACTAGTTATCAGCAGACATTTAGAGGAGCAGTTTCCAGAGTTGACATTATTATACACTAGGGAGCTGCTAATTTACAAGAAGAAAGGAGTTAACCAACAGCGCCTTTTCATACTGTGGCTCTTGTTTAATAGGGCAACGAACAACACACCATAGCAGCTCATCAAAATACCATTTATTTTCTATTTTAAACTAATGACAGTATGATAAAATTATGTGTTAATGACAAAATGATCTTTACCATGCGCTATGGCATGTCTTCATTATTTCCCCTCACACTCTTTTAGGCTAAGCCTTAACAATGATAAGTGACTCTTTGCAAATGAATGCCAAAGAAAAATCATTTTCTTATAGATAATCCCTCAAATTCAGCTGTAAGACAAAATCTGGTTCTGTTATGTAAACCAACAGATGTCACCAAAAAAAGCCACACCCCATCTTAAACACACAATATGATGTCAAGTCTAGGTTTGTAACAAAAACAAGCTTTGCCCTTCAAGTTAAAGTCCAAACGTGTCCCTTTTTTTTTTCAGAATCTTTCAGCTTCCCTTTAATGAAAACTGGTGCAATACTGGGGCAATAGAGTTATAACATTATTTAAAATTTAGAGCAGAGAGCTAATTAAATGAGAGCACTAAGGTTGTCAGGGGGTCATTTCCTTGGGACATTGTTTAGGAAATACCTAAAGGCAAAACTTTTTTGTTTTGGATAAACTGTCCTGTTGAATGTTGACCATTATCACTAGGGGCTAGTTCACACCACAAAAATGTCCTGCAGATCCATCCCAGATGCATTTCTGCATGCACGTTTTTGATGCTCTCGGGTGCATTTTTTATGCATTTCCGGATGTGTTTCAGATCATTTTAGTCTTCCTTCTTCTTTTTTTTTTTTATTTTAAGCAGCATGTTCTTCTTTTTTTCTGGAACCGCAATGCACTAGAACTGAAAGCACTGGTGTGTACTCTGCTATTGAAACCATGTAACCTACTTTCTATGCATTTTGGAAGCACTGGAATGCATGTTATGTGAACTAGCTGTAAAAGTGAAAGAAAATAGAGAATTTTGGGTTGTCACCGATACAGAAGAAATCATCCGACAAGGACAAACAGAGATTTCCTCTCTCTTCTTCTTTTGGCTATTGAACAGAAAGTGAATGGAAATCTCCCAAATAGGACACAGGGTTTTAACCCTCCCTTACTCTATCCAAAATAAAAAAATACTTTTGCCTTTAGTTCTATTAAAAAGTAATGGTTCTTTTGTAAACCTAATAGATACAGTATGTTTCACAACTGAAAAAGGGTGTTTTACATAATTTATTTATGGTTCTGTTTGGGATCCAGAAGACTTTGATGTGACCTTTTTAGCATGATGCATGTTTGCATGCTAAAGAATTTAAAAGAGTTTTTTTCTATTTGTAAGGGTTGGGTCTCCATTAAGACCATAGGACCACTGCTATGGTACTTCACTTTTAGCAGCCACCTTTCAAGCATGCTGTATGTGTACATGGGTACATGGATGCCATTGGGAGCTTAGGAGGAGTCTGAGGTGAGGTGAGCTATGAACTACGGAGTTGTCAAAGTGAGTATTCAAAAGTCATTGGCAGAGGTAACAAGAAATAAGCGGAGCAGGGACACTTACACAGTCAAAATCAGGGCAGGTGGTGTAGTAGCTAGGTTGAGGTCTAGAAAGTGCTCAGGTCCAAGGAGTTCAACAGGTCAGTGGAAGTATTCAGCAGAATTAGGAATATCAGGTGAAAAGAAGGTTACAGGGTTTAAGCAGACTGACAACAGACAGAAACCAGAAGTCAAACTATCTAGGAGACAGAGCCAAGCATATAGTAATAGGA
Source organism: Pelophylax lessonae (assembly GCF_965119305.1). Lineage (NCBI taxonomy): Eukaryota > Metazoa > Chordata > Amphibia > Anura > Ranidae > Pelophylax > Pelophylax lessonae. The sequence continues at coordinate 412,713,691 of NC_138769.1, forward strand.
ACTTGGCAATGGCTGAGGAACTAGGAACACTGAGGACAAGATAACAAGAACAACATGAAATTAAAATAGGCTACAGGAAATTACAACCACATAGCTTCTACAATACAAGATCCTGTACTTAAAAACATAATTCCAAACCTGACTGTGGAACTGACCAGTGGAAGTAGCAGCCTCAACAAATCTAAAAGTTATAGGATAATGTACTCATAAAAAAATAAAACCAAAGCTTTCAACCTTGTACCCGTTGGCCAGTGGCACAGCCGTTTCATAGTATAATCGATGAGCTTCTTTTTACAGTACCACACTGTATTGTCTTAAAAGTTTTTTATTAAACTTTTTTTAAAAACACTTCAGAACCAGAACCAAACATGAGGCAGAGATGAGGCAATTTTTACCCTGAAGTTAAATTAAGAGTGTATTATTTCGAAATAATAGTCACAATTTCGTGTTAGGGTTTCATATTAGGGTGATGTAGGCTAAGAAATAAATTAATCCAGCAGGTTATTCATTTAACTTCTGACCAAAAATCTATTTTAAATGAACTGGTACTTTAAACGCATTTTGCTAGAAGAAGTAAACATCTTAAAAGGGAGGGACTTTGTGTTCAGCTGAGTATGTGGCAGGGAGCATTAATACATTTTTGGTTTGCTTTTGGATCACACGTTGTTCCCCAAATATGTAACACATTATTCTTCATCACTGTAAAATATAGCATGCAGGGAACATATTAATGGCACTCTCCCAGGTCAATCCAATCCTCCTTATTATATCAAGATAGCAGAATTAATAAAAGTTACAAGTGCCTGGGGGACTTTAGATGCAACTAACAAAGAGTGAATTTAAAAAAGATTCCTGGAGGCCAGGAAAGCCCCAGTAATATACTCTGTCAAGCTCCAGGAAGACATCCAGAATGTGTGTGTATTATTCCGATAAAGCTGAGCGATATCATCTGGCTTAATATTTTGTTGTCCATGACAACCAGACAAGAAAGGACATGTGTTCCAGCCCACTGGGTCACCCTAAGCCTTGATAATTGCTGAAATAATAGAGCTCTGATCTTTTTTCACCACACATACTATGCAAAAGCTTAAACAGTTTTTTTCTAATTCTTAGATAAAATCAAATCTACATACAAGTAATAGGCCCATAAAATGTACTGAGAAAATGATCATTAAATAAGCAATAATCAAATAACTATATGAACCACTAAGTGTAATATATAAATGTGGGTTATATAAAAGAGCTATGAGATAAAACCACAGTTATGTGTTGACGTTTATGTACTTATTTTTTTTTTTTTTTTATGAACTAGAGGAATCTGTGCTTAGTTTATAATTGTTACAAAAGTATTTTTTTCTTCATGCTGTTGGTTTCTCAACTACTTATCACATTGAGAGATGCTAAAGTTAACTTTGTTTTTAGCCAAAATAGCTGATGGTTATTTATATAATACAATTACACAAGATGCAATTAGAGAAACAGCAAATGGTAATACTGTAGCATATTATGTCCGATATAGCATGTTTATTAACAGATTTTTGATCTAATTCAGACTGACTATCTCTAACATTTGAACAGTGTAATACTTCACCCTGAAAAGCAATGACTATTCACCTTGACCTTACATCTCCTGTGCATGTCATCCAAAGGACAAAATCATGGAAAACACTGAATCAGGAAGACGGAACTTTGTTGTAATCATAGGCATCAAAGGTTATCTGGCACAATGCTCACCCAAGAAAAGTGGCATGATTTCCACATAATTTTAACTGGTATTTTTCCAATATTTGATCCAGACTGCATCCAGTCATTATTTATTTAATTGCTATTTTACTCTATAGTTTCTGTTTGCTCTGTGTATTATTATTATTATACAGGATTTATATAGCGCCAACAGTTTGCGCAGCGCTTTACAATGCGGGGGAAGACAATACAGTTACAGTACAATTCAATACAGGAGGAATCAGAGGGCCCTGCTCGTTAGAGCTTACAATCTAGAAGGGAGGGTCAAGTGAAACAAAAGGCAGTAACCGAGGGGGGAAGGTAGATAGATAAAATGTTGGTAGAGTTGTTAGGTGTGGGTAGGATAGGCTAGCCTTTTCCTGACTAAAAGAGTTTGGAGTGAGGGCCTTTTGCAAGCCATAAATTATATTTCTCACCACACTGTTAGGGTTTCAGTCATACCTTTCTTTTTTCTGCTTTGTCTTGCTAACGAGGATAAGAGCAGACCCTATGACCTATGGCAATCCAGGAAATATATGCTTTTACATTACATAAATTCTCTACAGGTGCCAAAAAAAAAGGAAAGCAAATATTTTTAAACGGCATGATCCACACTTTATATTTTTTGTTTTTTTGTTTTTACAAATGAAGTTTACCTAAGTATTCACAGAGAAAAAAATGTAATACCATCTGGTGACTAGCATCAAAAAAGAATAAAATAAAACATGAAGTTGCCATGAACACTGAAAGTGACTGTTTGTGAATCGTGTAACTAGATATATTTTGGATTGTATTTGTGTGGGTGCTCACATTCCACACTAATAATCATAGACTTTGCAAGTATATTTTAAAAACATTTGCCTGTTACATCCTGTATAGGCATGAATGTACTATGTATCGAATGTTATGAATCACTAGGCTTGTATGAATAAAATGTTTCCTCCATTGTTGCATAAAACGTTTAACAGTTTTCTAATGAATCATTAAATATATTCAAGGAAGATATTGATAATGGTACATTGTATTATTTGCTAAACCTAAAAAGCAAAAAACTTTGTAGGAGATTCCCTCTACATTGACAATCTGCGCTTCTCCTCTGCACACAGGTCCATGTTATTGCTTACACATGGCCATAATTATTAGTGAATATGAACAAAAAGAGCAGGCTGTTGACCTTGTTACACCTCCTCAATTCACCAGAAAGACATATGCAAGCTTCAGTTGAGTTACATCAACCCTGCATCCTCAACAGCTGCCAGGCAGCTGCCATGCTGTACTTCACCTGGTGAACCACCATGTAAAACATTCCTAGTTATTGGAAGTTTCCCAAAAGAGGTCCATTGCATTCCAGATAACTTTGAACAGATCACCATACTGTATTTGGCAGCAATGGAAACTTGTATATTAAAATCCCCCCCCCCCCCTTTTCTAGACTGGAAACAGTAATGCTGTTATTACAAGAGCAATCACATTGTTGCAACCTTCTAAAAGGAAAGCTACATTAAATTGTTATGAAGACATACTTACTACTAGGAATGAGCCGAACGTACCTAAGTTTAGGTCAAGATGGGTTTGCCGAACGACACTAAAGTTCGAGTGCTGAATCCAAACCCTGTTGAAATCCATGGGACCTAAATGTTAACAAAAAGCAATGCCCATTTTCAAAGCTAATAGAATTGTCAAACCAATTGCATGGGAGGCTATGCACTGCCCAGGGAAACATGTACCAAAGCAAAAAAAAAAATTAATTCAGTTTGCAAGGGACCAATGATTTTAATAATTCTTAACCACTTAAGCCCCGGAGGATTTGGCTGCTCAAAGATCAGGGCCTATTTTGCGATTTGGCACAGAGTGACTTTAACGGACAATTACGCGGTCGTGCGATACTGTACCCAAATGAAATTGACGTCCTTTTTTTCACAGAAACAGGGCTTTCTTTTGGTGGTATCTGATCACCTTTGCAATTTTTATTTTTTGCGCTATATATATATATATATCAATTTTGAAAAAATAACAATATTTTCCACATTTTTTTATATGAAATTTCCCCAAAAAAATTTAGAAATCAACATTTTTTAACATTTTAGGCCAATTTGTTTTCTGCTACATATTTTTGGTAAAAAAAAATTTGATTGGTTTGCGCAAACGTTATTGCGTTTACTAACTAAGGAAAAGATGTATGTAATTTTTATTGTTATTATATACATATGCACTGTTACTGTAAAAATTACACTGGCAGGGAAGGGGTTAACTTTATTAGTGATCAAGGGGTTAAGTGTGTCCCTAGGGGCGTGATTCTAACTGTCAAGGGGCGTGGCTTATGATGTAACCACAGAGACATACGATCCTACATAGCAGGATCGTATAGTCTCTGCAGTTACACCAGGGAGAATGACAGGTGGCTTTGTTTACATTAGCCGCCTGCCTTTCTCCCTCTCCAGCGGGAGATCGTGAGTGGCCGGCGGACATTGGAGCCACCGGTCACACTCGCGGGGATGGCCATGAAAGAGCGGGGGCGGGAGCGCACATCCGGCGGCGCGCGCTCGCTCCCTACAGGCTCCTGGGCGAGCGACGTAGTACTACGTCCGTTTGCCCAGGAGAGGCTGACCGCCACAGTAAATATACTGTGGGCGGTCGGCAAGTGGTTAAATCGAAACTTTAAAAAATGCTAAATTCTTTCTAATTTTATGCCTAAGGGATGCCCTTAACTTGCAGCAAAACTGAAATTTACAAAGAAGAAACAAATACAGTTTAAAATGTTGGAAAAATTACAGTTCCTGGCTGTTTTTTTTTTTTTTTCTGTCTGTAAACAAAATAGCTAGGGATTCAATTTGTCTCCTATTCTAGATGAGGGTCTGGTATAGATTTTATATACACAAAAACAAAAATGCATGGAGTTCCTTCTAAAATAATTATCAAACTCTTATCTTTGATAATGTTCCGGTATGGATGTAAAAAAAAAAATCCCCAACAACTGTGTTTGTTTCCCTCCAAATTCTATATGTATGTATAGATATATGTATGCAAATATCTATATGTATGGATCATAATTCAAACAACATGGAAAAAAAGCATGTCACCCCCCCCATAGCTATACCAGACCCTTACCCAAGCATACTGTCTCACTGGCCAGTAAAGGGGCATGTGTCTGCGGCTGCGCCTCCTGAACCATACTAGGCTCATAAATGGGGAAGGTACCTTGCCTGGAAAAGCATCTTATTCCCATGCAAATGAGAACAAGAGCCTCCACCCCACAATCCTGGCCCTGTGGTTGTGGGGGTCTGCAGGTGGGGGAACCAGATACCAGCCTCATCCTATGTGAACGAGCAAAGGGTACATAGTACCCCTACTCATTCACAAACAAATTTAAAAATTTTTTTAAATAAACACAAGTCTTTTACCTAAAAAGAAAAAAAAAAACTGCTCTATGATGTAAATCCATTGTAAATCACATCAATCAAGATTCTCATCAATCAGGATGAACAATGCCCACTGAAGGGAAAAAACCTGACAACACATCTGATTCTGTTACTCACTCGCTGTGAATGAGAGCTTCTAGCCCTTATTTCTAAGTGTAAACAAATGGGGGGGGGGTGTCTACTGGCTGATGTCATTGACCAAACATGGACATGACTAAATTTGGTCAATATCGTCACCTGGGAGACCTGCCCCCCTTGTTTACATTTATGGTCAGGAACCAAGAGCTGTCATTCACGGTGACTCCACGAAGACAGACAAAGTTTTTGTTTTATCCAGCTGTATTTATTTACTCAGTGCAACTTAGAACATCCAAATGAAAGATATAACACCAACATGTCAGAAAAAAAAATCAATAACAGAATCACTGAGTTGAAAAAGGATCACCTGCTTGTGTCAGTATTTTGTTGAACCACCTTTTTTTTTATTACAGTCTTTAGTCTGGTGGGATATGTCTCTAATAACTTTGCACATCTAGACTTTTAAATATTTGCCCACTCTTCTTTTCAGAACTGCTCAAGTTCAGTTAAATTTGATGGTGACCGTTTGCAGGCTACAGTCTTCAAGTCATTCCACAGATTTTCAATGGGGTTTAAGTCTGGACGCTGATTAGGCCATGCAAGGATATTCACCTTTGCCCTTCAACCGCTGTGTGGTCATTGTTGCTGTGTACTTTGGGTTATTGTCATGTTGGCAGGTTCGCCTTCTTCCCATTGACAACTTTCTGGCAGAGGGCAGCAGATTTTCCTCACGAATCTGACGGTTTATTTTGTCTCATCCATCTTTCCTTCTATCCTGACAAGTGCTCCAGTTCCTGCTGCAGAGAAACACTCCCATAACAGGATATTACCACCTACATGCTTTACTGTAGGAATGGTGTTATTTGAATGGTGAGCTATATTGGATTCCTGCCAAACATATCATTTGTTATTGAGGCCAAATAATTAAATTTTAGTCTCATCTGACCATAACATCTTCTTTTACGTGGCCTCAGAATCTCCAAGGTACATTTTGGCAAAGTTCAGTCAGGACTGCATGTGGCCTTTCTTAAAGGGGTGTTTTTTTTCTTGCAACACTCCCATACAAGCCACATTTGCAGAGAATTTGTGATATTGTTGTTACATAAACACAACGCTCTTTACCATAAATTCCTGCAACTGTTTCAGAGTTGCTGTAGGCCTCTTGGTAGCCTCTATGGCCAGTTACTTCCTGGGTTTTTTCATCCAGTTTTGAGCGATGCCCTGATGCAGGGAGGGCCTGTGTTGTACCAAATACCTTCCACATCTTAATAATAGACCTTCTGTGTTTCTAGGCATTGACAAAGCCTTTGAAATTTTTTTGTATCTATCTCCTGACTGGTGCCTGTTCACAACTTTGTGGACAGGCACCAGTCTTTTAACAGTGCCTTGCCACCCATAGTTGATTGTTTGCTTCAGTTGCACTATCAGGGACTGAAATGCTCCAGGAAAGCTATTTTCCTGCTGAGCTAATCAAAATGACCAACGCTGATCACAGTTGAAAGTCAAATGGCTTTTTGTGCCATTAAGAAGGGGATTAGCTACACCTGATTTGATTTTGACAAGTCATTTTTTGGAGGGGGGTGATTCTTTTTCATACTCAGTGATTCCGTTTATGTTTTTGTATTATTATTTCCTGACATGTTGGTGTTATATCTTTCACTTGGATGTTATAAGTTGCGCAGGGTAAATACAGCTGGATAAAACAAAAAAACTGTGCCTGTCTTCATTTTAGGCTACAAAGCAAAAACATTTTATTATTTTGAAGAGGGGAAATTCTTTTCTTTACCCACTGTACAGTAGGTATAGTAATAGTAACAGTAATAGGAAACTGTAAACCCATAGTGCTAGAGAAGGGAATTAAAAGAATTCTTAATTAATAAATAAAGTCTAGATTAAAAAAGAAAACAATGCAGTCAACAACTTTCACTTAGACCTTTAATGTACATTGCAGCTGCATGCAAACTCTGCTGATGGCCAAAAAAGAAAATGTTTTTTGAAACGCGGAGTTATTTTACAGTTGAATCTCCTCGTTTTCCAAATTGTAAATGGAAATAGAATATGTGAATAAAATGACTCCAGTTCTTCCACCTATGTGCTGCAGTTTAGGGCTTGAAATATGAGCCAAGTACCTTTCACTACCTTGTAACTTGTGTTTGTCTTAGGACGTAAAGGATAACATAGAAAAACACTAACTCACCTCAATTCTATTTTAAAGACTAGCAGGAATAACCTTCTTCAAGTCCTATTCAAAAACAGTGATCAAAAAAAGAGACAAGGGGGTTGATAAGTAAAAGGTCTGTATTCTGTGTGTTAAAGCTAAGCTCTGAGGAAATTATAAAACTACCTTTGTATTGAGGCTCCTTTGCATTGTAAGGGTTAAAGTGTTACTAAACCCACAACAGTAAAATCAGCATGTTTGGTATACTCACTGTGGAACCTAAGGGGTTAATCCTCTGCATTGTGTAAAAGGGCTGTTTGAGCCTGTCTTTTCTTGATCCTCCCCTTCTTCCACTGTCCCCAGTCCATCTTCTGATGAGATAGAGCTTTTGGAGTCACTCTGCACATGCTCAGTTTGGTGTGTATTGCTAGAGAGTTTTTTTCTTGGGAGGGTGCATGTGATCGGCACAGGGCCAATCAGCACAGTCCAGGCAGAGGGCCAGGGGCCCTGTAGCCTCATAGGACAGTCAGAGTAGAATGAAAACTCCACCTACAAGCTTTAACCTGCCCTCAGCCGGACATTGAAAAAAGTCATAAGACTACTATATACTGCTGATGAGAAAAGGTATTTAGTAGATTATATCTACTAAAACAATTGCATTTCCATGTTCTGTGTACTGCGGTAAGACCAGATATAGTGAATGCAGGGTCCTGGGTTTAGTGACACTTTAAATAGTCATTTTTGTGAAGGATATCAATTAAAAGCAATTTTACTTACCTTAGTCCTCACTCTCCTAGTAGCTGACACTCACTGCTTCCCTGCAGGCTGTGGATGGGCCCTCAATGTTCTCACTTATGATGAAGGACACCAGAGTGCCTATGACTAACAGAGTGCATAAGAGAAGCGGCTTCAGAGGGACATTTGTTTGAAGGGGAGAAATCCTGCAGCAGCAAGAAGTAAGGTAGAAATAATCTAGAAATTGTCTAAGGTGCCATAATGTTTTAATTGCACCCTAGACAAAAAAATATCACTTAACTAGTGTTGAGCGAACACGGACTGTATTATTCGTGTTCGTACCGAATAATTGGATTTTTTGTACCCGAACACGGACACGGACACTTTACTGTATGTTCGGGTAAAAATCCGTGTTCGGTCGTTTTATTTCCGGGTTTTGCATGCTTTGGCGCTCTTTTCATGGCGGGCTTTCAACAGCCAATCAACAATCGTTTAACTGGTGTGCCTTAAGCCATCCCAGCCATGCCTGCAAATGTCTCAGTAGCTGTGATTGGCCGTCTGAAGCATGTGACCAAGTCTTTATAAGTTCGAGGCAGCCGCAGCGGCGTCATTATGCTGCTTAGATTCAGGGACAGAGCACACATCAACGTGCTGGCTGCTGATTAGGGAAAGATAGGCAGGAAAAAACCATTTGTGTCCGGATAGAATTGAGGGACAGGTCGGAGTGTTTAGGCAGGGCGAGTTGTAGGCATTTTAGGGATAGAGTCTGCTGAATTATAGGGTCAGTGTCTTCTACAAACTACAATCGATATTGCTGTGTGGGGGGTGGGGTGAATCTGCACTCAATCCTGATCTACGATCTCTTCTCAATCCTGTTAGGGACAGAGTCTGCTGAATTTTAGGGAAACTGTGTTCTACAAACTACAATCGATATTGCTGTGTGGTGTGGGATTGGAGATAGGCAGGTGTCAGTGATCCACATCCATTTTTCTGTGTGTGAGCTGCAGTGAACACAATCTTTTTGGGCTGCAGTGAACACAATCTTTTTGGGCTGCAGTGAACACAATCTTTTTGGGCTGCAGTGAACACAATCTTTTTGGGGTGCAGTGAACAAAATCTTTTTGGGGTGCAGTGAACACAATCCTTTTTGGTGTGCAGTGAACACAATCTTTGTGGGGTGCAGTGAACAAAATCCTTTGTGGGGTGCAGTGAACACAATCTTTTTGGGGTGCAGTGAACAAAATCCTTTTTGGGGTGCAGTGAACAACATCCTTTTTGGGGTGCAGTGAACACAATCTTTTTGGGGTGCAGTGAACAAAATCCTTTGTGGGGTGCAGTGAACACAATCTTTTTGGGGTGGAGTGAACAACATCCTTTTTGGGGTGCAGTGAACAAAATCCTTTTTGGGGTGCAGTGAACAAAATCATTTTTGGGGTGCAGTGAACACAATCTTTTTGGGGTGCAGTGAACACAATCTTTGTGGGGTGCAGTGAACACAATCTTTTTGGGGTGGAGTGAACAACATCCTTTTTGGGGTGCAGTGAACAACATCCTTTTTGGGGTGCAGTGAACACAATCTTTTTGGGGTGCAGTGAACACAATCTTTGTGGGGTACAGTGAACAGAATCTTTGTGGGGTGCAGTGAACACAATCTTTGGGGGGTACAGTGAACACAATCTTTGTGAGGTGCAGTGAACACAATCTTTGTGGGGTGCAGTGAACACAATCATTGTGGGGTGCAGTGAACTCAATCTTTGTGGGGTACAGTGAACACAATCTCATACTTCTGAAGGTTTGAGGGTGCTGCCTGTTCCATACTCCCCCTACTCCTCATCTAGCCTTTTAGGGGTACAAACAATAGTAATTGGGGCCTAGTGTGGTTGTGTACGTGTGATATACATACACTTTTTTGGGATCATATTTTCTATTCCGCTATTTAATCAAAAACCTTTGGGGATCAGTTAAATTGGGGGATAGTCTGTGTTGGTACGTGTGAGAGAGATCCACCTTTCCAAGTTGTTGGGGTTCATCTCATACTTCTGAAGGTTTGAGGGTGCTGCCTGTTCCATACTCCCCCTACTCCTAGCCTTTTAGGGGTACAAACAATAGTAATTGGGGCCTAGTGTGGTTGTGTACGTGTGATATACATACACTTTTTTGGGATCATATTTTCTATTCCGCTATTTAATCAAAAACCTTTGGGGATCAGTTAAATTGGGGGATAGTCTGTGTTGGTACGTGTGAGAGAGATCCACCTTTCCAAGTTGTTGGGGTTCATCTCATACTTCTGAAGGTTTGAGGGTGCTGCCTGTTCCATACTCCCCCTACTCCTAGCCTTTTAGGGGTACAAACAATAGTAATTGGGGCCTAGTGTGGTTGTGTACGTGTGATATACATACACTTTTTTGGGATCATATTTTCTATTCCGCTATTTAATCAAAAACCTTTGGGGATCAGTTAAATTGGGGGATAGTCTGTGTTGGTACGTGTGAGAGAGATCCACCTTTCCAAGTTGTTGGGGTTCATCTCATACTTCTGAAGGTTTGAGGGTGCTGCCTGTTCCATACTCCCCCTACTCCTAGCCTTTTAGGGGTACAAACAATAGTAATTGGGGCCTAGTGTGGTTGTGTACGTGTGATATACATACACTTTTTTGGGATCATATTTTCTATTCCGCTATTTAATCAAAAACCTTTGGGGATCAGTTAAATTGGGGGATAGTCTGTGTTGGTACGTGTGAGAGAGATCCACCTTTCCAAGTTGTTGGGGTTCATCTCATACTTCTGAAGGTTTGAGGGTGCTGCCTGTTCCATACTCCCCCCTACTCCTAGCCTTTTAGGGGTACAAACAATAGTAATTGGGGCCTAGTGTGGTTGTGTACGTGTGATATACATACACTTTTTTGGGATCATATTTTCTATTCCGCTATTTAATCAAAAACCTTTGGGGATCAGTTAAATTGGGGGATAGTCTGTGTTGGTACGTGTGAGAGAGATCCACCTTTCCAAGTTGTTGGGGTTCATCTCATACTTCTGAAGGTTTGAGGGTGCTGCCTGTTCCATACTCCCCCTACTCCTAGCCTTTTAGGGGTACAAACAATAGTAATTGGGGCCTAGTGTGGTTGTGTACGTGTGATATACATACACTTTTTTGGGATCATATTTTCTATTCCGCTATTTAATCAAAAACCTTTGGGGATCAGTTAAATTGGGGGATAGTCTGTGTTGGTACGTGTGAGAGAGATCCACCTTTCCAAGTTGTTGGGGTTCATCTCATACTTCTGAAGGTTTGAGGGTGCTGCCTGTTCCATACTCCCCCTACTCCTAGCCTTTTAGGGGTACAAACAATAGTAATTGGGGCCTAGTGTGGTTGTGTACGTGTGATATACATACACTTTTTTGGGATCATATTTTCTATTCCGCTATTTAATCAAAAACCTTTGGGGATCAGTTAAATTGGGGGATAGTCTGTGTTGGTACGTGTGAGAGAGATCCACCTTTCCAAGTTGTTGGGGTTCATCTCATACTTCTGAAGGTTTGAGGGTGCTGCCTGTTCCATACTCCCCCTACTCCTAGCCTTTTAGGGGTACAAACAATAGTAATTGGGGCCTAGTGTGGTTGTGTACGTGTGATATTCATACACTTTTTTGGGATCATATTTTCTATTCCGCTATTTAATCAAAAACCTTTGGGGATCAGTTAAATTGGGGGATAGTCTGTGTTGGTACGTGTGAGAGAGATCCACCTTTCCAAGTTGTTGGGGTTCATCTCATACTTCTGAAGGTTTGAGGGTGCTGCCTGTTCCATACTCCCCCTACTCCTAGCCTTTTAGGGGTACAAACAATAGTAATTGGGGCCTAGTGTGGTTGTGTACGTGTGATATACATACACTTTTTTGGGATCATATTTTCTATTCCGCTATTTAATCAAAAACCTTTGGGGATCAGTTAAATTGGGGGATAGTCTGTGTTGGTACGTGTGAGAGAGATCCACCTTTCCAAGTTGTTGGGGTTCATCTCATACTTCTGAAGGTTTGAGGGTGCTGCCTGTTCCATACTCCCCCTACTCCTAGCCTTTTAGGGGTACAAACAATAGTAATTGGGGCCTAGTGTGGTTGTGTACGTGTGATATACATACACTTTTTTGGGATCATATTTTCTATTCCGCTATTTAATCAAAAACCTTTGGGGATCAGTTAAATTGGGGGATAGTCTGTGTTGGTACGTGTGAGAGAGATCCACCTTTCCAAGTTGTTGGGGTTCATCTCATACTTCTGAAGGTTTGAGGGTGCTGCCTGTTCCATACTCCCCCTACTCCTAGCCTTTTAGGGGTACAAACAATAGTAATTGGGGCCTAGTGTGGTTGTGTACGTGTGATATACATACACTTTTTTGGGATCATATTTTCTATTCCGCTATTTAATCAAAAACCTTTGGGGATCAGTTAAATTGGGGGATAGTCTGTGTTGGTACGTGTGAGAGAGATCCACCTTTCCAAGTTGTTGGGGTTCATCTCATACTTCTGAAGGTTTGAGGGTGCTGCCTGTTCCATACTCCCCCTACTCCTCATCTAGCCTTTTAGGGGTACAAACAATAGTAATTGGGGCCTAGTGTGGTTGTGTACGTGTGATATACATACACTTTTTTTGGATCATATTTTCTATTCCGCTATTTAATCAAAAACCTTTGGGGATCAGTTAAATTGGGGGATAGTCTGTGTTGGTACGTGTGAGAGAGATCCACCTTTCCAAGTTGTTGGGGTTCATCTCATACTTCTGAAGGTTTGAGGGTGCTGCCTGTTCCATACTCCCCCTACTCCTCATCTAGCCTTTTAGGGGTACAAACAATAGTAATTGGGGCCCAGTGTGGTTGTGTACGTGTGATATACATACACTTTTTTGGGATCATATTTTCTATTCCGCTATTTAATCAAAAACCTTTGGGGATCAGTTAAATTGGGGGATAGTCTGTGTCGGTACGTGTGAGAGAGATCCACCTTTCCAAGTTGTTGGGGTTCATCTCATACTTCTGAAGGTTTGAGGGTGCTGCCTGTTCCATACCCCCCCTACTCCTCATCTAGCCTTTTAGGGGTACAAACAATAGTAATTGGGGCCTAGTGTGGTTGTGTACGTGCGAGATACATACACTTTTTTTGATCATATTTCCTATTCCGCTATTCAATAAAAACCTTTGAGGATCAATTGAATTGCGGGATAGTCTGTGTCGGTACGTGTGAGAGAGATCCACCTTTCCAAGTTGTTGGGGTTCATCTCATACTTCTGAAGGTTTGAGGGTGCTGCCTGTTCCATACTCCCCCTACTCCTCATCTAGCCTTTTAGGGGTACAAACAATAGTAATTGGGGCCTAGTGTGGTTGTGTACGTGTGATATACATACACTTTTTTTGGATCATATTTTCTATTCCGCTATTTAATCAAAAACCTTTGGGGATCAGTTAAATTGGGGGATAGTCTGTGTTGGTACGTGTGAGAGAGATCCACCTTTCCAAGTTGTTGGGGTTCATCTCATACTTCTGAAGGTTTGAGGGTGCTGCCTGTTCCATACTCCCCCTACTCCTCATCTAGCCTTTTAGGGGTACAAACAATAGTAATTGGGGCCCAGTGTGGTTGTGTACGTGTGATATACATACACTTTTTTGGGATCATATTTTCTATTCCGCTATTTAATCAAAAACCTTTGGGGATCAGTTAAATTGGGGGATAGTCTGTGTCGGTACGTGTGAGAGAGATCCACCTTTCCAAGTTGTTGGGGTTCATCTCATACTTCTGAAGGTTTGAGGGTGCTGCCTGTTCCATACCCCCCCTACTCCTCATCTAGCCTTTTAGGGGTACAAACAATAGTAATTGGGGCCTAGTGTGGTTGTGTACGTGTGATATACATACACTTTTTTTGGATCATATTTTCTATTCCGCTATTTAATCAAAAACCTTTGGGGATCAGTTAAATTGGGGGATAGTCTGTGTCGGTACGTGTGAGAGAGATCCACCTTTCCAAGTTGTTGGGGTTCATCTCATACTTCTGAAGGTTTGAGGGTGCTGCCTGTTCCATACCCCCCCTACTCCTCATCTAGCCTTTTAGGGGTACAAACAATAGTAATTGGGGCCTAGTGTGGTTGTGTACGTGCGAGATACATACACTTTTTTTGATCATATTTCCTATTCCGCTATTCAATAAAAACCTTTGAGGATCAATTGAATTGCGGGATAGTCTGTGTCGGTACGTGTGAGAGAGATCCACCTTTCCAAGTTGTTGGGGTTCATCTCATACTTCTGAAGGTTTGAGGGTGCTGCCTGTTCCATACTCCCCCTACTCCTCATCTAGCCTTTTAGGGGTACAAACAATAGTAATTGGGGCCCAGTGTGGTTGTGTACGTGTGATATACATACACTTTTTTTGGATCATATTTTCTATTCCGCTATTTAATTTAACTGGGCCTCCATGCGAGACCTGTGTGCCTTGTTGCGCTGTTTTGAGTACTCCACCAACATGGCCAGTGGCAATGACGCCGTTCTCAGCTTAACTATCCCACTTCTATGCCTCCTTGAAAAAACAATTCGGGCGATGATGGAAGAGGATGTGGCACAGGATGAGGAGGAGGAGGAGGATGAAGAGGTAACATTTCCAAGGCTTTCAGGGCAGTCATTCGCAAGGGGCTCAGAGGGTGGGTTCCTGCACACGCAAACGCCAGGGACGCAATTGTCCAGCAGGGGCACAGTTCTGGAGGATGAGGAGGATGAGGAGGAGGAGGAGCTGGAGGAGGAGATGGAACCATGTTCACAGCAGGGTGGCACCCAGGCCAGCTCATGGCCATCACTGGTGCGTGGCTGGGGGGATACAGAGGACACGGACGATACACCTCCCACAGAGGACAGCCTTTCGTTGCCTCTGGGCAGCCTGGCACACATGAGCGATTACATGCTGCAGTGTCTCCACAACGACCGCCGAGTTGCCCACATTCTAACTTGTGCTGATTACTGGGTGGCCACGCTGCTGGATCCCCGTTACAAGGACAACGTACCGTCCTTAATTCACTCACTGGAGCGCGATCGCAAGATGCGCGAGTACAAGCGCACGCTGGTAGACGCCATGCTGCTGGCATTCCCATCTGACAGCGGGGCCACAGTGGAAGCACAAGGCAGAGGAGGAGGAGGAGGAGGTCGCCAACGCAACCAGGGCACCGCCAGCACCTCAGAAGGCAGGGTTAGCATGGCCGAAATGTGGAAAAGCTTTGTCAGCACGCCACAACAAACAGCAGCACCAGCAGCTCAGATGGAACGTCTTAGCAGGAGGCAGCATTTTACCAACATGGTGGAGCAGTATGTGTGCACACGCCTACATGTAGTGAATGACGGGTCTGCCCCCTTCAACTTCTGGGTCTCCAAATTGGGCACATGGCTTGAGCTTGCCCTTTACGCCTTGGAGGTGCTGGCGTGCCCTGCAGCCAGTGTATTATCTGAACGGGTATTTAGCACGGCTGGGGGCGTTATAACAGACAAGCGCAGCCGCCTGTCCAGAGACAATGTGGACAAGCTCACGTTCATTAAAATGAACCAGGCATGGATCCCACGGGACTTTTCCGTACCTTATGCAGAATAGCAATGGATACCGACCTTACCCACCCATTGTTCCATTTTTGCTCTTTCTCACTCTTTTGGGGTGTACCCTCATTTAAAATTTTTGAAAAGAAGCAGTGTTGGCTACCTCGTCCTCCTCCTCAGGGCCAGATTAATGTAGGGGCTATTGGAGCTGCAGCTCCAGGCCCCTACCTTTTATATAGGCCCCGGGTTGGCCATATTCACTGTTACCGCTCTTCTGTCACTTGTAAACACAGAAGTCTGGCTTCTATGCTCGCTTCCCCAGGCAGCACCCTCAGAACCTCCCCACACAGCGTGAAGGCCGGACAAGGAGGGACAGTTGGCGATGCATGGATGTGTTTATGGGCTTCAGAGACAGCATCCCATGTTGAATTAGGCATGCATGGCTGCACCCTTCCTCCTCTGGGTGCATGGCAAGGCACGGCCCTTAAGGCCCTTCAAAATCCTCAGCACCAAGCCCATGATGCTGTTAATCCGGCCCTGGTCCTCCTCCACCGCCGCTTCCACCTACACCGCCCATAGGTGTGCGCAGCCTATTGCATTAAGGTGTGCACCCCAAAGTTGAAATACACATGCATGTGTTTGCCAGCAGGGAGAGTAATGTATCGGGGCCATGTACCTGTAGGCAAGGAGAAATAGAGCAGAGCAGGTCCCAGGGAGATCTTTCCCATCTCCTCACTGGCAATGCTATGTGCCCTAGGTGATTAGGGTGTGCCCAGGCACACCCAGCACACCCTGTGCGCACGCCTATGTCACCGCCACATCCACCACCACCTCAACCTCCCTCCTACTCCATATGGGCCTCGTCCTTCAGAGATGAAGAAGAACATTGTTTTATTTTTCTGTTTTTTTTTTGTTGTTTTAAGTTATTTCCCTATCCACATTTGTTTGCAGAGCACTTGCCATGCTCTTAATTACGTTTTGCTGCCATTTGCAGCACTCTAGCCCTTTCCTTTGGTGTTTTAGAGCCATTTTAGTGCCTTAAAGTTCGGGTCCCCATTGACTTCAATGGGGTTCGGTGTCCGGGAAAAGTTCGGTAAAAGTCCGGGACACGGACCCGGACTTTTTTTTAAAGTTCGGCCGAACCCGTCGAACACGGACATCTAGGTGTTCGCTCAACCCTACACTTAACCCTTGCAGTACAGGGGGAGGTTCAGCTTCAATACCACATAAAAATGTTGCATTATTTTGAGTGTTTTTGTTTTTTTTATTAATTCTTTATTTTAAGGATTTTTCAGTGCAAAAAAGGGAAACATTAGTTATTGGCAAAGCATTGTCTGAGATGAGTTATATATTTTAACATGGTTAGGGGAAGAGAATGAAAGAGGGTAAAGCAGGGGGCGGGAGAGTGGTTAATAAGGCAAGGGTGGGTCATCAACACTTATTAATTAATAAAGGGGAAAATAGACAAAAAATAACTAATCGAACCACCACATCTAGGGACTGGAGCTGCACAGTGGCATATTCCCTAGTGCAGTGTGTGCAGGCCCACAAGTGTGGGGAAATTCCATTAGTTCCCCCTTTTGTGTCTCTGCTGCATCTGCACTTGTCACAGGCAGCTGCAGCAGTTTGACACAGTGTTTGTGCATGCCTGGGAGTGGGTGGGTGCTATAGACCAGCACTGAGGGTGGGACTGTAGCAGGGCTATAATTGGCTGTAATTTAGCCCCACCTTCAATACCAGGGAAGAGGAGGAAGAGAGCCTGAGGTGCAGTACTGTGATGAATCCAAGGTGAGGAGGAGCAGAGGTAAGCTGTGCAGGGTAGGGAGAAGGCTGTTTGACTGTACTGTAGGACAGAAGATCACTTTCTACTGCGCTATGCACTCTGTCACTACTGACCTCTGAAGTCTGAGTCATTTAATTTAGGGTTGCATCACTCTGCATCACTTACCTTTGACCCCTGAACTCTGTAGTAAATGATGCAGAGGTTAGTGACCCACTGTTCAGAGGTTAGTAGAAAAAGATGTAGAGGTCAGTAATAAGTGACAAAGAAGTCAGCAGAAAGTGAAGCAGAGCCCAGAGGTTAGTAGAAATTGATGCAGAGTTTAGAAGTCAGTAATAGGTGATGCCAAGTTCAGAGGCCAGTGATGCAGAGTTCAGGGGTCAGTATTAGGTAATGCAGAGTTTAGAGGTAAGTAATAGGACCCACAGAGGTCAGTAGCAAGTCAGGCAGAGCTCAAAGGTCAGTAGTAAGTGATGCAGAGTTGAGAGGTCAGTGATAAATGATGCAACCTTCAAAGGTCAGTAGTAAGTGATGCAGAGTTCAGAGGTCAATAGTAAATGATGCAGTACAGAGATCAGTAGTAACTGATGCAATGTTCAGAGGTCCGTAGTAAGTTATACAGAGTTTAGAGGTGAGTAGTAAGTAATGCAGAGTTCAGGGGTCAGTAGTAAGTAATGCAGAATTCAGAGGTGAGTAATAAGTCATGCAGAGTTCAGGGGTCAGTAGTAAGTGACACAGTGTTCAGAGGGCAGTAGTATTCATTGCAGAGTTCAGGGGTCAGTGGTAAGTGATGCAGAATTCAAAGAGGGTAAAATGTGGTAAAATGTGTAAAAAAACACAGATACATCTGTGCTGAGGCCAAACTACAGGGCATCAGTGTGAAAAAAGTTAACAAGTGTGGTCTTAATGCTAAAAATGCTTACTCTTAGCACCCTTTAATGCTTTGAGGCAGGAAGATCTCCTACAGAGAAATATGACAAGTAAAACATTTTCATCGCTAAATCTGAAAGACCTATCAAAATATTATGTAGGTTTTTACGGGTGACAGGTTCATACGGCATATGCATGATCACCACACTTCTCTTTTCCCCAAAGAAAGCATAATGATTATAATCCATCCACAGAATATTATTCTAACATAAAGTTATCTGTGTGTGCTCAGAACAAGAATTTCGCTACTAACCCTAGAGAAGCACTTCATGAGCCATCACCAACCATTGCAGACAATGCTCAGGGCAGCCAACGGTTTGAATAAATCACACCTTACTGTAAATTATCTATCATTGTCTATAGATAGCCCACTCCTCCTATACTTTCTAAATGGTGCACAAATAACTACCTACAGATAGCCTTTGTCATGTGTTAGTACCTCAAACAGCAATATATACAGTATAGTAAGTGCATCGCACTTATAAGCAGCTAGCACCCATGATGATTGTACAAACCTTGTAATCAATATACTCACTTGATGTGCAGTGCTTCATCAAGATAATACACAAATATGACAAAAAAATCTGCATAGTATAACTGAGTATTCCTAATAGTGCAAATAGCTGTAGTTAAGAGCAACAGTGCATATAAAGAGAGATTCTTCCAGTATACAGTTGTCAGTAGAACTATTAGCTCACCAGAAATGGCAGATATTAAGGCATAGTATGACATCCACTAGGTATCACCAGGTGCATAAGGAAATCTCCACACGTGAGCTTTTACCCAAGCAATGCACTCACCAGATAGAGGAATTGAATGAGCATCAATCAGAAGTTAGGACTCAGTCCTCTTCAATAAATTCCATGAGTTGAATGCGGAATAATAACCGGAACACCACACTAAATAAAAAATCTCACCAACCAGGAGCCCAGAAATACTTATATAGTGTAGTATTTATTGACATTAAAATTTGTAAAAGTAGCAAAACATTGATGAGACATGGAGTAAGTACACTTACATTGATGGCCTCTGTTCCAAAGACATGGAAGAGGCGGTGTAACGTCAGCCTCCGACTGGATTGAATTGTCACTGTGGTGTGGTGTGGTGTGCTGTCAACTCACACTGAAGCTGGTGCAAGGTTCCATTTTCCTTCTTTTCATCATATAATATGCACTGCATTTAACCCCTTGTAGTACTGCATAGAGACTTTATATGTATTTTTATTTGAATTTTAACAAATTTATGCTGGCTGCTTTTATTCATTTTTTTTCTTTTTTGAATATGTGATTTTAGTTTATTATATGTGATCATAATACTTGTTAGCATGGATACCCTTACAAAATGTGTTACTCTAATCAGTTATGCCACACCTAATAGTGGGGCGAGAACATAAAATAATGCTGCTTGCTGCGGCTTTGGGAAAAAAAAATTGCCAGTCTGCTTGTTGTACCAAACCCTCTACATCTAAAACTTAATGTTACATTTCATATTAAAGTTAATGTGTAAAGTATGGAGTTAAACTGTTCCAAAATGTTCTTTCAATGTTCTTGGTCCCATACCAGAAACCAAACATGTCACTGATGTTCCTATGCCATTAAAGAAAGTGGCACAGGTGCATCAACAAGGCATCATTGGAAAAACTGTGTCTCTCCCAACCCCAGATGCAGGTTTCCATAGGACAAAGTACAATAACATTGCAACCCCCTACACCTGGAGCTAGTGGGAGTCCCCAAAGCTGAAAACATTATGATGCAGTGTGATCTCCAACACTTCCAACATGAAGACATTATACAGTATCTCTATTGTTCCTGAATTCTCTGCTGGAAAAAATGTACAGAAGACATTAATGTCCGGTCGGGGTGGTATGCTGCTATAAAGTACCACCACATCAACAGGGACCATCAAAGCTCTACTTGGTTTATTGCTGTCAATAGGGATGCCCTTTATAGCAGCTTACAACACAATCAGGGCACTAATGTCATCAGTACCACTACCATGTGAAATGCAGTGAATTTGCAAGTTGAGGGCTATAGTGTCATCCAGACTGATTCAATCCACCAGTTTTAAATCCTTCTTATAGTTTCTTGGTAGGATTGACTTTTAAGAGATGGCTTAGTTGTCAGGTGTCCCACCTCCTGGTGCCACTGCAGCTATGTAGTGACATCACTAGTGTATAGATGTCCCTTTTTTTTTTTTTTTTTTGTAAGATTTTAGCTTTATGTTAATTTAAACATTTTATCAAATTTGTGGTTCTTATAATATCGAGTACCTCTAAAATCCCATAGAACTTTCTTATGGCTATTAAATACATTTGAGCAGAGGGATGATGATGTACCTCCCGGCATGGTGATAGCACTTCAATTAATTAATGGAATCTATTTAGTGATACCCTTTTCATGATGAAGCTATTAAAGTGAAAGCATAAAGAAGCCTGACAAACAACAAAGGGAGTGATTGGGGAATGATTAAGGCTTTTTTTGCTGCAAGACTTAACGTTAAAAAACATGTACTTGTTACAAGGATTTGGGGATTTTGAGATTTTCAATTATTCTCAAGGTGTTATTGGTTTTAATTTTATCTTAGTAGGGAGAAAATGTTTTTCTTGGGCAAGGCTTCCCTTTAAAACAAGGGATGGTATTTAAGGATTTTTGTTTTGATGGGTTTTTTAATTTATGTTGATAGGGTCTGTTTTAACTTTGGCTAAATCCCGCCCAAATGCAATAGTCCCCATGCACACATTCATGGAAATGGCTGTATTAATGCTGGGTGCTGTAATGACCACCACCACCCAGATATGAATTTGACAAATTGAACTACATAATCAACAAAAGCTTGCCATTTGTTAAACGCAGTATAGGACAGTTGTAGGACAGATGGTGGAAGCCCCAAGCAGGAAAATGCTCTGTTGGATCTATTAACTTCAACAACACAAAGCTTATTACTGATGTACAAGGTTAGAGACAAATAATGGTAATGTGAGCATGATGTAAAAACATTTGCCATAACTTACAGGAAAGAGTGTCATGTTGGTATGAAAAAGACTTTAACTTCAAAATCAATCTTTACTTCATGACACTCAATGGGTCCAAATATTTTCACCAAACACAAGGCAAGTTGGGATATTTTAAAAATTAATTAAATAAGTGCATTAGTCATTGGGTAACAAGTATAAATGAACTAAATTAAACCCTATGTGACTAAATTTCAATGTAAAAAATAAAGAAAAGAAACTACAAAAAACAGGCCTTACCGCTTCACCCAGGCATATGATGTCCTGGGATTTTAGTGGTTATATCAGGATGATGCCTGTATCCAGTATCACAATTTACAGCAGTCAATGCCCTGTAAAGCAGAAGTGATTAGTGTGGCTGTACAGCCACTTATTCACTTTTACAGGCGACAGAAGGGGTCCCTTATACTCTGCAGAGCTCAATGTGAGGAGCTCCAAGAGATAATTGAAGGGAAGGGACGCACCTCTCTTCACACAGAACACAGGAACAGAGCTGAGGCAGTCAATTACAGGCTGTTTGCTGGAGCTCACTCCCTCATCACCTTTTTCCTCCTGGTGTAAGGAATTGACTCATGCATGTAGCAGAGGATCAAGGCGGCAGACAGAAATGATACTTAGCTCTCTGGATTAAGACAAGTACACCCTATAGAGGGATATGCTTTATTCATATTTCATGTCAAAGGTTTACAATCTTGAATTTGAAGAACATCAAATTTTAACAGGACCATTGCAGATAGTTTTAGTGTCATTACACAGGAAAAGCAAATCTACTGGTTTAAACATGAGGAAAAATCTTATTGGCAGCTTAAAGGTCTAGATCTCTATATTTCTTTTGGAAGATCTCTATTTTGTCTCACTTCCTGTATGAGACAAAAGGTCTTACTAAAAAAAAAAATAGTTTGTTTTTAAACAAGGGCAGTCATACAATACTGAAGGCTATGGTCACGGAAGGTTCTCCAAATCAGATACCAATTGGAAAAAAGTTTAGCTTTGCAGATATGTATACATTTTATAGACACTCAATTTGCATTATTCTCCTATTACTCACTAAAACATTTAATAACTTTCTTGATCTATATTTTGGGAATGTGGCTAAAACTTTGCAGAAGAGTTGATCTACGAAAATTATAGGCTCCTCAGGAAAGGAGTTCTGTATTTTGCATTCAGTTTTTCTGGTTATGTGGCATGTGACATCCAGGAACATGACTTCTGGCAAATCCTTTGACCTTTTACTAATAACAGTTAGCTTTAAAAGACTTCCCTTTGGTCTTTTACACTAACTTTACTAACATAAAAGATCAGAGGCTTCCCGCAGTCATCAGATGAGACGTCAGCAAACAATTTTGTGTCTGGTTGCACTATAAATGCAAGGGATAAACTTGGCTTCAAAATACCACAAAACATATAAAGACAAAAAAGATTCTAACATATGGATCTGTCATGTGCTTTCTTTAATCTTCATTAAATTTCCTTTTTCATCTGAAAACTGTTTCTTAAAATGTAAAATTATAAAAAAGGACAAATGATATAGTCAAGTGTATGCAATAGGCATAAAAGAGAACTCTAGCCAGGGATATATTTAACTAAAGCGTAACTCTTGGTATACATATTTTCTAATCTGAATGTTTCTCTAGCACCAACAGTAAATTAAACTAACTTTTGCATGCTTAAAAGTGTGTTCATAGTAAGTTATTGTCCTCGAAAATCACAGATGGCATCCCAGATTTGCACAGCACGTGCAAGTAGTGTGGGATTGTAGAAGGGACTCTCTTTGTGCGCTGCATGATTTCCTCTGCATCTCACTTAATTTTATATCTGTTTACATTAGGTATGAAGAAATAATAGGTCGATTTTGGCTGCAGCTTGGGTGTTGTATAGGAGACGGTGCACTGGGAGATCAAGGTGGTTTCACAGGTTATGCTATCTGGTTAGGTTCCTAGCACTACTCCATAGAAGCTATGGTTTCCATACACTGATTACAGTCAAAAAGCCTAAAACAGCTGTATACAGTTTGCAATAAACGTCCCTATATTATTAGGCTATTTAGTCCTTTCAAAATATTGGATGTTTGAACCCTGATTTTGTTACACTGCCTGACTAATATACCTTTTCGCCCATCATCTTTGATATGCTTTATTACTCTACTTTGTGGCCAATATGATCTATGTTGCTGTTTTGTATCTCATGCTTCACTGTTACCTTGTATAAATATGATACTTTATATATGTTTATTATCCCTGACTACTTTTGCATAATACATCATTTATTTGGTGCATCTAAACTGTAATGGATGTGCCTAAGTTCATATTGTGTTTAATGGGTTATTTGCTGGCCTCTTGAAATCAGTTTAAGCACCCCTACGTTCTTTCTTATACTATACATTTGCTTGTGAATAGGTGTGCAAGACACCATCTTTAACTATTTATGGCTTCCGTACACTGCACTGATAACAGCCTTACCTGAAACATCTGCATGCAGTTTGGAATGAATGGCTGTGTAATATAGGGCTATGTTTGTGCCAGTGGTTCTGGATGTGCTTCTGGCCAATAGGGTGTATGGCAATAATTTATGTAGCTCTGCCCTGTCTTGAAATGATAAATATTTTTTGGGGGTATGTGATGGAATAAGACATGTAAATACCGTTTGTTTTAGGAAGACGTGACTGAAAAAAGTTTTTTTTTTAAATCCTATCTAAAACACACTGACCCTGGCTTTTGACCCCAGACTTTGAATCTGGTCATGACTTTTGATCCTAACCTTGACGCTAACCCTGACCTAGATCAAACCCTGATCTAGCTTTTTTAGCTTTTTATTTATTTTTATTTTTTTCAATCTTCTCCTCTAGCATGGAGAAAAATATAGAATATACTGTACATGTTGAAAAGCAAGGGGGATTAAAGAAGGTGAATGGAAACCAGCCGGTCCCTAGTTTGATATACTTACCCAAGAGTCTGCTAACAAACCAAATTAACCTGTCTAACAAAATAGGTTAAAAACAGGGGTTTAGTTAACACACATTTGCAAACGCATGTATAAGCTGCAAGGCCAACAACAAGGCACCCTGTGTATCTTGCAGTCCTAACACTTCCTAACACTACTCAGTCTGAGTGTCTCCACATGGGAAGCACATGAATGCTGATGGATGGATGGGAAACAGATGGGCTTGGAGATCGCCCAATCCTCCCCCAACTTGCTCCCATCCATGAGTGGCAATTAAAAACGAATGGCTTTGTAAAAGCTATAGGGTGCAAACTAAAAGTGATCAGCTGGGAAACACACACCCCCATCCCTTTAGTATGGATGGGGAAGGCAAAAGGGGACTTTGAAGGAGACACCCGCCTGTAAAGCAAGCATCTCCATCCCTGGTAACGTACAAAAAATGGGCAGTTTTGGGACTTTAGATGAGACAGCGGCGAGCACTGCTCAGCGTCTCCATCCCTGTATATAACAAAATTGGAAAGCAAGGGGGATTAAAGAAGGTGTGTGGAAACCAGCTTCTCCTTAGTTTGATATACTTACCCACGAGTCTGCTTACAAACCAAATAAACCTGTCTAACAAAATAGGTTAAAAACAGGGGTTTAGTTAACACACATTTGCAAACGCATGTATAAGCTGCAAGGCCAACAACAAGGCACCCTGTGTATCTTGCAGTCCTAACACTTCCTAACACTACGCACATGAATGCTGATGGATGGATGGGAAACAGATAAGCTTGGAGATCGCCCAATCCTCCCCCAACCTGCTCCCATCCATGACTGGTAATGAAAAACGAATGGCTATGTAATAGCCATAGGGTGCAAACTAAAAGTGATCAGCTGAGCAGTGCTTGCCGGTGTCTCATCTAAAGTCCCAAAACTGCCCATTTTTTATACTGTACAAGCTTTCCTCTATTCAGGAAGGGGAGGAACACAGTGGCAGGCTGTACAGTGACAGATTACTGTGATAGCCAATCACAAGCTCCCAATTGTTAGTGCAAGACCCAGAGCTGTCAGTGACAGGTTGGGCTCTGTGCTGGGAGTGTGATGTGCAATATGCTCCCAGAGCAAAAACAGATCCTAACATATGTGGCCCCACTGGAGACCAGTTCAAGTAAGGACAAATATGCGTGTATGCTTGGTGGAAGGGGTTAAGCTAGCTTATACAGCCCTGCATATACTATTAGAAACAGGCAATCAAAAAGTGAGCTGCCAGTGCTGGTCTTTCATATTAGTGATCCTAAAATGTTATGCAAACTACATATCATGGAAGTGCCATACTGTATATTCATTGGTTATTTGTAAAATTAAAATTTTATCTATTTTGTAAAATGGTAAGCATTCAAAAATCTTGGACTTTTTATTTACTCCATGGCGCAAACAGCCCATGAAGAGCTTTGTCTTCCAGGAGGAAGGGTGGCAAATCTTTCCTATTTCCTATTTACTTCTTACCTTCCTTCCCCAGCCCTGAATTCCCAGATATTCCAATTCTTCATCAATTCACTTATGTGTTTCTCCTTGAACTACCAATACCCATTCTGTCTTTTTGATTGCCATTATACACTTTCTTATCACTTCATTTTTTACCACTTACACTACATGTCCAATATATTACTCCTTCTTTATTTCTGCATAATTTATAGCAAGCCATGAAACCATGTGTTTCCCCAATAAAGTTTTATATCTCATGCACATGCTGAAAAGTATAGGATTCTATTATAATTTTACAGTTTTTAATAACTAGTTTTCCTAAACAAGATACATACAGGACATTTACTTAGCCCTGTTCACCATTTACTGTTTCTCTTCATCCATGCACTTGTTCTCTTCATTATCTTCATTAGCATTATCAGAGTAAAGGAAAATACAAATTTATGCACTATTACACTGTTTTGAGTAGGGGTGGCGGATGACCCTCTCTAGGCATTTTGCATCCACCTTCTCTCTGTAACACATATGTAATCCCAAAGATCTGGGCCTCCTCTTTTGTGGGAGATAGAGGACTTTTCATTAGCACAGTGCCTTCACTCTGAATATTTTATTTACCATTCTCAATCTATTTTATTCTCTCCTTTTCATATCTTTATTCATAGTATTTGTGTATGTACAGTATGTATAACGTATAATAAAATAATGTGAATAACAATCTGTTCCCCCTTTACTTTCAATATCCATTAAGTCCATTCTATTTTCCTATCAGGCAATATTAGTATTGCTTGTGTATACTTCCATTATCGTTGCTTACTTCATATAAACTGTAAGGTTTTACTTTTAGTTTATATTCCTCTTGATTTAAACTTTTATATCACCTCATAGTATTTTAATATCATACAATGCTAATTTGTTATACACTTGTTTGAGCTGTTTTTTCATTGGGGCATGAACACCTATTAATAAGATACTGAATATTTTATTACGCATTGGTAAAGTACATAATCTTTGTTTACAGGTGTTTTACTATTTTTTCTATAACAAATCCTGTTATATATCTTTTATTAACATGTCTACTGTAGAAAGCTTTGTAATTACCAGAATCTATCATTACTATCTTAACATTTTAGTTGTTGAGAAGCTATTACTCCTATATTGTACCTCCTAATTTTTCTTAAACTTAACAGAGGCACCAGCTTTATGTAAGTTCAAGTGAAACTGGATTTTAGCTTGGAATTTGTGTTTGCTTTCATCTTAAAGCAGCTGGCTGATTTGGGGCATACAGACTGATATCAACATTATAGGGCCCACTTGCAGCCCTCTTGCTGTTACAAGTCTAGTCTAGGTACGGTAATTGGTATACTTGGCGAGTATCTTTTGGTTGGGGGGGCTAGCATCTTTTTGTTAAGAAACCTGAATCAAGGACAGCAGATTGACATATTCAAATTCTACAAGCAGGATTAGTCCAATTGCTTTACTCATCTCTAGACCACAAACTTTGAACAACAATAAAAACATTTCTGTAAAAGAAATTACAGAAATCCAGTAAATTAGGATTCTTTTTAGTTCTAGGGAATTATGACTCTTTGATTAGTATCTTCTAAGTCATCTGACATTTTCAGTAATGCCTGCAGCTAATTATAATTTATATTGTTGGCAGAAAGCACTTGCTTGTAGTACACATGCATCCTGCTTATAAATCTGAAAACAGAGAACAAAACCTTATTTGACCCTTTGATAAAAACACTGGGATAGAACGTACTTCCCCTCTTGCAAAACATTAGTAATTTTAGATTTATTTTTTAATAACATTTACAGTATCTCATAAAAGTGAGTACACCCCTCATATAAAATATGTAAATATTTAATTATATCTTTTTATGTGACAACACTGAAGAAATTACACTTTGCTACAATGTTAAGTAGTGAGTGTACAGCTTGTGTAACTGTGTAAATTTGCTGTCCCCTCAAAATAACTCAATACACAGCCAGTAATGTCTAAACCGCCGCTGGCAACAAAAGTGAGTAGGCCCCTAAGTATAAATGTCCAAATTGGACCCATTAGCCCTTTTCCCTCCCTGGTGTCATGTAACTCATTAGTGTTACAAGGTCTCAGGTGTGAATAGGGAGCAGGTGTGTTAAATTTGGTATTATCGCTCTCACTCTCTCATACTGGTCACTGGAAGTTCAAAATGGCACCTCATGGCAAAGAACTCTCGGAGGATCTGAAAAAAAGAATTTTTGCTTTATATGAAGATGGCCTAGGCTATAAGAAGGTTGCCAAGACCCTGAAACTGAGCTGCAGCACAGTGGCCAAGACCATACAGCTGTTTAACAGGACAGGTTCCACTCATAACAGACCTCGCCATGGTCAGCCAAAGAAGTTGAGTGCACATGCTCAGCATCATATCCAGAGGTTGTCTTTGCAAAATAGACGTATGAGTGCTGCATGCTTTGCTGCAGAGGTTGAGGGGGTGGAGGGTCAGCCTGTCAGTGCTCAGACCATAAGCCGCACACTGCATCAAATTGGTCTGCATGGCTGTCATTCCAGAAGGAAGCCTCTTCTAAAGATGATGCACAAGAAAGCCTGCAAACAGTTTGCTGAAGACAAGCAGACTAAGAATATGGATTATTGGAACCATGTACTGTGGTCTGATGAGACCAAGACAAACTTTTTTGGTTCATATGGTGTCAAGCGTGTGTGGTGGCAACCAGGTGAGGAGTACAAAGACAAGTGTGTCTTGCTTACAGTCAAACATGGTGGTAGAAGTGTCATGGTCAGGGACTGCATGAGTGCTGCCGGAACTGGGGTGCTACAATTCATTGAGGGAACCATGAATGCCAACATGTACTGTGATATACTGAAGCGGAGCATAATCCCCTCCCTTCGGAGACTGGGCTGCAGGGCAGTATTCACACATGTTAACGACCCCAAACACACCTCCAAGATGACCACTGCCTTGCTAAAGAAGCTGAGGGTAAAGGTGATGGACTAGCCAAGCATGTCTCCAGACCTAAACCCTATTGAGCATCTGTGGGGAATTCTCAAATACAAGGTGGAGAGTCTCTAACATCCCCCAGCTCTGTGATGTCATCATGGAGGGGTGGAAGAGGACTCCAGTGGCAACCTGTGAAGCTCTTGTGAACTCCATGTCCAAGAGGGTTAAGGCAGTGCTGGAAAATAATGGTGGCTACACAAAATATTGACACTTTGGGCCCAATTTGGACATTTTCACGTAGGGGTGTACTCTATATGTGGCCAGCAGTTTAGACATTAATGTCTGTGTGTTGAGTTATTTTGAGGGGACAGAAAATTTACACTGTTATACAAGCTGTACACTCACTACTTTACATTGTAGCAAAGTGTAATTTCTTGTTGTCACAAGAAAAGATATAATAAAATGTTTACAAAAATGTGAGGAGTGTACTCACTTTTATGAGATACTGTAGTAACAGTCTGGGAGGTCGATTATTGACAGTTATATGACAGTTTCCATGAATTCATAGCACCAAGTGATGTTTTCCTGGGTCTATAAAAAAAAAAAAAAAAATTTGCATTTGCTGAACAAATTTTGTTTTTTATACTGTCATTATTTACACATGCCAGAAGAAGATAATACTACTGATGTTATGGTTTAAATAAAAATTCTGGTAATGTTTCAATAGCTCAATCTCATGTACTTTGACAAGCTGCAATGATCCAACAGATTTTCCATAAAAGCTAAAGAAAAGGGGGGACTAAAATGCTGTGTGTGTGTTAACACTGGGAGCACTTTGAGCTCATGTAATTGCTTTGTCAGAAAAGGAGGCCCCTTGACTGTAGTGTCAAAGCTTGTGTGATGCTGCAGCACCTTTTATCTAGTTACTCAGTTCATTTAGAAACCAATATCCGAGGACCTGGCAATGGGCATTAAGTTCAGTGCTACTTTAATGAACACAGTGAGTGAGTGTGTCTATTTAGAAAAGGAAGGCACTGGTAAATGCCATATTTACTAGCCTCTTCCCCTGTTCTCTATCCTGAAACATCCCCTGAAGCAGCCGGGGGAGTAGATAGGAGGGAAGCCAACAGCAGTGCTAGGCAGGGGGGGGGCAACATGAAGGAAAGTAGGGGAAATTGGCACAGCATGTAGTAATTAGGGTGTGCCCAGGCACACCTGGCACACCCTCTGTGCACACCTATGCTTACACTACATGTGTTTCATACATTCTAATACATTTTCTATCACAGAAGAATGCACTGACATCAGAAAATCCTTTGTTATCAGCTGAGCCTGTTAACACCAACATGTTGTATTACTGCACATTAGAAAAAAAGTCAAGCATGTTGGATTTTGCCCGTACTGACCTGTAGTCTGGCATTAAAGTCTATTTTAAAGAAAGATTGTTATGTGTGTAATGCATACATACCCCCGGATGATACATGACCCCTGATACAGCTGATATCTAACTGTAAGCTATACCTTTGATAGTTTTTTCGAGGTATATGTTTTTACTTGATATACTGTTAGTTATGAATATATATTTTTTTCCTAGATATTTGAACTATGCATACTCCTGATGAAGTGAATTTTCACGAAACGCATTGAATCTAACATAGGCAAATCCATCACTAGAACACTCCACAAGGGGTGATGGATTTTGCTAAGGAAAGGTTCTCAGGCTGTGCTCAGATACTCCTATGGCACTTTTCCACTGCCAGTACCGGCTCGGCTCCACTCAGCACTGCTTGGCCCAGCTAGGCTCGGTTTGATTTTCCACTGCGTGGTACGAGTCGGCACCTTTCAACACTGTATAGGCTCTACTCGGCTCGGTATGCTTTTTCACTAAAATACTAATGGGTGGGATTACAATGATTCTCTGACCAATCAGTGGCTAGTAGTGACAAACAATCAAGGCTGCATGCAAAGGATTGTGGGATATGATATAGGTACTTGGAACCCCAACCGAGGTGGTACTGTTTAAGCAAGCCGTACCGAGATGTACCATGTAGTGGAAAAGCGCCGCTGTACCAAACTGTACCGAACCGTTCAAACACGTACCATGCGGTGGAAAAGCGCCAAAGCGAGCCATACCAAGTCATACCATGCAGTGGAAAAGCGCCATTAGAATGGCAATATCTGGCAGAAATGAGACAAAGTACAGAATCAAGAGAGGTTATTGTGTTAAAAAAAACAAGCAAGAGGTCAAGGCAGGCAGCACACAGGAATAGTACAAACAGGTAAACGCCAGGGCAGCCAGCAGACAGGAATCATAGTCAGGATCAGACTTAGTATTCAGTAGGAAACAGATACTGGAAATGGAAATTTGGAGCAAGGTCATGGGAACTATAGCCTAGCAACAGGGTCATGGAGTGAGGTCTTTGCTTATTCAGTTCCCAATTTCACCGAGCAGCTTTAATAAAGGTTTCCCGAACATGACTTTGGAGGAAGTGAACAGCTGCACTTCTTATTATAAATTAGCAAAGGGATCACCTAAACACACGCACAGAGTAAGACTTGGGACAAATACCAAGGGAGGAAAGGGAGCAGTCAGTATCAGAAAGCATGAAAAACAGGCTGATTCTGCGAAGACTGCGGCAGGGACAGCTGTGGACATCAGCATGGGTCAGTGCCAAAGCGTCCAAACTATGGCACAATTCCCTTTTGCAGGAAAAGACACAAGGCTGTAAAACATTTGAAAAGAAGCTTTTGCTTTAGTGCCATAGCAATAAATACAGTATCTACTTCCAAAAGCTTTTTGCATCTGGTTTTCAGAGTTTAACCTGCAGATCCGTCCTATCATGTCTTGTCTACACCCTCAATAGGCTCCAATTTCACACGCAAACACTTTTCATTTTAACCAAGTGAAATCCGGGATGCTAATTTTAAATTGTAATCCCCTTCCCTCACCCTACTAACAAAAAATAATTTTCATTAGGAAAGTTGAATGTAAAATTTTACATGAGAGAGGTTTTACAAAGAAAGCTTTAGTGTAAAAAATAAAATTATTATTCTAAGGCCAGGTAAACACAAGCCGAATATTGGCCAAATCAGCCATTATTGTAGAAACAGCTGCCTGTAGTGTACTGCTGCCTGTCCATCAGAAGCCGATCTCACAACTGGCTTCTGTCGAACGCACATACTTGCAGACCAGCAGTGGACCGGCATCTGATCAGCTAGTCTGACTAGTGTGCTCTGGTTGGAAAGCGGGGTCCTCCACCTATCAGAACACAATAGCACAGCTGGGGAGATCGCTGTACTAATATAACTTCTAGTGTGTACCAGGGTTTACACAGGTCCATGAAAAGTTTCTGGGGATATGCTGGCAGCCACTGTTTGACCTATTTAAAGGAATAAAAACCATTGACTTCATAAAATGAATTTTCACTTTGCAAAAATAAATTTCACTTACCTTAGTAAATAAGGTGAAGCTGTACTGACTTCTGTCATCCAATCATGTAAGCAACATTTTTGCAAATGATTGGGAATTATTTGCAAAGTCAATGTTAACAGCATTTACTAACGAAAGCCTTTTAAAGTGGAAATTCCTTTTGCAAAGTGAACAGGCTTTAATCCTTATTAAATCAGTCACAATGAGTGTTTTGCATACAACTTGTTTGCCAGATGCATTTCCGGATGCATTTCAAATGCTTTTTTCTTCTTTGTTCCTTTTTTTTTTTTTTTTTCACTGCCCTGCAATCTGGTGCATTATTAATGCATTTTTCAGCATTCCAGCACAGTCCAGGGCAGGAAAAATGCAGCATGTTCTACTTTTTTTTCTGAAACTAGAACATCCTAGAACTGACCGTACTGGTGTGAACTATGGCATTGGAAACCATATAACCTACTTTCCATGTGTTTTTGATGCAGAAAAAAATACACTGGCCTGCATGTGGTGTGAACTGGCCCTTAAAATGTTTTAATAAACCACACAGACTCTGAAAGTTTGCAGGCAAGGTGTTGTTAAAGCGGTTTTCAGCCTCCCCCTCCAAAAATTAAAAGTCAGCAGCTACACATACTGTAGCTGCTGACTTTTAATATTAGGACACTTACCTGTCCTGGAGTCCAGCGATGTTGGCACCGCAGCCAATGTTTCCATTGGCTGTCGGGTGCTGCCGCCGCCATTGCCGATAAGGGAACCCAGCAGTAAAGCCTTGCGGCTTCACGGGTGGGTCCCTACTGTGCAGCCGATGTTTCCATTGGTTGTCGGGTGCTGCCGCCGCCATTGCCGATAAGGGAACCCAGCAGTGAAGCCTTGCAGCTTCACGGGTGGGTCCCTACTGCGCACGCGCAAAGCGCGCTGCGCATTTGGATTGGCTCAGCGGCGGGGGAAGGAGGAGGGGCCAAACTTCCGAGGGACAGTGCCACGGTGCCATCTCCTGGAAGTGGGGAAGGGTACCTGTCAAAACAGGTACCCGTTCCCCCCTCCCCCCTGAAAGGTGCTAAATGTGGCACCGGAAGGGGGGGGGGAAGGAAGCAAATGAGCGGAAGTTCCCCTTTTGGATGGAATTCCGCTTTAAATCAACATCAAAATGAAACAATCACAGTGTACAATGTAATTTGCTTAGCTCTTTATTACATAAATTCATAAATAATTAAATTAAATGATGTATTCTGATTGACTGATAAAACTTACTGTACATACAGATTTATCAATAGCTATGACAATATTTTGTAATTAGGTATTAGGTAAGAAAACTATTGGCACAAGAGTCTTATGTAAACATGTAAGACATAGAAAGTTTGAATCAATAAAAAGCTAATTAGCCACTGTTTCATACTTGTAACCTGGTATAAATGTGTCTTTGTCTAAAATATCACATTTCTAAATTATTTTCCTTCTGGAAATAGTAATAATGGAGAACAATTATTCCCATCTCTACTAAATATAGTCCAAATGTAAACACTGGGGCTGCTTCTTAACTTTTGTATCTAAGAAAATCACCAAGGATCTCCTTTGTTAGCATTAGAAAATAAATTTCATTTTAATGTGTAATGGCTTAAAACAGCTGAGCCATAAAGACATAAAATTTACCATATAGGGATATATTGCTCCAAACTTGGAAAATAAAAAAATGTTAGATGACCAGATGACTGGTGGAGTTTAACTGTATTTCCAGTTACAAAGAGAAACTGATCCAATTTTAAGGCTTTATAATGCATTGTATTTATCCACTTCTACAAGTAGAAACACAGAGCCCAAAACAGGCCTTCGTGTAAATGAAAGGAGTGAAAGTAAATAGTGTGGTTGCTCAGATAAACAGAGCAGGAGGTTAAGTATCTTGCCTTAACAAGCTTTCGCACAAAACAAAGTAACATCCATTATCCTTGTAAACTGTGATATGGAGCAAAACATTCTCCACTTGCTTTTTCATAGATTTAAATTTAAAAACCTGGAGTTGTAATAACAGTATATTCCTACCAGCAAGAAATGTAGAGCAATCGTATCTGGACAAAAACCCTACTAAAACCCTACTAAATGCTGCAAATGTTATTTCAACAACTTCACCAATTTACATCCTTTCTAGCCGAACATTGTGTGATCTGCAGTAAAATTGTCATCATACATGGAACATGTGGGTGGGCTAGAAGCAAAAACTTTAATAGATTGCAAAATTGTTAAATTATGTGTTGTATCTCAGAAGTGCGGGCAGACTGTTAACAGATCACCATCTTTTTTCAATCCAACACACTTCCTTCCCAATCTCCTCCTACTCTCCTAAATGCAATAACATTGCAGCTTACCAATCATTATTGACTCCTAATAGGTCAAACATTGCAGCTTACCAATCATTGTATTGCAGCTTACCAATCATTAGATGTGGTAGCTGTATTCTTTTTTTTTTTTTTTTGGGGGGGGTCGTGTTCCCTCTGTCTTTGCATGGGGATCTGGCCAGCTCACACCTCCTGTATTCGAGTGCCTATGCTCTGGATGAAAATATATAAATACACTAACAAATTGAAGCTGAACTCCAGCTACTACTTTATAAGCAGTAGCTTTTGGGATAAAAAAAAAAAGGTTTTACATAAATAAATAGAGGCTGATCATTTTAGGCACCACTGCCAGTGTTAAATGGTTTGTCTCATCCCTGTAACTGAAGGAGAGCTTGTTCTGTTGAAAGACAACAGACTTACTGGCTGGATCACCAGATGAAAAAAGAAGAAAGAAAGCCTAACAAGGAAACGAAAAATGAATACAGCCATCAGATCTAAGAATTGGTAAGCTGCAATATAATTAATTTCATAAAGCCCCAGGCAAATTTAGGTTCATGGCATCTATTATAAGTAAAGAATTTGCCCCAGGCAAATTTAGGTTCATGGCATCTATTATAAGTAAAGAAGAAAGCCATGCTAAGGAGTCATACATAAAAAAAATTACATAAGTGTAAACAAAAATATCAACCTATAAAGTTACAATTATTCAGAACCTGATGTATAGGGGCCCCAGGGCCTATCCTGACCTTCCGCATCTGACTAGGGCAACTCTTGGATTATGTGAGGCTGCTAGGAAGAGATTTCATAAAGCAAACCAATGGTTGGCCTTTCAGCCACTATGGGGTAACCCTAATCCCTCACATTTTTTATCTATTCCTGACCCCCAGGTATGGGCAGTCTTGGGTATAAAAGTTCTCAGAGACATAATGCTGGCAGGGGTATTATTATCTATTGGAGACCTCTCAAATAAATTCAAATTGCCCAAACGGATGCATTTTCACTATCTTCAGTTGCGACATGCTACCCAGGTCCAGTTCTCACAGCCAACTACGCCAACTCCAACAGCCAACTATCACAGCCAACTCCAACTATGGACCCCATTGAGGAGCTTCTGGCGCAGGAGTCCCTAGCTAAGCCTCTCTCTTCCCTCTACCTGTCATTGCTCAGTTTAGACTCTCCTATGATGGAGAGACTATGGGAGGCTTGGAAGGCAGATATCCCCTCATTAGAAAGGGAGGATTGGGAGGATTGTTTTGAGGACAGCTCTAAGCTGGTTATCTCTTCCAGAGATAAACTGATACAAACTAAATTCCTACAAAGGATTTATTATACTCCCAGAGATTGTACAGAATATACCCTCAGAGGGAAATTTGTAGCCGATGCCACTTGGATACTGGTATGTATTTCCACATGTTCTGGAGCTGTCATAGGGTGGCACAGTTTTGGTCTGAAGTCTTTAAAGCCATTAATAGCCGTCTCCAGCTGTCCCTGGTGTAGTCCCCTGAACTAGCACTGCTAGGCATACAGGAGGATGATCAGATGCCTCAATATAATAAGCTTTTGATCGCATACCTTTGTACTATGCCAAGAAAGCTATTTTGCCTAAATGGAAAACTGACTCCCCTTCAACTGTGTTCTTCTGAGAAAACTCTGTTAATAGTGCTTAACCAATGTACAAACTGACCTTTTAGAACAGAAACTGTCCCAAGAAATTTGATTGAGTTTGGCAACCCTGGACAGCTAGAGTGGGTTATTTGTTCCCCATTAAGTTGGGGTACTCCTAATTCTTGATCTGAAATCTAGAACGAACAACGTGTCTTTCCTGTTGCTCGATACTCACTGGCTACAGAAGCACCATCTCCGTACTATAGGTGTGACCATCACTCTCCTGTATTTGTACCGATTGCATGTTTGTCTTTACTATGTACCAACTTGTAACCTGTTGTGACTGTACCATACTTACTTTTTCACAATAAATTGATATTCTGACTGTGAAAATAAAGTTAAAATTATAAAATATAAACAAATCACTGCTGCCACCTTAATAAATCAACAATTACCAATACATAAAAGTGCAATGTCTCCACTTTACGGTAGCACAGTGTGATCATTTAATTTTAAAGATTCATAATTAAGTGCATAGTTATCAAATTATAAAAGTTTTCTTAGAAAAGTCCAAAGAATTGTGCAAAGAAAAAAGTGCTTCAATCCTTCCCCTAAAATTCTCCACCAAAACAGAACTCTCTCTTCAGACAGACACTCACCGAAACTCTATGCCTCCCACTCTTATGGTTATGTATATATACAGTATATATATATATATATATATATATATATATATATATATATATATATATATATATTATTATTTCTTTTTTCCTTCCAGTAACACCATGGATTTGAAAAACATTTTTTCCTTTCAGTGACACCACTGCCTTAGGGACATTGTTGTATCTCAGAAGTGCAGACAGGCTGTTAACATCTTTTTTAAACATACACACTTCCTGCTCAACCTCTCCCTACTCTCTCTTAATGCAGAAATGCCATAACATTTTTCTAAAAAGGCAATACACAGGATGTATCAAGCACAAAACACTATCAATAATTCATTAATATAAGAACATCAGAGAAAATTCCTAAAGTGGGAACAAGACAGCATACACATAAACAATTGTGTACAAAAAGCATACTGCAGTATTTAAAAAATGGCCTGGTCATTATGGGGGTAAATCCTACTGGTCAAGAAGTGGTTAATATACACCTGTCATGAGAGATACGGGTTGCTATTGCTGAACTTTTGGCTATGACACTGTTTCTTTGGCTTTAGTACTTTCTAAGTCACTGATTCAGAAATGTATAGCAATAACAGGTTCTGGTCTTTCTCTAGCCTTAACTCAGTACATACTTGTTATAGGCCATTATATATTTAAGCCAGACACAGGCAAGGCAAGTAGCATTATTGCAGTTTTCCCTGTAATAATGACCCTTCTTTTGCACTATCCTTCAATGACACGCAGCTTCTAGGTCCAGCAGCAGACCTCTTCTGCTTTATCCTCCCCAGATACTCTGCTCCATGGTCCATGGTTGAGTTGAATGACCCTGGGATGAAATTGTGCTTTATGGCTGCCCATACTGATCTTTCAGCTTGTTCCTTGGGCCCCTATACCACAGTTCCCTGGACAGACTCCTTAAGCGGCCTTCCTGTTGCAGGCTCATTCACCTCATATTCAGCCCAAATGTGAGTATTTTAAAGGGTTAATTTCCTCCCCTTATAATCCTTTCCTATAGTCTAGTATCTAACACGAGATCATATTGGTTCTTATTTATTTATTTGATGCATTTGCACCTAAAGAAATGGAGTGGTTCCACTAAACGCGTAGGGCTTATGTGATGCATCATGTTCTTCCTATCAGATGGTTCATTGTGCTCTATCTATCCATTTTGTTTACTATACTCTGCTACTGAAGTGGTTC
This sequence comes from Pelophylax lessonae, assembly GCF_965119305.1. Lineage (NCBI taxonomy): Eukaryota > Metazoa > Chordata > Amphibia > Anura > Ranidae > Pelophylax > Pelophylax lessonae. The sequence goes on from NC_138769.1 coordinate 412,751,652, forward strand.
ATGTCATTTAGGACAACTGCTTTACATCTATCATGCTATGTACCATTATGTGACTGCTATTTGCAATTCACTATGAATATGGTTACAGACTTATGTATTCACATTGTAACATGACATGCTTTTATTATCCAAGAGAACAAACTAGGGATATTGATAGAGATTGATGTATGTACATTGTAACCTGATATGCACTTATTATCTATATTTATTATATATATCTGCTGAAAAACAATATATGTTGGGCAAAGCGATTGTGATGGTGGATATGGTTAAGGTCCCTCAAGCCCATGGTCAGACTGGCATAACTGGGGGCAAAACTTGCCCTATAGTTGTTCCTTTTGTTTGTAGAAAAAACTCACCGTCAAAGGTGAAATAGGGGTGTTCCAAGCAGAAACAGGTGGCATCCTAAAAAAGGTGCCTTGTTTATAGTTCATTTCAACATCAGTAAATAGGAAGTGTCCAATGGCTTGAAGACCAACATGGCGTAGGATAGAGATTAAGAGGGAAGTGACATCTAATGAGAGCCAACAATATGATGGCTCCCATGAGTAATGGTATGCTGAATCTGGAATATAAGATGGTAACTCTTGGACTATCAGATGGAGAAAGTAATCAATATACTGAGAATGGCCATAATTGAAGCAACTATGGGATTACTAGGGGGTTGTAACTGTCGTATAGTCTGATCGATTCAATATAACTTTGCATCCACCTTTGTCAGCTGGTTTTAAAACAATTTTATAATTTTTTTCAAGAGTTTTTAAGGCCTGAGTTTCATTCTTGCTTAGGTTGTTCTTTCTTTTCTTGCCATCCTCACATACCTTGACCATGTCAGCATACAACATACTGTAAAAAGTGTCTATATGTTCACCCTTGATGTGTGTTGGATAAAATATGGACTTATATAATAAGAAGGAATGGAGGCATAATGGACTTTGATGTTACCATAAACACTGGACATAAACGGGAAGTCCAACAAATAATATATATTATCTGCAATAAGCATCATCCTTGTAAATTGTGCCCAAATTGTGCTGGGCACAATTTACAAGGATGACGCTTATTGCAGGTAATATATGTTATATGTTGTCTCATCCGTGGTATCAGCTATGCAAAGCCTTTTCAGTGGTGATGTATATGATCTGTTTATATGTACGTATGTGTTTTCTATATTAATGATTTTATGGTGATTTAATAAATATATATTTGCATATAAAATTGGTATTTCCCATTTACGTCCAGTGTTTATGGTACCATCAAAGTCCATTATGCCTCCATTCCTTCTTTTTAATGTAGATTTGGACATAGGTACCCCCTTTTTCTCTAAATTTAACACCTCAAAATTTAAAATATGGACTTAGATTTAAACTGTGTATGTTGGATGTGATGAGTAAAGATTTCAGGGTCCAAGTCTCCACTTTCCCAGAGTAGCTCCTCCTACTCTTTCAGAATGACCTTATCCTGCTTGAGTTGAAAAAAAGCTCCTCCAGGATAATGTCAACCCTGTATTTGGTAAATTATGGTTGGTGTAAAAATTTTAAATTGCGAGGTTCCTAATACATTCATTCAAACCTTTAAAAATAGTAAATAAATTGGTTGTAGCATGTGGTGCAAAATTCAGACCTTTGTTAAGGAGGGAAATGTGATCTTAGCAAGAGATAAAGAACATAATTTGAATATCTTTATAGTTAGTATATACTGTTTCTTCTTTAATGGCATTCTTTTTGCTACCTCCTCTCTTTCCTCTTCCTAAAGTTTTCTTTTTAGTGTATATTGTTGTATGGCCTGGGGATTATGACCAACAGAGGTATCAATGGATTGATGGTCAGATCCTACGTTGGATGTAATAGACACATTTTGGGCCCTGTTAGGAGGAGATCCAACAAAACTGGTGGTTACACCTTCTACCATAGTAGAACAAACTATATCGGGCAGCAAAGAATTAAGGAAATGGTAATACTTGAATAATTAATACTCTTGGTGATATCTATAGATGTATTCAGGACAGGAAAAGCATTATTTTCCAGAAAACTTAAACCAGGAGTGGAAGTTACATCGTAAAGGTGTTCCTGTATTGAGCTCAACTTGGCTGTTCTTTATATGAGCCTTGTATGTGATTAGTTCTCCTACTGACTCCTGAACAGTGGTGTGGCTAGTAGGGTGAAGAAGGATTGGTAGAAAAGGTTCATATTTCTTTTCACACACACTAGATTTTTTTTGTATTTCCTCATGCTCCCTGATGTAGGTTAATGAGCGGAGGTGGGATGTTGTTGGTTTCGATGTGGGGAGATGAGAGAGCTTGTAAAATCTTTTTGCCCATGTGAATACACGATTGTACCTGTAGTCTTCAATGTCCCTTTTAGGTTCACCTATCTTAGTATTGATTGTGTGTTATGCATCATGTCTAATAGTGTTCTTTTGGAACACTTGAAACAAATCTTTGTATAAACTGGATGTCTGATATTTATGCAAATTGGGGACAATGGATGTATTCGTACCAAAGTATATGGCAAGTTTCCGTGTACATTGTTGGATAATGGTATTTATCCATTTATGTGTACACAATTCAGCTGTTTTTCTCCACTCTTTAATAAGATCCTCATCTATAAAAGCACAGTGCTTAAGAATACTTAATCCTTTAGGAGATGAGAAGTGCAAGATACTTTTTTTTTTTTTTTCAGAAAAAAATAATTCTTTATTGAAGAATAAACATTACATGGTAGAAATAATTCAGTACATGAAGAAACTATTCAGCTTGAACATTAGTGCAGTGAGCCAGCAGCATAAAAAATAAACCTTACATTATCACTGAATGCAGTCATGTCATACCATGTCAAAGTAAACGTCAGACAAACCAGACATCTGTAAAGGAGGCGCAAATACTAAACTGGGGAGTAGGGTAGAAGGGGTACATGAAAGTCATTTCAGAAATCACATGACATAGGTGCTCAGCAAGAGAATAAAAAAGAAAAACAATAATCGGTACATCATACAAATATCGTCGTTACCAAGACCTATAGCTCAGCACCCAAAGTAAGATGGACAGTGTCAATTAAAGGGGAAGAACAGTGGCAGAAACAAAAGAATGAGAAGGGGGGAGAGAGAGAAGAGAAAAAAAAAAAAAAGGGGGGGGGGGGAAGGAGGGAAACAAAGAAAGGAAGGTACTGGAAGGTAGCATGTCAATGCCCATGAAGGAGAAGTCCACTGCAATATCGCCAGCAAACACTATAAGCACTACAAGTATTTAACCTGTTAAAAGCCTGTCCATAACCAATTGAGGCGGGGCCAAGGCCGGATCATCCAGCCACGGCTGCCACAGTGATGAAAACTTCTTATGTGCCTTTCAGTGTTGATATGTCAATTTTTCTCTAACCAGAGAAGCGTTGACTTGAGTGACCCATTGTCCCGCACTCGGGACCCGGGAGGATATCCAGTATCGAGCAATGAGTTTGCGTGCGATGTATAACAATCGCAAGACAGCTACATGCGCATTAGGAGACAAGGTCTCCACCTCCAGGGCTCCAAGTAGGCAGACCAACGGATCCCTCAGCAATTGAAAGTTATATATCCTAGATATGGTATCAATTATAGTGGACCAATACCGAAACAATTTGGGGCATCTCCACATCATATGAATAAGCGTTCCCTGAACCCTATTGCATTTCGGGCAAAGTGGGGAAGACCTGCGGCCCCATCGGAACAACTGAACCGGTGTCCTATAGGCTCTATGAAACATTAATAGGTGTGAGATCTTATGAGATGCAGACACCGACACCATCGGAATTGAAGAGAGACACAGGTCCCAGGTCTCACCATCAATGGGGCCGAGGTCTCCCTCCCACCCAGCCCGAGCAGGTAAGGAGGCCGGATCCTGCATTGAGCTCAGCAAAATAGTGTAAACATTAGAGATCATGCCTTTCCTGTCCGAGGTCCTGAAGACCTCATCAATCAATCGGTGCGTAGTGAATTGTAGAGTGGAGAGCTGAGATTGAGCTGAGATAGCATGCCGTAGCTGCAAGTATCTGAAAAAGAAATGCCTAGGTAAACCAAACTCTGTCTGGAGCTCCAGAAAAGACCTCAACACGTTATGTCTAAACAGTTGTGACATGAAGCTAACACCAAATTCCTCCCATAGTTCCCTGCCCTCCAGCCTAAGCAGTTCCCTATAGTTGCGGTTGTTCCAGATCAGGGTCTTAGCAAGGATTTCCCCGATCTGAAGCATCCCCTTGACACAGCGCCAGACCATCCGCAGCAGGCTAATCGTCGGAAGCCCCGACCGTACACTCGCGAAGCCCGCCTCCAGGTGGACCAGTACCGGGTGGGGGGAGTCCAGAGGTATAAGAATGGAACCAATGGGGTCCAGGGGGTCCAGTAGATCCCAGCCCCCCATGTGCTGAACCTGGGAGGCAAGGAAATAAACCCCCGGAACCGCCAAACCCCCAAAGTCCTTTCCCAGCTGCAGCGTAGAGAGTTTAATGCGAGCAACCTTTTTACACCAAATAAGGTCCCGGAATTGAGAGTCTATCTTATGAAACCATCTCCTGGGTATCCACACTGGGGAATTGTGAAGGACATACAGGAGCTGAGGAGCCAAGACCATCTTAATCAAATTCACACGTCCTGCAACAGAAAGCGGCAGCTTGCACCAGCTTGCGCACTTGGAACTAAATTTATGCAACAGAGGCACTAAATTTAGGGCTATATAGTCAGAGGTATCCGGAGTTACAACAATCCCCAGGTATTTAAATGACTCAACTACCCTTACCGCTGAGGCACATTCAGGGAGAGGCGCAGGCAGCGGATCCAGTGGCATCAGGACCGACTTGTCCCAGTTGATGGAAAATCCCGATAGAGACCCAAAGAAATTAATGAGGGACATAACTGCTTGAAGGGACCCCAGGGTGTCGCCGAGGTAAAGCAAGGTGTCATCCGCGTAAAGCGAGATCACATCCATGCGTGCACCCCGTCTAAAGCCCACAATCTCAGGAGAGGTGCAGATTCGCACCGCCAAAGGTTCTAACGCCATAGCAAATAGTAATGGTGAGAGTGGGCATCCCTGTCTGGTGCCCCTATGTAGACAAAAGGGCTCAGACAGTTCCCCATTAATGCGTAGTCTAGCCGTCGGGTTCGCGTAAAGTACTTGGACCCAGGTCAGGAAATTCTCCCCCACGCCAAACCGCCGCAATACCGCCCACAGGTAGGTCCATTCGACACTGTCGAATGCCTTAGCGGCATCCAACGAAAAGACTGCCCGATTACCCGGATTATCCACAGGAACCTGAAGATTAAGATAAAGACGTCTAAGATTTAGCGCAGTCGAGCGAGTAGGGATGAAACCCGATTGATCCCTATGTATGATTTGTTGTATAACTTGAGACAGTCTCGTGGCTAGGATTTTGGCTAAAATTTTGACATCAGCAGTAAGGAGAGAGATGGGGCGATACGAGTCTGCCAATAAGGGGTCCTTGCCGGGTTTAAGCAGTAGGACCACAATCGCTTCGGACATAGAAGCCGGAAGGCTCCCAGTGCGAAACGCCTCCGTATAAACCCGCAGCAGGAGCGGAACCAGTTGTTCAGCATACCTGCCATACACCTCAGAGGGGAAACCGTCCGCCCCCGGAGCTTTACCATTCTGCATGGATTTCAAAGCGGCAAAGATATCGTCCTCCGTTAGAGGAGCATCTAGCGCAGCCACATCCGAGGCAGAGAGCCTGGGCAACTCACAGGCGTCCAGAAAATCTTCAATCTCCTGGACCCCAGCCGTGATTTTGGAGGAGTAGAGATCAGCGAAGAATTCTCGCATCACTCTCCCAACATCGGACGCGGCCCGCCAGAGCTCCCCCTGAGAGTCTCTAACCGCCGGTATATACGCGGCAGGTTGTTGTGCCCGAACCAGCATCTCCAACATGTGACCCGTGGACTCCCCCTCCTCAAAGTACCTCTGTTGCAGAAAGAACCATTTATTTTCAGCTCGCTGAACCGACACTGTCTTAGCCAATGACTGGGCAGCCAACCACGAACGCTGAGTAGCTTCTGTCGGGTCAGCGATGTAAGTCTCCTCAGCTCTAGACACCTCCTCCAACACAGTATTTTCCCAAGCTTTAGTAGCCGACTTAATACCATTAATAATATGAATAAATTGACCCCTGAGGAAGGCTTTAGTAGTATCCCACACTATTCCCAGCTCAGCTGTATGGAGGTTACGGGCTAGAAATTCAGTCAACAAGGCCGGTACGGGGTCCGGGCTGGGGAAGAGGGTTAACCAAAATGAGTTGAGTTTCCACAGAGGCCTACCCCGACTCGCCGGAAGGGTCAGGCGGACCAAAAGCGGAGAGTGATCAGAGACCAGTCTCGGCTCGTAGTCCGCCCCAGCCACTAGCGGCAGGATAAGGCCATTACCCAAGCCCATGTCAATTCTAGAAAGGCCGGAGTGAGCCGCCGAGAAGCAGGAATATTTCCGTACCCCGGATGCCCCAACCGCCACACATCCATCAGTCCGAGTTCCCCCACCAGCCGGGAAAAGGGCGTAGGCCCACCCGTCACGTGGGAGTCGCCGGAGCGAGGGGAGAACCTGTCCCAGTCAACATCCATTACAGTGTTGAAGTCTCCCATCAACAGAAGAGGCACTACAGGAAGTTTAGCCACCAGGTCTATTATGAGTTTGAGGACCCCAGTGGAATACGGTGGCGGTATGTAAACTGCCACCAGTATACAGGTCAGACCGGATAGCTGGCACAATAGGATTACAAAGCGACCTTCTGAGTCAATCACAGTTTGCAAACAGGTGAACCGAACCTCCCTCTTAATAAGAATACACACCCCCCTGGAATAGCTGGAAAACAGGGAATGATATTGATGACTAAATGTTCTAGGTGCCAAGTTAGGTATGGTATGTGGAGGTAAATGAGTTTCTTGCAAACAATGTCAGCCTGCAGTCGTTTAGCATACCGGAGGACAGCTGTCCGCTTAATCGGGTCCCCGAGGCCCCGAACATTCCATGACATAATGCAAACAGTGTCAGCCATTAACCCGAAATGGAGATACCAGCAATACAGGCATCCTGGGCACCCAGATGTGCCCGATAGGGAGACCAGGAAAATCCAGGAGGGCACCACAGCATGGACGAGAGCCCCCAACATACAGTAGGCCAGCAAACCAAAATAGAAGCGGAGAGTCAGGGCCGAACTAGTAGCTTGAACAAATGAAGTCCAGTCCATAATCAATGCAGTGGGCCAGAGCAGCAGAGCAATAGAGTTCAAGGGCAAATACACGATCCAGTAAAAAAATAGAAAATGGGAAGGGAAGGGGAACACGTCTGCCACGTGCAAAAAAAAGGAATAGCCAGTGGGGAACGTCCAACCAGGACAACAAGGGGGAATCCGGGGAGGGACTGCAGATGCCACAGCAATCTCCTCGATAACTGCGAACATGGCGGGGACCAACTCAAATGTAGCAGTCAGATAGCATCCGCCTGGTCAGAGATACAGAGCACAGCTTCCGGACGTCAATGCAAGTTGTAGCCAAAAAATCGTCCAGGGCCAAGTAGTGAGCAATCCAGGAGACAAGTGGGTGCACACCCGGCCTCACAGGGCCCTCCGCCTAGGAGAGGCCGCACCTCGCAGCGCCCCCCCCCCCCCATTAGCTTCCAGCCACTGAGCAGCCGCCGCAGGCTTGTCAAAGAATAAGACCTCGTCTCTGGCAACCACCCGGAGTTTAGAAGGGAAAAGCATAGCGTAGGGGATATTGAGGTCTCAGAGTCTGCGTTTAACATCCACAAACTTCGCCCGCTGTTTTTGGACCTCCGCAGAGTAATCGGGGAACAGTGAGATCCTGGCGTTGTCAATCTTCAGGTTCCCCTGCAATTTCCTCGCTTTAGAGAGGATAATGTCCCTGTCCTTGTAGTTCAGGAGCTTGAAGATAAATGTTCGCGGTGGGGCGCCCGGCGGGAGGGGCCGCATGGGAACACGGTGCGCCCGTTCCACCGAGAACATGGCGGTGAAAGAATCCTGCCCAAATGTGGAGGTTAACCATCGCTCAATAAAGGATATAGGGTTCTTACCCTCAGCTCGTTCAGGAATGCCAATAGCTCTGATGTTATTACGACGCATCCTGTTCTCCAAGTCGTCTAACTTGGCAGCCTGTTGAGCAGCAAGGATGGCAGTGTGTTTCACCTCTCTCTGCAGGGGCGCCATGTCATCCTCCAGCGAACTCACATGCCCCTCCACCGCAGATGTGCGCTCTCTAAGCTTCTGCATATCTTGGCGCATAAAGGAGATTTCGGCCTTGACCCCCCTCAGCTCTGTAGTCAGGGCCGTGATGGATGAAGTGCAGGTTGCAACAGCCGCCAGAACGTCCCTCAGGGTGGGCTCTGAGTCAGGAGAAGGAGAAGAATGCATCGGGGCCTGTTCCAGGCCTGCCGCCTCCCAATCCCCTAGCTGGCGTGAGAGGTCCCCCAGCGGCACCGTATCATCTGCATCTGACTGGGAGCCTGGAGAGACCGACTGCGCCGACCCGCCAGCTGAGGGGGACTCACGGGACCCAGGTCTGGAGAAGAGCTTCTGTGCGGCCTCCAGGTACTTCTCCTTATGAGAAGCCCGCTGCAGGGAGCCGCCATCTTGGGCCGGACCGGCCGGAGCCGCCTTACCGCCTTTGCCTCGCTGTGCCATGGAGAGGATGGAACCGGAGCCCACACTCGGTGCGTCCCGACGTGGAGAACACCTCACGGACACCCCCAAGGTAAGTATACGATCGGGTCCGAAGCTGTGAAGGATGTTTAGCAGGATATTCGGCAGAGCTAGCGGCGCACACGTCCTCTCACATCCGCAGCTCGGCCAATCCCCCCAAGATACTTTTTTAACGTTCCACCATTGAGTGGTATATGCTTTAATGTGATTTTCTAGTGGGATGTGGATAACACAAGTTGGGATAAAGGGATAATGTTGGAGGGTAAAAGTAAAATTATATCTTCAAACCCTTTTTGTCTATCTTGGTGAACTTACAAAGAAAAGTCCAGGTATTCATGTGTAATAACTATATAGAGATACTCAATATGCAGCACATTGGTACCCCAGAGTTCAAGTAATAAAAAATAAATAAATATATAAATGCTGGGAGACAAGAAGGGTCAGAAAAATCAGAATCAGAAATTGTAGGACTTATGTAAAATATATTTCTAGAAATATTTTCTAAGGCTTTGCTTGCCATTAAATTAAATAAAGTTAAGCAACTTTACTATATGCACATACCGTACATACTGTATATTTTGTACTGAAGTCTAAAATATAATAATAACATTTTATTAAAAATTAAACTAATGGGTACTGGAGGTATATGGGAATCCAGCAATCTTTTACTACATACAGAAATAAATAATATGTATACTGTATGATGCACTTACTGTATAGTGTGGTCCATATAAGTATTTCTTTCAAGCAATAATGACGTCAAACCCTACCCACTTTCTATGTATAGCAGAACCAGATTCATTCTTAGGCACTTATAAAAGGCACAAATTCACTTCAAAAGCATTTTGAAGTCCATGTTTAACAGTGCTCAGAGTGGGAGGGTAAGCAGCAGCCTAAGGAGCCAATCAATTCTTGTACTGCCAAGGAACATGCATATAGGTAGAGCAAACGACAAAGGGCTCTTTCACACGGGCGTTCCGATCAGATCTGCCTGTCAGTTTTTAGGCGGATCTGATCGGATGCCCCATTCAGCCCTATGGAGCAGCGGATGTCAGTGGAGACATGTCCGCTGACACCCGCTGCCATCCGCATCCGATCCTGTCTGTGAAATCCGGATGGATGGAAACCCTATTTTCCATCCGTCCTGGGGATCGGATCGGATTGGATGAGAGCGGACAAGCGGTCCCCTCTCATCCGATTCCCCATAGAGAGCAGCGGGGCTCTGACACCTCCGTCTCCGCACTATGTGCGGAGACAAAGCTGTCATCCGCCGGCTCAGCGGGGATCGGTGGATCGATCCCCGCTGAGCAGAGCACGGTCCGCAACGGAATGTGGACCGTGTGAAAGAGGACTAAGGGCTCTTTCAGACAGGAGGGCCATTCAGATCCGCCTATCCTTTTTTTTGGCTGATCTGAACGGTCCCCCTATGCATCCCTAAGGGGCATCGGATGTCAGCGGAGACATGTCCGCTGACATCCGATCCAACCCGTCAAATCTGGACGGATGGAAACCCTATTTAACCTCCGTCCAGCGGATCGGATGGGATCGGATGAGAAAGGACTGACGGTCTGTTCACATCCATTTTCCCCCATAGAGATGCATGGGGAACTGACAGCTGTGTCTCCGCACACAGCGCGGAGACACAGCTGTCATCCTCCTGCTTAGCGGGGGATCGGCGGATCGATTCCCCGCTGAGAAAAACGGACTCTGTCCGACGGACGGAGTGTGTGAAAGGGGCCTTAGAGATGAACACTACCCTGTGCTGCTTGTCCTTAGTGTCCAGTCACAGGCTGGGAGGGGTCCCTTCGAAGAAGACGGAGGACATCTGGTGGAAAATAAGTACTGCAGGCACAGCTCTGGATTGAAGGTAAATATTCAGGTCTTTTTTTTTTTTTTTTATTCTTATCTTATAATGAGTTGCACATTTTTCACTGGAGTTCTGTTTGAACTAAGAGTCACTTACTGTCCTTCACTTTAATGTAACACATAGCTAGAAGGTCATATTTCTTTTATTGCACAAAGACTATTACCTCCTTATAAGCTTCTCTCCTCACAGTGCTAACTTTGCTTAATGTTTTTTTATGTAATTTCTTACTTTACAGTAAAAAAAGTTTCCATACACAGGAATTTCCATTGCAGCTCAGTGGATGAGCTTCTATGGTTGATATTAAACTCTAAATTTTAAAGTAAAAAATAAAAAAAACAACCAAGGAAACAATGACACCACATACTTGCAATTCTTTCACTAAAAGTTCTAGAAGGTGTTCCTTGGCTCAAGAAAATGTCTTCTGGAGGAAAGGGTTGGCACTCTGGGCTTCTTGCTGCTCCCTCGTATAGAAAACATTGGCAGCACATTACTCAGAACTACACCTTAAGTCCCTTTAACTCTGGCATGTTTAATGTACGCAAGATAAAGTACACTGGACTGTTGGCTAAACCCATTTGCAAATGCTTTGAAATATCTCTATTAAGTGCAGCTATCAGTCTGAACAATATAACAGAAATGTATAATATGAACCACTCTATGTCTTGGCTAAGCTTGCTTTCTTCTTTATTTTCCTTCCAGCAAATCATTTTTACTTTGTAATCCCTCTGGCTAGTCCTTCTGTTTGCTTTGAAACTGTGGTAACAGTAAAGATAATGCACTTTGCAGAAATTTAAATATTATACCTTATTAAGGTCCAAGCTGTCACTAATTCTTATAACATACTGAGATTTTAGTGTTTCACAGTGACATTGTTATTGTGACACACATACACATTCAGTTTTAAGCATGGTCAGTTTTCGAAACAAAGTTTACAGTGACTAATAGAAAAGAAAGTATATAGACAAAGTTAGAAAATCACAAAGATCACACTAAACTAATGGAAAAAAAATAAAAATGATTTAATTTCAGATGTTTTTTGTTTTTTCTTTTTATTTGCTTCGTTTATCTGATAAAAAAAAATCCCCTTTTTACTGTTGATTTCTAAATATCCGAGTCTAGACATATCAGGAATCAGTGAAAAAATGAAAGTTGTGTCTTCTAAATGGAGCGCACAAATAAAGCTTTTTGTTCAGACTTTGATTTTCAATTTCCTCTGCTTTTGCAGTAACATGTAAAAAATGTTTGTTTTTTTTTTTAATGAAAAGATTTTCAGATATATTGATTTATCTGGTCTTCAAGATATACCATACATTCTGAATGTTTTCCTCACCTCCACTAAAACATCTATCGACTAAGTAGATGCTCAACGCACAGGCATGTTCTACTGTTGTCCCAATTGAGAAGCCCATCGGGAGCAATGCAGCCACTGCTGGAGTTCATTCATATAAATAGGAAAAGGCATAAAAAGCTAAAGGAGGCCAGCAGCATTAAAACTTAAAAAGGGTGCACATTTGTATTTTCTAAAAAAAAAAAAAAAAACCTAAAAACCTAACAATTGTTTGTCATAGGATATGCAGTCAGGAGCACAAATTAAGCATAGAATACTGCAACCATAGGCTTCCTGCCCTTCCAGATGAAAATGCAAATAAAAAGCAATACTTGCCAACACTCATCCAAACATCCCCTGTTATAGCCTTCCCATGCCAGGTCTTTGCTGGAGCACAAGATGAAAAATGTCCACATACACCCAGTCCCCTTCCTGTACTTTATGACCTGGGTATGTCCCATCTGCCCTTTACTACTGTTAAACATCAATTATAAATTTATTATTATAATTTTTTTTATTTGCTTTTTTTTTTCCTAGTAAGGTTGTCCCTGCCCAGGCAAAGGAAACACAGGCAGTGATGGCAAGGCCATGACTATAATGCTTCCAAATATGTATTCCGATGGCTACTGCGTGTCAAGGATGCACCAGACACCCCTTGCAGTTGTTACTGATAAAATCAATATATTCATTTTCTATATGTTTATCTAAGAAAAAAAAAAAACACTTTTTGAGTGTATATATATAGGGATACAGAATGTGGTGTAAAAAGGGTGTGAGTAGTTATGGGAAAATAGTGTTTTTCATAGGATGCACTGAAGTGCTGTGAAACAAGGCAGCTCTTGAATGGACAGTTAGCAATACATGTCTGATACTCTCTAATCACCCCAAGTTATAAGTTATCGTCTGAAAAAGAAGAGGAAAAAGACCACAGTTAGGCCTGGTTCACACCTATGTAATTTGCTTTTGATCTGTTTCTGCAGTGCTATTTGTAGTCCGTTTTGTGTTTTTGCACATGCGTTTTGACACATTTTTTATGCATTTTGCGTTTTGCATTCTTTATGCTTTTTTTTTGGCCAATTTGTTGTTGGGCGGATTTAAAAACCCAAAATCTGGGGAAATTGGGCCAAAAAAGGCACTACATGCTTTTTTGAAGCTTCTTTATTAAAGTCTATTGAACCAAGAACACACCGTTTTGCTTTAAAAAAAGTCCCTGACCCTTTGCAAAAATGCAGTGACTGAAAAAAGCATAGATGTGAACATGTCCAATAGAAAACCATGTTAAATGGACTATAGTGCCTTTCTGCAAAAAGCACTAAAAAACGCATAGGTGGGAACCAGGCCTTAATAGGAAAAAAGTAGCTAGGGTGTTAACAATTGAAGAGTTATATTATTTAGTGGCTGTGGACAGATATTGGTCCTTAAAAGGATTTTTGGATGTATAAATCTGTTTACGCAGTCAGGGCAAAGTTTACCCTAGCACTGCAATTCAAGTACTCGAGTATACAGCTGACTATTAACCACTTGCCGACCGCCGCAAGTACATATACTGCAGCGCTCCCGCCCCCGCTCATTCACTGCCATCTCCGCGTGAGTGACCGGCGGCTCCGATGTCCGCCGGTCACTCGCGATCTCCCGCTGGAGAGGGAGAAAGGCAGGCGGCTAATGTAAACAAAGCCGCCTGTCATTCTCCCTGGTGTAACAGCAGAGATCATATGATCCTGCTATGTAGGATCGTATGTCTCTGTGGTTACATCAAAAGCCACGTCCCTTTACAGTTAGAAGCACGCCCCTAGGGACACACTTAACCCCTGGATCTCTAATAAAGTTAACCCCTTCCCTGCCAGTGTCATTTTTACAGTAACCGTGCATACTGTAATCAGATTGTACTGATTACTGTAGTAATGTCACTGGTACTCCCAAAAGTGTCAAAAATGTCAGTCAAGGGTCCGATTTGTCCGCCGCAAAGTCGCAGTCCCGCAAAAAAAATTGCAGATCACCGCCATTACTAGTTAAAAAAAACAATAAAAATGACATAAATCTTTCCCGTAGTTAGTAAACGAAATAACTTTTGCGCAAATCAATCAAAATAAGCTTATTGCAATTTTTTTCACCAAAAATATGTAGCAGAAAACAAATTGGCCTAAAATGTTAAAACATTTTGATTTTTACATTTTTTTGGGGGGGGAATTTCATATAAAAAATTTGAAAAATATTGTTATTTTTTCAAAATTGTCACTCCTTTTTTATTTATAGCGCAAAAAGTAAAAATCGTACAGGTGATCAAATACCACCAAAAGAAAGCTCTGTTTGTGCTAAAAAAAGGACGTCAAATTTATTTGGGTACAACGTCGCACGGCCGCGCCATTGTCCGTTAAAATCACGCAGTGCCAAATCGCAAAATAGGCCCTGGTCTTTGAGCAGCCAAATCCTCTGGGGCTTAAGTGGTTTAAATCTCATAAAGGATTAAACATGTTATATCACTTGAAAAGCCTGTATTTATTTCAATCACTAGCTTTCATGAAAATCACAGCTAGCGATACTGATATAAATTCCTTATTTGGGCACTTTATGTTATGGGGTAACAACAATCTGCTCCATCTTCTGCTTGCAAATTGTCACAGGTTATGTCACCACTATTGCTACCCCTTTCCTTATAATGCTAAAGAAACATCGGTGAACTGTCATTCCGCAAGTGGCGTCATTACATGTATACGAGAGTTCTTCAAAAAGTTTCAATTTTTTTTTTAATTCAATCAAATATCAAATATAAAAAACTGTGGAAACTTTTTGAAGACCCCTCCTATATAGCAATATCAGGGGTACAGGGTACCAAAAAGGGATGGGGGAGCTTGGGTGGTAGGGGGGCTGAAAAAAGGGAAGGTTTCATTGTCAGGGGCACCATCTAGCACCGATGAGTCCCTTGAGTCACTCCAAACACCACCTATTGCACTCCTCTAGAGCAGCTGTTCTTCTCAGGACCACACCCTTGTTATACAGCTCTCTAAACAATAAATGCTCACAGTGACGCACGCTGGTACGGAGGAGACATAGCGGCCATCTTTCTGGCGGTTTGTGGAGTACAGCACGGCACCCGGAGAGGAACACTGTTCATCTGCTGTCTAGTTATATCATCCAAATTGTAAGTGTTCTTAATCTGTTGTGCCAGTAATAAACTTCTGACAGTCTGTGCTATGATAGTGTCCCGCTCTTTGTTTTATGCAATCATATGTGGTGGAATCTGTGAATCCTGTAACATCGGGAGGGCTTCTATATTTGGCCATATTGGATCTCTGTAATGGGGATCATCTCCATTTGGTAAGAGGCGGTGTGATCAGGATGTCTGGTGGTGGTTCTCCGGGTCTACAGTTTTACACTTTTTCAGCTTGAAGTGGACACTATATAGACTGTCTGGTCCAGTCATTTTCAGGGCTTTTTAGGAGCAGCGCCGCATTATTTTTAATAGCTCTGTAAACAAACCCACTTTTAATGCTTTAATCTCTTCTGCAGACCCCCTTAACCAACACTCTCCACCCCTATTACATTAGCTTCTCCCATACTTCTCCCATACTGCTTCTCCTTATCCCATGCAAATACACACCCTTGTTTCATATTTCTCCTCTAGTGAGCTCCCTCTGTTTTAACCTTTACACACTCCCCCAACCAGGGCCGCCTTTAACGTAGGGCAAAATGGGCAGCTGCCCCGGGCACAGTTATTGTTGTTGAGCCCAAAGCAGCTGCCCAGTGAGCCCGTGCTGCCTGTAAAAAAGATGGCTGTGGTCAGCTTCGGAACTGCTGGGCAGAGTTGGGCTGTGCTTTTGGGATGCAGTCTTAAACAGAGTTACATTTCCACACAATAAATGGAGTGTATGAGTCAGAACTAGCCCTTTGTGGCTTAAAGTGGACCTTTCACTACAAAGGCCTCTTTCACACATGCTGCAGTTCCTACCTTCATAGCTGTGTGTGCTCTGCTCTGCTCATTGCTAATAAAATGTTCTAGGAGTTTTTTTCTGTTGGTGGGTCCCCCTCATCTCCCCAGTTCGTGGTGTGCAGGCAGGGAGGAGATGATGTGCTGTAACCTTCAGCAATCAACCAATGAGCGGTAATGATGTGCAGTAACCTCTTGCAATCAATAAATGAGCTGTAATGATGTGCTGTAACCTCTAGCAACCAATAAGTAAGTGGTAATGATGCAGAGTAACCTCTAACAACCAATCAATGAGCGGTAAAAATGTGAAGTAACCTCTAACAATCAATCAGTGAACAGCAGTGATCTGCTGTAATCTCTAGTCATCAATCAGTGAGTAATAATGATGTGCAGTAACCTCCAGCAACCACTCAGCGAGCAGTAATAATGTGCAGTAACTTATAGCAACCAAGCAGTGAGCAACAATGATATGCAGTAACCTCTAGCCAGCAATTAGTGAGCGGTAATGCTTTGCTGTAACCTCCAGCAACCAATTGGTGAGAGGTAATAATAAGTAGTAACTTATAGCAACCAATCAGTGAGCAGTAATGATGTGTAGTAACCTCTAGCAACCAATCAGTGAGCGGTAAAGATGTTCAGTAACCTCTGGTTACAGGTACTCATGCCACTCAGCACTCCTGCGCCTTCTGTCTGCACTACCAGGGGCTCCGAGTCAAAGGTGTAAGAGAGGCCTAGTCATTTCAGGCTCTGCTACCAGGAACGTGATAGCGATATGCGTCAGGTGTGTGGTGATGTCATAACATAGGATGGAGCTAGGGTGCCAACTTGCTGAGGTTTTGTAAGTAAAAAAGCCCTTTTACCGTTTCTGCCATGTGCGTGTATTTTTACAAGTTTTTTAAATTAAAATGTGGTTTGCGGTCTGCACTATTTTGCCTTTTCTTTTCTAAGACATCTATTTTGGAGAGACAGATGACCAGTATGAAGAATGGCCCTGGATGTAAGCAGTGATACATCTTTATACTAAAAAGTGAGTTTGACCTCCTGTTGTTAGTGGGGTCCATCAAACCAGGTAAAAGGACACCCAGAGAGGAGCTTTGGTGGTGGGCACATCGGTGCTCTTTTCATTGGGGGATAAAGTTTGAATTCCTTATGCACATGGAAGAAAATTTGTTGCACGTTCTGAAGATTGTGGTCATATGAAGATTGGATGGTGTATGTGACTTTTATTATCGTTTTGGACAATTTGCACATTTTTTCTTTGGGATATATATTTCTTGGACTATATCTGCTATAGTATACTGATTCACACTGTTTATTTGCTTTCTGATGTTTTTGTTATACAGTATTGCACAGGTATATTGCTTTGTATGTTGTACTGTTTTAAAAGTCCTGTAAATTGCATATAGGAATGTATTTTAATAATGGCTTGTTATGATGGACTTTTGTCTTGAGTACATCAGCAGTGACAGTGTGTTTTACTATTGTCTTACAGGTATGTTTTATCCATACTTCTAAACTATCATGTAAGAAGGTAATTGTGATTGCTTTTGAATTATGAACTCACTGTTGCACACTAAGAAGTATTGCACATTTTGATTGATCGAATCAAAGTAATATTAAATCATAATTTATAAACATTGGGACCTATACCCTTCAAATATAATAGTAGCAGATGTCATGGTTAATTAGTTTATTGCAGCCATAGTAATGGAAGGTGACCAGTTGCAATTTGGCGTTTCCCTTATTAAATTAGGCTGATTGTCAACAAGACACGTAGAAATTCAGACACAGAACCATGCAAATGTATAACATATCGAATTTAGGAGGCTTTGTATTCTCCAGAAGCGTAATGTACAAGATATGTCCTGTACACACAGTATACATTTTACAGCATACAATCCTTCAGTAGCCATTAGTGGTCTCACTTGGGTTTCATGACCTTTCCTTTGGCAAGCGCTCATAGCAGCTGCATGTGAGCACGCTGTAACTTCAAGTTATATTCTTGCAGTTTATAATTGGACTTCTCAAAGTAAACATTTCTGACATTCTACCTGAGATTTGCAAAGAGTGGCATTTATAGTGGACCTGTCTCATTTTGTGTTTTATGTTCATGAGTATTTATATATTGTATATCAAAACACAAACAGCACTAGCTTCATTTATTTGTGTGCTTTGAAGCAAATAATAAACACGCAGAAGAGTGTAACAGAGGAAAAGTAAAAAAGAACAATTTGTTTTGTACATAATTTACCTTCTGATTGGTTGAGAGGCTCCCGGGTCAATGCTACCCAGAGTTAAAATACCCATCCTTGCCCTGGTGAGATCCATATTACGTGAGTCTAAAAAGATTTCCTCATATACAAATTGCAACAGTACCTACACTCTTTTGACCATATCAGGGAAACTTATGAACTATCCCATGCGGCCTACTATAAGTATTTACAGATACGACTTGCCCTTCAGGCACAGTTTGGGTCCCATGATTTTCATTTTTCTAAATACCCCTTAATCAGCATTTTAAGATCACAAGGGCCTAAAAGCCTGATATCTACTGTATATTCCTATATACTCCAAACTAAACTTAGCAGGACCCCACTCCAGGTACAGTCTAAGTGGTAATCTTTAATCCGTACATTGACAGATGAAGAGAAGAGGCTTGCTCCTCACATTAGTGATTTCTCCTGCTGTCAACAATAAATTAACTCAACTCTATATTCTATTCCAAACATACCTCACCCCCACTAGACTCCACACTACACATCGACTTGCCACTTCTAATTGTATCAGATGTTCCCAACCAAGGGCCTATTTTGTACATGTAATCTATAATTTTGATTTGTTTCTTCTCACAGTGCATTGTCATCATATCCTATATTCCATCTGATTGCCACAATGTAATTTTAATGCTCTGTCGTGGTACCTTTTTTTACAATAAACAGAGTTAGAAAAATAAAGGAAAAACTATCCAGATGTGCACTTTCATTTTCTCTTCCAAATGGATTGGATGTGTGGAAGGTGTTCAGGGCTCCATTTATAATTAAAGTACAAGCAATAATAAAGTGTTTTTACAACAAAAACTTTTTTAGTAGTTTATATATAGTGGGGAAGGTTTATAGCATTGGCCAGGTTTTATTGCTATCGCCTAGAGGTATATTTTTAAAGAAGTGAATCTGCCACTGAACAAACATTCACTGCATTTGAATCTTTCAATTGCATTTTTAATCGACAGTGGTTGATTCACCACCAGTGAAAGTTTGATGAAAGTCATATTTACTTCTTTATAAATATCCCCCTTGCTTTCCTGCTGAAAGTGATTTTACAAGACAGGAAGTGGGGAAAAACCTCCAAAAGTCTCACAGACAGAATATATATCTTTTTTTAATCATGTAAATTAGCAAAAAGATTGAATTCCCGTATTGCTGTTTATGTCCCTAATTCAGATTTTCCCTCACTTCCTGTCTGTTAAAACCATTGTCATCCAGACTGCAAGGGCTACCTTATGTACATAAGGCTATATATATACACACTAACCAGCCACTTTATTCAATACACCTTGCTAGTACTGGGTAGGACACCCCTTTTGCATTCAGAACTGCCTTCATTTTTTTTGTGGCAAAGATTTAAGAAGGTGTTGGAAACATTCCTCAGAGATTTTGTTCTATATTGGCATAATAGCAGTTGCTGCAGATTTGTCGGCTGCACATTCATGTTCAATAAATTCGTTTGAGATGATTTGAGCTTTGTGACATGGTGCATTTTCCTGCTGGAAGGAGCCATCAGAAGACGGGTACACTGTAGCCATAAAGGGATGAACATAGTCGGCAACAATACTCAGGTAAACCATGGCATTTAAATGATGCTCAATCGGTACTAAGGGGCCCAAAGTGTGCCAAGAAAATATCCCCCACACCACTACACCACCACCACCACCAGCCTAAACCATTTATACAAGGCAGGATGGATCTAGGCTTTCATGTTGTTTATGCCAAATTCTGACCCTACCATCTGAATGTCACAGCTGAAATTGAGATTCATCAGAACAGGCAATGTTTTTCCAATCTTCTAGTATCTAATTTTAGTTAGTCTGTACAAATTGTAGCCTCAGTTTCCTTTTTTTAGCTGACAGGAGTGTCACCCTGTGTGCTCTTTTGCTGCTGTAGCCTGTCTGCTTCAAGGTTTGATGTGTTGTGCATTCAGAGATGATATTCAGCATACCTTTGGTAACCAGTGGTTATTTGAGATACGGTTGCCTTTTTATCATCTTGAACCAGTTTGACCATTCTCCTCTAATCAAAAGAAAATGACCGCACTCAGGATCTTAATGAAAGCATTGAAGTCTTTATTCCTCACCACAAGTAAAATGTAGACAGTACATCATTTTCGTCTACACAACTGCCGCTCACTGGATATTTTCTCTTTTTTGGACCGTTATTTGTAAACCCTAGAGATGATTCTGTGTGAAAATCCCAGTAGATCAGCAGTTTTTTAAATATTCAGACCAGCCGGTCTAGCACCAACAACAATGCCATGTTCAAAGTCACTTAAATCCCCTTTCTTCCCCATTCTGATGCTCTGTTTGAACTTCAGCAAGTCATATTCACCACATCCAGATGCCTAAATGCATTGAGTTGCTTCCATGTGATTGGCTGATTAGCAATTTGTGTTACCAAGCAATTGAACAGGTTTACCTAATAAAGTGGCCAGTGAATGTATATTTAGTTATAACATGGAACTTTGGTATAACAGCCCCAATGGCAACAGGATACCTTTAATAAACTAATAACAATATCCATCATGCATGTCCTTCAGTAACATGATACTTTCAGTAGTATAGATCCTCTGATGATCTTCCAAATAATGTGGCCCCTCTGTAAAGATGAGCACTTCGTTTTTAAAGGATAGTTTTTAAAGGACCCTGATTTAGGTACCTTGAAACTTATGTCATGTGTGAGTATGAATCTGCAAAACATTGAGTTATGACAATAAAATGCATTTAGGACTACAGCAAAATGGCTCCCGTCCACTCACTACCTCAGCATATAGTGAGCTCCTCTTGGTAAAAAATGTGTTTCAGCTTTGTCTCCTACACATGGGAGAACCCCCCTCTAATATGTTTTGCCCAATATAGGCTTAACTGTAGAGGCCCCTGTGATTAGGAATACTTAATCTCTATATAAACTCCAGGAAACATTGATTTATGAAAATGAAATGCATTTCCTTCTCATTAAAGCTGTGGAATAGAACCTAACGCTTGCCTTTATTTATCACAGATACTGTAGATTGTATAGAACCATGCTGCTAGAAAGGCCCGTGGTCATGTCAGGCAGTAAAATGAAAATAGTTTGAATGAGTGGACTGGCTATATGAAATCAGCCCTTGTGGGAAAGTACAATCTCAGATCATCATAGCCTTTTTTAATGGGACTGTAGACAGCATTCCTTAAATAAATGTTGATAATCCACAACAAATTGTTCTGGAGTTCCAACTAGCATGCACAGTGTATTCCCAGTATAGGGACTGGGCTCTCACTGAGAGCCCTGGGTACCATACTAATGATTGGGAATCGGAAAGCCAAGTTCCCAATCACCCGATCAATATGATCGCATCTGATTGGCTATCACAGTGATTAATCACTGTAAAGCATGCCCCGGTGTGGGCTTTCTCCCCTAAATAGAGAGAAAGAAACCTTGTTTTTTCCTCTCCTTGCCAGAAGAGAAAAATGTATATAAACAAAAGTGTATGTAAAACAAAAAAAAAATAGCTAGATGATGGTTTGACCTAGGTCAGTGTCCGGATAGGCAAGGTAAAAAAAGAAAAATGTGCACCATTGTTTGTGGGCCCTACTATAGGTACAAACCACAAATAACATACACATATTGCTGCTATGTCAGGAGCAGGAGAACTTATTTTGAGTTGTTCTTTGGTGGTAGATTATCGTAGTAGCAAGAAAAGTACAGCTACATTTTAAACAAATTGTTTTTAACATTTTTTGGGCCAGTTTTCCTTTGAGAATAAAAAAAAAGTAAGAGATATCCTTTACCATTTTCCACCAAATAAATGCTCAATTTTCCTAAAAAACAAGGTATAATTCACCTCGATACACTAAGTAGGATATGTACAGTTCTACTAACGCATGTCAAAGTTGCAAAATTGTGTTCAGTCGTTGGGATTTGTTTCACTTTCATCTTGAAGGGATTAGGTATGAAAATAAGCAAATAATAAATAAACTTGAAACAGAAATAATCACCCGAGCCAAGGACCACCTCTATAGGTGAAATGTTGAGAAAAAGATGAATATATACCCAAAAAAATCAGCGCTTGCAAAGTGAAAAAAATGATATGTAAAATAAAAAATGTATTTCATATTACTAACTTTGTGCTTTGGGAAATAATCAGCAGCTCCAAAAATGATTCACCTGTATGCTGCGGTGAGTGGATTCCCTCAGGGGCCTTGGAGCACCATCACTGTGTAGAGCACCACTGCACCTTACAAATTGGCACCTTAAAGATATACAGCACTTTATAAGAGCAGGTTTAGCACAATATCTTTTGGGACTTTGAATATATATTTTTTGGCACTCTTGCACCTTACAGGGCATATTGTGATTTTTAGTATTTATTTCTAATTCAGCATTTGTTGCACTTTATAGGATTAACATAATTTTTGCACCAAGCACTTTATGCACATATTCAGCATTATAATATGAAATAAATTTTTTATTTTACATATAATTTTTTTCACTTTGCGAGCGCTGCTTTTTTTTTTTGGGTATATATTTATGGTTCTAAGTTTTTACTTAGTGGACAGCAGCTGCATCACATATTTTACACATTTTTCCTAAGCACGGGTTTAAAGTTATTCTATTAAAAAAATTAATATATATATCTGAAGTGATAACAAAAAATTATAACAAAAAATTGTGAGCAACTGCTAAGCCCCCTCCTGCTATGGAAATAAACTTGATAGAAAAAAAGGGGGGGGAGGTGAAAACACCTACCCCCATGGGTCTGTGCTATAGCTATAGCATGCGCTATATATAAACTTGTAAAAGCATATTTAAAATGTAAAAGGCACTCATATAAACTTAGTCACTGTGACTCAAGTTTCAGTAACATGAAGTGCACCTATCCACTTCTTTAGAAGAGATAAAGACCACACAATCTAAATAGCCTGAGCTTGCTATGATTGCAATTTGCCCACTGAACAACTGTAGCTCTTGTACTTCAGATAAATAGTCAAAGTATTAATGGTGATCATCTGACATCCAAACACCTCCAGGAAGATGGCTGATACCTAATAGTAAGCAACATGAGAAACTCAGGAGGGGAAGAAAAGGGGGTGGGGGGAGCAAATTAGGATATAAAGAGGGGATACACTAACAATACCCTAAAACTGGTGTCACTAAATGGTGGACTGCGGTCTGGACACGGACCTAGTGACAGTCCAGTCTGGATCCGCAGCCACACCACCCAGCAGCCTGAGCAGACTCCTCTCCTCCTGCCGCTGCAGCTGTTAAGGATCACTTTCCGGTAGAGGGCGGGAGGAATGGCAGAGTGGACCTGGACCCCCGCATGCTGCCCTCTCTGCTGTGACTTGTGAGGAACGGAAGGTCTACGGGGGGGCGGCAGCTGCCAAACCCTCCCCCAATTCACTCATAGCCCACCTCTACAGACGGGACAGAGCCTAGTGGCAGCAGCAGGCGGGCGGTGATATGGAGGGCTGTGATGCGAGAGGGGGAACTGTGATGTGGAGGGCTGTGATGCGAGGGGGGGAGCTGTGATATGGAGGGCTATGATGTAAGAGGGGGAGCTGTGATATGGAGGGCTGTGATGCAAGAGGGGGAGCTGTGATATGGAGGGCTGTGATGGGAGAGGGGGAGCTGTGATGTGGGGGAGCTATTATGTGAAAGGGGGAAGCTGTGATATAGGGGGCTGCGATGTGATACAGTGGCTGTAATGTGAGGGGGGAGCTTTGAAATGGGAGGGCTATGATGTGAAAGGGGGCTGTGATATGGGGGAGCTGTGATATGCAGGGCTGTGATGTGAGGGGGAGCTATGATATAGGGGGGCTGTGATGCGAGAGGGGGCTGTGATATGGGGGAGCTGTGATACTGGGGGCTGTGATGAGAGGGGGAGCTATGAAATGGAGAGGGGGTTGTAATATGACAAGGGGGCTGTGATATGAAGGGTTTGTGATGTGAGGTTAAGGGTTGTGATGTCAGGAGGTGGTGAGCTGTGATGTGGGGGGTTGTGATTGCAAGGAGGGCTGTGATGTAAGCGGGTCTCTAATGTTGAGGGCTCTGATGTGAAAAGGGGTTGTGATGTAAGGGGGGATGCGATAAGAAAAGGGGGACTGAGGACACTAATTTAAAGGGGGCTGTGATGTGAAAGACCTGAGTCATAGCAGAAAAATGAGATTCGGACCTCTGCAGAAAAAAAATGTTACCAAACGGACCAATTTTAATTGAGTACCCCTGGCCTAAAAGCTTCACCAGAGCCACGAGAGAAACAACACAATGGTTTATATAGTAGACAGAATTCCCTAAAATGAATACTAGACTTTTATAAATCATAACAACCTTTTGGAGTTCAAATGACAGTAGTTCTTTATTATTGAATATCAAATACACAAAATACAGTGCTGAAAACGAATAATGATAAATAGGTCATGCTAATATAACCCACTCTTCAAATGAATGTGCACATCAAAATGACAAATCCATTGTAATAAAATGAACTAAAAAATTAAAAAAATGTCCAAAGCAATACAAAGTCCAATGGAGTGTTGTCTACAGTTTTCCCCCGCCAAGTATTTCTTCCCAGGTACTTAAAGTGATTATAAAGGCAGAAGGTTTTTTTATCTTAATGTATATGCAGCATCAGCTCAAATCCTCAAACTGCTCACAACCCTTCCACTGCTCAAGAGACACAGATCCAAAGCTCTTCCAAGCATTAGGTTCCCCTCCCAATGTTTCATCTGTAAAGACTTTTTCAAGGGGCCTAAGTGGGAGAAATTGCAAGACTAAACATACAGGAAAATCATGAAAAGCTCCTAATATTATCCTTTAACTTTGCCAAGCTGAGTTATCTCAATGGTAATCATAAATCATTTAGCACTGTCTTCTCCTAGCAAAACATCCTGAAATAACAAACTAGGACTTTTTTTTTTTATATTAGACAGGACTAATTCAGAGAAAAGAGAAAGATCACATAAAAATCAATAAAACAAATGAAACTTAAAAAAACGTAACTTCACGGGATGAATTACAAACAGACACAAGGGCTAAACTGTTCTAAGTAATACGTCTGCAATCACCATGCTTGTAGGACATATTTCTGTAGCCTTTTAAGGCCTGCCTGACTGTAAAAAGCATGTGCAAGAAGGTTGATTGTTAAGTTTAAAAATAAAAAAAGGTCAAGAAATACCAAAACAAAACTCTCAAGAAAGTGTTAGGAGAAAATATAGATTTAAAAATACACCAGGTATGCTGTGCGGTCAAATACCAAGCTCATGTACACAAAGTCAAACTGTGTTTTATAATCGATAATGCTAAACTAAGTTCCAAAAATGGGAAGGACATACCATTCCAAGTTCACCTGCTATAGGGCCTAGCAAAATAAAAATGGTCCATCTAAAAATGTGACAAAGCATCTGCAATGCAGTAGAGTTGAATGAGAAAACTCCAACCATGTATGAATAACGTTAGACAGTTTGTACATCATCAGCAGACAATTTAAAAAAAAAACACAGTCGTAAGAAATATAAGCATAGGGAACAATAAAGGCTTCTGACCAAACAGTATCTGCATGGGAAGCAGATAAAGACACCCTGGCACCTTTCAAATAAAATGCTGCACCATTTGAGCTAAAATAATCAACCTGCTGTAGGTTAGGCAATAAAGTAATCTTCCAAAACTCACCAGATGAAGAAGGATAAGACTGATCAAAATTCCAATGATGCACAGCGGGTTGAGACTGTAAGACAGGTAAAAACTGGATTCTCCAATATTGATTAGTGGATGATTAGCAAAACTAGAGCTGCAAGAATGGGGGCATAACAACTGAATCTTGTTCACAATGTGCCCAGGCAGCAGCTGTTAATGCCCAAGAGATACTTGTAGAAGTAATGCAGAGACTTCTCCCAAAGGAAGGTGATCTGAGCATTCTCATCTGAGCATGCTTATTGTCTAAGGCACGATATACCTTAGTATTTTGATTACCACAAATCACTTGCTAAGGTAACGGAGAGAGAAACTACTGTGGCCCCTTCTTTAGGTAGCATCCTGGACTATAGCCAAACTCTTTCACACTGGTTGCATCAATTCCTGTTGCAACAAGTGGCAACATTGGAAAATCCAGCAAGGCCAAAGGGGAAGGAGGCTGATCTCCACAGATAGTTTAATCAGTGAATGAGAAAGCTGAAGACAGCATAAAATCCACTTCTCACCATTTTCAAATTTGGTCCTCTCAATTAAACAATGTAACATACACTTCATGCTGACCAGAAGACCGTGGCTAAAGAACTTGCTACAATTGCAACTCACTCACTTTCCAACTGTAGCTCTTGATCTTCAGTTTAACTACTTGTTTGCCAAGGTACATTTAAAAACTAAATGTTAGACAAATGGTTTAAACTTTTCTAGGGAGCCTGGGACTGCAGGAAGAGTCTTCCCCAGTGAATGCAGAGGAAATTTCATTCCCCCATGCCCATTAATGACCATGTAAGCAACGTGCAATATGCCACTTTCGTGGTCACAGCTGTCATTCCACAGCTAGGTGTAGCCAAGTATGCAACTTTTCTAGCACACTCTGTGCTGGAATAGCTCCCATAGAGGGCAGGGAGACATTGGGGGGTCTAACAGAATCCCAAGAACTCCATAAAGCTGCCAAGGACATCATTCCTACCCTGCAGGATATCTTTAGAGAGATCCTGGACCTGCCAGCTACTTAGCCTGTGGAGATTGACAGGGCTAACAGGGCCCCCAGGCTGCCCTCGCAAGATGCGGACAATCCCAGGGACATTATTTGTAAGCTACATCGCTATGGGATTAAAGAGCAGATTATGCAACGGATGCACAGACGTCCTTTCTTTGACTTCGATGGCGCCCACCTGTTTTTTTACCAGGATCTGTCGCGGGGCACGCTAATGCAGCGGCGGGCGCTTCAGCCCCTTCTGGAGTCTCTTAGAGCTGCAGGCGTTACCTAACGGTGGGGGTTTCCCCTTCAGCCTTCAGGCTGACAAAGATGGCAAGTGTGCAGTCCTCCGTACTAAGAATGACCTCCCCAGGTTCCTGTCACTGTTGGATCTCGGCCCTGTGGACTTTGTGGACTGGCGCCAAAACACCAATATTGCGCTCCCGCCGGCTGCTGGCCCATGGCTCCCTGCCTGAGCCAAACAGGGTTCTAGAGGCTGCAAGCGCCCCTCCGGGGTGGCACCCCCTAACTCTCGCACCAGTCCTGCCTGAGGACCCGGAACCACCAGAAACATTCCCCTTTCTTTTTGCCCAGCTGCTGTTTGACTTTTTTCCTACCCTGGCGTCCTAGCGGGGTCTGCCGCTTTCTGTCGCTGCCCTTCCACTGGTGGCCCGCTGCTTACTGACGGTATCGGCGGTACCCCCCCCCTTTTTTTTGTTTCTCTATGGACTCTGGAGTGTGTTAATTGATGCTTTGATATGTGGGGGGTATGCTGGGTTCTGCTCCTCGTGTCTCAACACGTTTCCCTAGTAGGCCTAACCCCTACTCACCAGATGTACCCACCCCACACAGGGGTATAGAGCGGGTACTGTGGATGTGTCTTGCTGGTCCTTGCTCTGTGTGGTAGTTCCCTTCCTGGGGGAGATGTGATGTGGGGTCCACGGGATTTCTCAGGTATCCCAAAGTGGGGTCCGGTAGTGGGGTCCTGTCCCAATGATAAGGTATCCAACGTTCCGTGGGGGGATCGGGTATGGCCACTCAAGGGTATGTGGATGGGAGGGTCATGAGGAGTGAAAGAAAGCTCGATAGTTTAAGCTAATTTTATTCCAGCAGCAAAAAAGTGGTTACTCACAATAAATCAATCAGTATTCAGCGTGGTATTGGCGTCCCGGAACGCAGTGCGTTCCAACTGGAGACCGGAACCGGAAGTGACGTGGCGGCGCTGTACGCGTTTCGTCATGTGACGTCTTCTGCAGCATCGCATCACTTCCAGAGCGAGCCCTTTTGTATATGGTGGTTACTAGGCGACGGGACTCGTTGTGAAGCACAACGAGGAATAACAAATATTATGTATAAACTGGTGCCGTGGGTCGTTATTTTATAAAACAAGACTTTGGCTATCCAGTTGAGAATAAAAACGGGTACATTTATATTATATAAAAAATTGGTAAATGGATATAATATAATAAATATAAAGTAAGTATATACACCGTGCCAAAAAAAGAAGGTTAATATGAACCACCATATATACATACAGGGAGAAAATACTATGTATTTTAAAACCATAATAAACTATTTTTATTAAACAAATATTAAAATATAAATAAAACAAATGAATAAAATCACATATAGTGCGCCATCTGGTGGATAGAGATATATATGGTGTTTGCTAATTATATGAAAGATATATGTTATTGTAATCATTAATATAAAAAATGTGTATAATTTGAAACAATATCAGAATCCAAAGGTATTGTTGGTGTTAAATGTAACATAAGATTATTATATATTGATATTTATTGGAAGACGGTGTGAATGAAAAAGGAGGACATCTAGTGGATAGTATATGTACTGCACTGAAAAAGTATATATATTATATAATATACTATAAATGAAGGAAATAAGAAGGATAATGTAAATTTAAGTATTTAAATAGTATGTTTGACAGATGAATGAGATCTAATAATGGTGAGAGTGAATATTATATGTGAAAAAATGATAAATGTACAAAATATGAGTTAATAATGGATAAAAGGAGATGGAGGTGATAATATAAAAAATAAAATGTATAAAAATATGAGATATATATTATAGTGATGGAATAGATACTAATATTAGTAAAGGAAAAATATAAAATATAAAAAATAAAAAATAAAAAATGATATATAAAAATATATCTACACGTCAGGATTCTAAATGCATGAAAGAGGTAAAGAATTAAAAATTGGAAATAAAACAATTGAGGTCTATGTCCAGATTTAATCCCTTGGGCTGGAGAGTGTTGAGCCGGTATATCCAGCTGGTTTCATTTTTAGAGATTTTAACTCTTTTATTTTCGCCTCACCAATGTCCTGTAATGGAGTCTATACCAACGAATGTAAGTCCCCTTGGATCCTTGTTATGTACCTCTGCGAAGTGCCTCGGGAGGCTGTGTTTCGGAAATCCCTTTCTTATGTTCTTAATATGTTCTCTGATTCGTACAAAAAGAGGTCTGGTGGTCCTGCCGACATATTGGAGCCGACAGGGGCACTCTATCAAGTAGGTTACATGGGTGGTCTGACAGGTTATCAATTTGTTAATCTTGAACTCTTCTCCACTCCATCTGGATTAAAAATGTAATGTCTTCCTAGGTTGTTTATTCGTTGTTTTACAAGGTAAGCATCTATTGCATCGAATAAACCCTTTTAGATCCGGGAACAGTTTCACTGGTTTGGGGGGATCAATTGCATTATGAACCAGTTGGTTTCGTAGGTTGGGGGCTTTCCGATCGATATATGAATTTTGGTTGTCTGGGTAGCAATCTGGACAAAGTTTTGTCAGACTTCAGTATAGGCCAGTATTTTTTCACAATCTTCTCTGTCTGTCTGAAGTTTTGATGGAATCCAGTGATGAATGCTATCTCGTTGGGTTTTCGGTTAGGCGCATTTGTCTTGTGTAAAAATTCTTCTCTGTCTGTATTCAATATTTTGTTTCTGGCCGTAATTAACTTCTGCCTATCATATCCCTTTTCCTCAAATCTAGTTATTAAAATGTCTGTTTGTAGTATATAGTCTTCCAAATTGTCACAATTTCTTCTGATCCTAACAAATTGACTTTTTGGAATTCCTTCTTTCCATATAGGATGGTGGCAACTGATGGTAGGTATGTATCCATTCCTATCTGTAGGTTTAAAATAAGTCCTGCTTTTGAGTGTGTTGTTTTCTTTAAAAATATTAAGATCCAAATAATTTATCTGATTAAAACTCCAATCTCCTGTGAACTTAATGCCATATGTGTTCTCATTCATTTTTAAAAAGAAATTATTTAAAGATTCTTCTGTCCCCTCCCATAAAATGATAATATCGTCTATATATCGTCGGTAGAATTTTAATTCTGGTATATTTTGGGTGTAGATGGTCTTCTCCTCTAAAAGATCCACATTTACTTTGTCCGAAAAGTTTCTCGCACATTCACCATTTACGGACTCATCCTATTATATGAACTGATAAAATACCACCTCCTGCTGCACTTTGTATAAAATTTTCCTGCACATTTATTTTTTCCCGCACATTTATTTATTTTGTATATAAGTTTACCGCACTTTTCTACCATTTATATATTGGATTCACCTAGCACTATTTGTTGTTTCATCTATCACCATTCATATTTATTCACTTATTTATTCATTTATCATTTTGTGCCAACATTTATTTAAGGTTGCTTACTCTGTATTATTTTTGTTGATTATTTATCCAGAATTGTCACATATTTATTATTGGATATATATACGAAGGCATATTCATTCAATGTAGCACCTTGCACTTTGTACTACACCCTCTGGTGGCCATTTTTCATATTTTTTAAATCATTATATATTTTTTATCTTTCACCTCAATTATTGAGTTTTACCTTCGCATCATATATTTATATATTTATTCTTCAATCACATCTGTGTATAACACACAACATTTATATATTTCAGTACCTATTTGCACCTTATAGAATTAGTGTCTTACAATGTCCGGGGCCTCTGCTCCCCCAATAAATGCAGTAGACTGTGGTTCGAGTTGAAGCGTCTTAGGGCGCAGGTGGTCTTCCTGCAGGAGACTCATTTCACTGCTACCTCTACCCCTAGGCTACCGGTCCACCTGTATCCCCAGTGGTACCTGAGCAACTCTCTGACACCTAAATCCCGGGGTACTGCCATTGCGATACACAAGAGCTTCCCTTTTCAGATGTCAGTACATCAATCTGACCCCCAGGGCCACTTTGTGTTTTTCAAGGGTACAATATCGGGTCAGGTCTACATGTTCGCTACGCTTTATGCCCCCAACTCCCAACAGATAACTTTTCTTGACAAGGTACTGGAGCTGCTAGCCGGTTTCCGTGAGGCCGTTTGATACTAGGGGGGGACTTTAACGTATGTCCTGACCCGTCTTTGGATGCATAGTCGGGCCGCTCGACATTCTTATTCCTTCCTGCGTCACTTTCACAAATCCCTCCAGAGCCACACCTTAGTTGACAGTTGGCGAGCATTGCATCCTACTGCCCATGATTATAGCTACTACTCTAGTGTCCACGATGTGTATACTAGGATTGACCTACTGTATGTTGACCAGGGAACCCTTGACGTGCTGACAGACTCTACCATTGAGGACGTGCGCCCGTTACCTTGCATACCGTCGGTGACTGCCAAGCTCTGGTCGTGAAGGCTCAATGAGAATCTCCTGGATGACCCGCGGATGTCCTCTGGGGTGGAAGAGACCATGACTCATTATTTTGATGAAAATGCTACAGGGGAGGTTGATGATGGCTTAGTGTGGGAGGGCCATAAAGCGGTGGTTAGGGGCGCCTTTATTGCCTGGGTGGTCTAAAATTAAGAAGGAGAGATGCGTGGATTTTCAGCATGTCCTTACTGCTTTGCAAAGTGCCGAACTGGCGCATAAACTTAACTCTGGCCCAATGGCGCTAGCCTGGCTGACTGAATTGCGTATGCTGTTTACCAAACTCCTAGACCGTAGGATTAACCACAGGTTGCGATACATGGCCCATAAGTACTACGTGTTTGGAAATAAATGTGGTCGGATGTTGGTTGGGGCCCTCCGGAAACACTGGATGTCAATGCATGTCGCTAAGCTTTACTCCACACGGGTGAACCAGTATACCATAATTCCAAACTTGCGTCGATGTTCCGCGACTATTATGCGGCACTGTATAATCTTGACCTGGGAGTGGACGTGGCTTGACCGTGGCTTGGGAGTGGACGTGGCTTGACCAACATCCCCCCCCCCCCGACAAACGTGCGGACTTGGAGGCTCCCATCACGACAGAGGAACTGTTGGCCACGGTGAAGTCCCTCCCGGGCGGGAAGTGCCCCGGCCCTGATGGTCTCACCAAGGCGTATTACATGAGATACTTTCCGCTTCTCCAGACCCCTATGTGCACGTTTTTCAACGCTCTTGCCTCGAAGGGCCGCCTTCCCAAGGACATGTCCCTGGCCCACATTACCGTACTCCCGAAGGAGGGGAAGGATCATACCCAGCTGCAAAACTATCGCCCGATCTCGCTCTTGAACACTGACCTCAAGCTATTTTCTAAGATTGTGGCAAATCGACTTAAAGGCTTGATCCCTGAAGTTTTACACCCGGATCAGACGGGTTTTGTCATGGGAAGGGAGGCCAGGGACAACTCTGTCCGTGCTTTACACCTCATTCACTGGGCTCGTAAATGTGACCCCTAGCCCCCGTATTTGCTACTTTCGACCGACGCTGAGAAAGCTTTCGATCGGGTCGATTGGAACTTTCTCCTGTAAAGGCTAAAAGCATTGTCTATGGAGAATTGTGGGTACCATAGTTTTTTTGCAATTTTACAGACGTGCACATTTTACAGTTTGACATTTTTCTTTTTTATTGTACCAAAAAATGGATGGTATATTGTGTTTTTTTTTTTCTGCATTAAAATAAATTTTAGTGTATTTTTTTCTGAAAATATGCATTTGATAAATAGCTGCACACATATTGTGAGGCATAAAAAATTGAACCTACAGCCATTTTATTCTACAGAGCCTCTGCTTTCAGAAAATATGTACTAGCATACAAAGCAGATTTTAACGTGTGCAAAAAAAGAAAGACTCGCCCTGGTAGGCAATTGGTTAATTTCTCAGAGCATTAATGTGGTTCAACTAATGTCCATGCACATCCATGAGGATGGCTAAAACCTAATATTAAGTAACACATAAGAGCAAAGATGGGAAGTAATAGGGAGGAGGGGGAACATAAGGGAGAGGCTAAAAAAGGGGGAATAAAAAAGGAAAACACCCTAAGGCTGCCCTAGACCCAGGAAAGGAACAACACATTTGCTTATGCTTTCTCTACCAATAATTTACTTTATTTGTAGGATCTTGGTAAATGATGAACTTTGGGGAAATTAAAAATCTCCATACTGTCATGGTTTAATACTTGTTTTTGACTGGGGTACCTATAAAAGAGCCTCCCATGTGTTTCTTCTTCCATGCAAATGCTCTGACAACTGACACCATCGTGTCCAATGCAGGATTACATTGTAAGTAAGGAAGTTGTGGATCCACCCACAACACAAAGTGTCAGAAAGAAGAGGTGAGCACAGTGGCTGGGGGAGTGACAACTGACACCATCATGTCCAATGCAGGATTACATTGTAAGTAAGGAAGTTGAGGATCCACCCACAACACAAAGTGTCAGAAAGAAGAGGTGAGCACAGTGGCTGGGGGAGTGACAGTTAGATTTTTCATTTCCCTGAAGTTCAGCTTAACAATGAACTTCTTTCATTTGTTAGTTAAATCCGGGGAGCTTGTAATTTTTCATGAACTCTGCCTCTGTTGTACTGCCTATGACAGAAGTGTTATCATTCCTGCCAAGTTCTCTTGATAATGAAAACATTGACAAAGGTTAATAAATGGATTTTTTCAGAATTAAGCCAGAGTACTATACAGCAAGGTATTTCTTAAACAGCTCAACAGTGAAATAAACACTTTTTGGCCCAGAGTCTGCACAGCCTCTGAGAACATTACTAAGCCATCCTAAAACTGCTAATGGTTGTAATAAACAGAACACTTACATTATCTCACAAAAGTGAGTACACCCCTCCCATTTTTGTAAATATTTTATTATATCTTTTCATGGGACAACACTGAAGAAATGACACTTTGCTACAATGTAAAGTAGTGAGTGTACAGCTTGTATAACAGTGTAAATTTGCTCTCCCCCTCAAAAAAATCAACACACAGCCATTAATGTTTAAACCGCTGGCAACAAAAGTGAGTAAACCCCTAAATGAAAATGTCCCAATTGGGCCCAATTAGCAATTTTTCCTCCCCGGTGTCATGTGGATCGTTAGTGTTACAAGGTCTCAGGTGTGAATGGGAAGCAGGTGTGTTAAATTTGGTGTTATCGCTCTCACTCTCTCATACTGGTCACTGGAAGTTCAACATGGCACCTCATGGCAAAGAACTCTATGAGGATCTGAAAAAAAGAATTGTTGCTCTACATAAAGATGGCCTAGGCTATAAGAAGATTGCTAAGACCCTGAAACTGAGCTGCAGCATGGTGGCCAAGACCATACAGTGGTTTAACCACTTAAGCCCCGGAAGATTTTACCCCCTTCCTGACCAGGCCCTATTTTGCGATTCGGCACTGCGTGACTTTAACGGACAATTGCGCGGTCGTGCGAAGCTGTACCTAAACGAATTTGACGTCCTTTTTTTCCCACAAA